>NC_137611.1:4533550-4716050 GCF_963280865.1 Gymnoscopelus braueri
TATCATGGTCAGTATCGTGTCAGTATCATGGTCAGTATCATGGTCAGTATCAATATAAAGTCTGATATTATGGACAACTGTATTTATGCACACGCACAGCACACGCACGCACGCACACACACACACACACACACACACACACACACACACACATGCTCACTTTAAAAGCCCTTTTTTTAATCTTTAATCAATTATTAAAGTTATCTGATAAAACACAGTAAACCTGCTTGAACAAACGTGGTTTTTGTTTTGCTGTCTGTATCCAAACAGTTTAGTTCACTTACACTGAACATGTAGATAGTGTGGTGATGATCTCTGTGATCCATGTTTGTTTGTCACCTGACAGATGTACTGTCCAGAGTCTGCAGGAGACACAGTGTCCTTCACCAGCTGAAGACCAGTGGAGATATATCTGCTGTCTCTGTACCAGGTGTAGGTGTCTACTGGTGGGTTGGCATCACTGCTGCAGGTCAGAGTCACTTTGCTGCCCTTAACAACTTCTCCTGGTGGATCCACTGATACTGAGGGTTTTTCTGGAGGGTCTATGGAGGAATAAAGATTAATACTTTACACTAGTGCAGGGGTAGGCAAACTTAGGCACGGGTGCCAACATTGGCAGTGTTTTTTTAACCGGGTTTGTTACTTTTTTGGGTGTTTTTGTTACATTAATTTGGTTAATTCGGTGCAAAAACTCCATGAAGTGCAGATGTCGGAGGTTTCTTCTTTTTCTTTTTTCTTCAACCCAAAAGTGGGGGGATGACCCTCCCCCAATGGAACTGAGTATGTCCAAACCCCCCCCCCTGCGTCCCTGGAATGACCTGAGGTCACAACAGGAGAGAGTGGCCCTGTCTCTTGCTGAGAAGGCAGGTTACACCTTCCTTAACTCTAAGATAGTGATGTCCACCCTGTTACCAAGGAAGGATTTACACCCATAGACACACACACATACACACACACACGCACACGCACACGCACACGCACACGCACGCACACGCACACACGCAGATCTGTTCCAGAGCCTGGGGGTTGCAGCCTGTAGCAACTCATAATGTAACTAGAAAAAGTGCACATGTCTCCGCCAGGTCAGGTAGGTTATTGTGGCCTCCTGGTGGCGCTATAATAGGCCAATGTGAAAAGGGTGACATCTGCTCCTCAACATAGTGTGAATGTGCGTGCAGTTTGACCGCAATCGGACGCTGCGTTCATGATTTGCGGCATTTTGTTCAAAACCAGCCACTACTGCAAGTTTTAGATGTCAATCTTAGTCAATCAGGATGGAATATGAAAAGTCAAACACATCCGTCTTGATCACATGACTATAGAGATCATGTGTACCGATTTGCGTGAAATTTGGATAAAATTGGAATGTGTTTTATATAAGTCCTGGTGGCGCTATAAAAGGCCGATGTGAAAAATGCAGGGCAAAGGTTTTTCCTTGAACTCTAGGGAGTGCGCTTACAAAGTTTTACACAGATCGGTACAGTTATAGGTAAAAACACGAATCGGCCTGTTATAGCGCCACCATGAGGCTGATTTGAAATTTTTAAAGTGGCATTTCTTCCTCGGCATAGTGGAAATATGCATGCAAAATTTCAAGGAAATTGCATGCTGTGTTTATGATTTGAGGCATTTTGTTCAAAACGGAGCACTCCTACAAACTTTAGAAGCCAAATTTAGCCAATCAGGATGGAATATGGAAAATCAGAGAGATTTGATGTTGATCACATGGCTATAGAGATACTGTGTACCGATTTGCGTGTTTTTTGGACAAAATCTGTAGGAGTAATAGCAAAGAAATTGTTTTTCAAAAGTCAGCCTCATGGTGGCGCTATGACAGGCTGATCTGAAAAATGTGGGGCAGAGGTTCTGCTTTGTCATCCAGGGAGTGTGTGTGCGCAGTTTCACAGCAACAGGGCCAACGGTGGCGGAGATTAGCTGGTCGCAGAAAGAAGGACGGACACATACACACACACACGGACAGACGAACGGACGGATGGAGGGCAAAGCATACTCTCTCGCCATGCCGTTTCGGCCTGGCGGAGACAATAACATATTTTTGCATAATGTAATAATGTGTTACATTAAGAACCTTATATAGCCACTCATAATACTTCATAATGTAATAACTTCTCATATTGTTGTTGCCTGGCAAGTATGATGGTCAGTATGATGGTCAGTATCATGTTAGTATCATAGTCAGTATGATGGTCAGTATCATGGTCAGTATCATGCCAGTATCATGGTCAGTATCATGGTCAGTATCATGTCAGTATCATGGTCAGTATCATGGTCAATATCATGTCAGTATCATGGTCAGTATCATGGTCAGTATCATGTCAGTATCATGGTCAGTATCATGTTCAGTATCATGTTAGTATCATGGTCAGTATCATGTCAGTATCATGGTCAGTATCATGTCAGTATCATGGTCAGTATCATGTCAGTATCATGGTCAGTATCATGGTTAGTATCATGGTCAGTATCATGGTTAGTATCATGGTCAGTATCATGGTCAGTATCATGTTAGTATTCATGGTCAGTATCATGTTAGTATCATGGTCAGTATCATGGTCAGTATCATGGTCAGTATCATTTTAGTATCATGGTCAGTATCATGGTCAGTATCATGGTCAGTATCATGGTTAGTATCATGGTCAGTATCATGGTCAGTATCATGGTCAGTATCATGGTCAGTATCATGGTCAGTATCATGTCAGTATCATGGTCAGTATCATGGTCAGTATCATGTCAGTATCATGGTCAGTATCATGTCAGTATCATGGTCAGTATCATGTCAGTATCATGGTCAGTATCATGGTTAGTATCATGGTCAGTATCATGGTCAGTATCATGGTTAGTATCATGGTCAGTATCATGGTCAGTATCATGTTAGTATCATGTTAGTATTCATGGTCAGTATCATGTTAGTATCATGGTCAGTATCATGTTAGTATCATGGTCAGTATCATGGTCAGTATCATTTTAGTATCATGGTCAGTATCATGGTCAGTATCATGGTCAGTATCATGGTCAGTATCATGGTTAGTATCATGGTCAGTATCATGGTCAGTATCATGGTCAGTATCATGGTCAGTATCATGTTAGTATCATGTTAGTATTCATGGTCAGTATCATGTTAGTAACATGTTAGTATTCATGGTCAGTATCATGGTCAGTATCATGGTCAGTATCATGGTCAGTATCATGTTAGTATCATGGTCAGTATCATGGTCAGTATCATGGTCAGTATCATGGTCAGTATCATGGACCCGATATTGTTCCCCCATATATTACTGCAGTAATCTGATCCCTGGTCAGTCAGTCTATCATATCAGCACTTGATTCTAGCAGCCTGAGCCCCCCTTATTTCACAGCCAGTTTACAAAGAACAACGATTTGTTGTGTATTAGCTTTTCTGGCACCTTGATTGAATTGAGAGAGCAACTGCACGTATAGCCAATAACAGAACGGTCATTACGGCCCTCACGGTCACTGCTATTTTCAAACATTTTTGTACTTTTACTTTTGGTACTTTAAGTACATTCTGATACCAAAAGTTTTAGATGTCAATCTTAGTCAATCAGGATGGAATATGAAAAGTCAAACACATCCGTCTTGATCACATGACTATAGAGATCATGTGTACCGATTTGCGTGAAATTTGGATAAAATTGGAATGTGTTTTATATAAGTCCTGGTGGCGCTATAAAAGGCCGATGTGAAAAATGCAGGGCAAAGGTTTTTCCTTGAACTCTAGGGAGTGCGCTTACAAAGTTTTACACAGATCGGTACAGTTATAGGTAAAAACACGAATCGGCCTGTTATAGCGCCACCATGAGGCTGATTTGAAATTTTTAAAGTGGCATTTCTTCCTCGGCATAGTGGAAATATGCATGCAAAATTTCAAGGAAATTGCATGCTGTGTTTATGATTTGAGGCATTTTGTTCAAAACGGAGCACTCCTACAAACTTTAGAAGCCAAATTTAGCCAATCAGGATGGAATATGGAAAATCAGAGAGATTTGATGTTGATCACATGGCTATAGAGATACTGTGTACCGATTTGCGTGTTTTTTGGACAAAATCTGTAGGAGTAATAGCAAAGAAATTGTTTTTCAAAAGTCAGCCTCATGGTGGCGCTATGACAGGCTGATCTGAAAAATGTGGGGCAGAGGTTCTGCTTTGTCATCCAGGGAGTGTGTGTGCGCAGTTTCACAGCAACAGGGCCAACGGTGGCGGAGATTAGCTGGTCGCAGAAAGAAGGACGGACACATACACACACACACGGACAGACGAACGGACGGATGGAGGGCAAAGCATACTCTCTCGCCATGCCGTTTCGGCCTGGCGGAGACAATAACATATTTTTGCATAATGTAATAATGTGTTACATTAAGAACCTTATATAGCCACTCATAATACTTCATAATGTAATAACTTCTCATATTGTTGTTGCCTGGCAAGTATGATGGTCAGTATGATGTTCAGTATCATGTTAGTATCATAGTCAGTATGATGGTCAGTATCATGGTCAGTATCATGCCAGTATCATGGTCAGTATCATGGTCAGTATCATGTCAGTATCATGGTCAGTATCATGGTCAATATCATGTCAGTATCATGGTCAGTATCATGGTCAGTATCATGTCAGTATCATGGTCAGTATCATGTTCAGTATCATGTTAGTATCATGGTCAGTATCATGTCAGTATCATGGTCAGTATCATGTCAGTATCATGGTCAGTATCATGTCAGTATCATGGTCAGTATCATGGTTAGTATCATGGTCAGTATCATGGTTAGTATCATGGTCAGTATCATGGTCAGTATCATGTTAGTATTCATGGTCAGTATCATGTTAGTATCATGGTCAGTATCATGGTCAGTATCATGGTCAGTATCATTTTAGTATCATGGTCAGTATCATGGTCAGTATCATGGTCAGTATCATGGTTAGTATCATGGTCAGTATCATGGTCAGTATCATGGTCAGTATCATGTCAGTATCATGGTCAGTATCATGGTCAGTATCATGTCAGTATCATGGTCAGTATCATGTCAGTATCATGGTCAGTATCATGTCAGTATCATGGTCAGTATCATGGTTAGTATCATGGTCAGTATCATGGTCAGTATCATGGTTAGTATCATGGTCAGTATCATGGTCAGTATCATGTTAGTATCATGTTAGTATTCATGGTCAGTATCATGTTAGTATCATGGTCAGTATCATGTTAGTATCATGGTCAGTATCATGGTCAGTATCATTTTAGTATCATGGTCAGTATCATGGTCAGTATCATGGTCAGTATCATGGTCAGTATCATGGTTAGTATCATGGTCAGTATCATGGTCAGTATCATGGTCAGTATCATGGTCAGTATCATGTTAGTATCATGTTAGTATTCATGGTCAGTATCATGTTAGTAACATGTTAGTATTCATGGTCAGTATCATGGTCAGTATCATGGTCAGTATCATGGTCAGTATCATGTTAGTATCATGGTCAGTATCATGGTCAGTATCATGGTCAGTATCATGGTCAGTATCATGGACCCGATATTGTTCCCCCATATATTACTGCAGTAATCTGATCCCTGGTCAGTCAGTCTATCATATCAGCACTTGATTCTAGCAGCCTGAGCCCCCCTTATTTCACAGCCAGTTTACAAAGAACAACGATTTGTTGTGTATTAGCTTTTCTGGCACCTTGATTGAATTGAGAGAGCAACTGCACGTATAGCCAATAACAGAACGGTCATTACGGCCCTCACGGTCACTGCTATTTTCAAACATTTTTGTACTTTTACTTTTGGTACTTTAAGTACATTCTGATACCAATACTTTTGTACTTTTACTCAAGTACATTTTTAATTCCAAACTTTTACTTGTAACAGAGTACTTCTGCATTGGAGTAGTGATACTTTTACTTAAGTAAAACATTTGAGTACTTTTTCCACCACTGATTAATAATAGCTCCGATAATATATAATATTTGTCAACTGTGATCTGCATGGACTCTCGGTTAGACACCGTTGTACTGGAGAAGTATAACTCTCGGTTAGACACCGTTGTACTGGAGAAGTATAACTCTCGGTTAGACACCGTTGTACTGGAGAAGTATAACTCTCGGTTAGACACCGTTGTACTGGAGAAGTATAACTCTCGGTTAGACACCGTTGTACTGGAGAAGTATAACTCGGTTGGACACCGTTGTGTGGAGACTCTGTCGCACACGTTGTTGTAGCAGCAGCAGCAGCACACCCCCCACACTAGTGATGAGCGGGTCGACCCGTAACCCGCGGGACCCGCGGGTCAACCCGCGGGACCCGCGGGTCAACCCGCGGCGCGGGTAGGTCGAGTCAGGATTTCAGAGAAAATTATGCGGGCTGAGGGTGAGCGGGTCAGCCGCTCTCCACGAAAAAAAAAAAAAAAAACCCTATTTTGACCAACATGCTTGTTTATTCAGCCCATGACAATGTTGTGCTACTGTAGACATTTAAAGGGACTTTGGGTACTTAAAAGAGCGCTATATAATATATATATATATTCCCACCGCGGGTCGCGGGGCGGGTTGAGCCATAGATTTATATATGGGTTCGCGGGGCGGGTTGAGGCGGGTCGCGTTCCGTCGCGGGTTGGGGCGGGTCATGAAAAAACCCGACCCGCACATCACTACCCCACACACACACACACACTGTTAGGCTACGCTACACAGAGAGAGCGAGAGAGAGAGAGTGAGACGGCATGAGGAGCTCAGTGGTGCTTAAATGAAGAAAATGTGCACAGAATATCATCTAAAACTATGCTAAATAAACCCCCAAAAAATATCAAAAATAAAGTCGGAACTTTATCTAAATTACCTTTATATTTATTGGACACTTACATTTTTTTAGGTACATTCTGTAATTTATGAAAATGTATTTTAAGGTGACATTTCAATGCTCTTAAATGAACACAGGATCACAGAAAATCACCTGAAACTATGCTAAAAAAAAAAAAAAAAAACGTGGCTTTATTGTAGCTTAAATAGATTCAAGTCGACACTTATTAATGTTTTGGTGCATTCTATAATTTAATAAAAAATTCTGATGCCTCCATAGTCTGTCTACTTCTCTGCAGTGCCTGTAGGCAACAATGGCCGCCGTTCAAAAAAATTCAGACCAGAGAGGGGGCGTCTCCCTGCATGAATCCAAGTTGCAGCAACCAATCGGTGGCAAACAACCAATGATGAATTATGTTTTTGTGATACTTTAGACTTGACTTTAATGCATATATTTTGTATCACATGTTTACTAGTTTTCACGGAGCTTCAGAACCTGCATCTGTTTGAAACTCCACTGTCTCATCATTATCATACTTACCAAGCCGCGAGGGGAAGTTATAGCCTCTGACAGTTCATACTTTTTTTTTTGTACCTACCTAACTTCATTAGGGGGAAGACATGATTAATGAGTGATTATGATAAGCGTACATTTCATATACTGTACACCATACAATAAGAACTCCTTTAACTTTCACCAGCAAAAAAATATATATATATATTAAAAACAATATTGCATACTGTATGATATCATAATTTAACATAATGTCACATTTTAATATGACAATGGGACAATAGATTGTGACATCCTAGGGAGGGTTTTCTCTGTTTAATTGTATCACTTGGGGAAGGTCATTGTGTTTTTTTATTTTCTTTTAACGACAGGTCGTTAAAAGAACGACCTGTCCTTAAGTATTTGTATGATGTATTTATTTTGGCCATCAGTTATTTGTGGGTCATTTCCTTATTTTGTGTATGAGTGTGGGTACGTTTAAAACCGTTCAATACTTGATCTATAGTTCTGGGATCGACTAGTGTGTTGTTTTGGTGAGTCTGTGATCGATTGCTTTGGTCCTCAATCCTGAAGAGTGCGTCACAGTTGATCCTGCGCGTGCGCAAATGGTTGTTTTGATCATTTAACTCTCAGCACCAGAGAAAGCATTGCATGTAGATGGTTGGTAAGATGAATGTGCATGACTAATGGTTTTTCTGTGGGATAAACGCCTTTATTGTATTTGTGTATGTTGCTTATATATTTATGTACGTTTTCGTATGATTGGCGTTATTTTCTTTTCGTGTGTTTCTGTGTTTTATGCAGTTAAATAACCTTCAAATGTTACGCCACAACAACTCATGCTACAGTAGCTAGCAGCCATATCACAAGAGCTAATGTGTGTGCTAGTGTCTCAAGGCCTGGCTGATGGCAACCGGTACTGTGTGGTACTTAACCCGTGTATGTTAATGTGTGAGTGTTCATAAATAACCCAAAGTCAGTATCAATGTTGCGTGTTTTGATGTGTCGTAGTCGCGTCGAGTGATTGCCACCATTTACTCATGAATACGTCCCTAGACAGACAATTAGATCTTGAGTTACTGTTGAGCTCTAGATATCTGTTAGCCCCATTAAGAACCTGTGAACATGATGCTGCTAAAATATTGTGCATTTATATTTAAGAATGTCAGATTGTATGTAATTGTTTTGTTGTGAAACTTTTATATAAAGTACACTGTGTTTGAGCAAAGACACACAGAGTGTAATTCATTCATTCACACGTTGTCCTTTTGCATAAAATGTCACAGTAACCAAGAAGCTGTCTTTGTGTTGTTTTGCTAAGAAATGTACTTTGAGATTAAGTGTTGTGTTTTAACCCATGTTGTCAGCTATGTGAGTTAAGTAACAAAGGGGCTAACAAATTACAGGGATGTACTTAAATTCATTACTATTGTACAATTCCCATGGTGGAGCTCTACCCTTCAACGTCAAGTCTGGCCCCTGTGATCTGCACTCCAGTCCACATAGGCCTACTGTCTCCGTTAACCACGACCTGCTACGCCTGAGATCTTCACTGTAGTTCAACTTTGAGCAGAAATTAAGCAATATTGACCATGATTTAATAAGAGTGCGTGGCTCAGCTTTGGGGGTACTATGCGTCTGTACGTTGATTTGAGTCATTTCCCATCGTCAGAATCAATTGCACAGCAGTGTCATTAGATGACATTGTCATATGTTTTGATCGATGTAAATGAGGCTATTCATAATAAATGACAGTTTTGATTGGCCACATTCCATATGCTAATGCTAATCTACCAAATAAATCTACGAAATCTTTGTAAAATAATATGTATATATGTCTGTAAAGGTTCAGTCTCCTGTTGGTGGTCTTGTATCAGTATCCCTGCTTCATCTCTCTGTCAGCTAAGGGGTCCTTGGCTGAAAAAATTGGGGCCTGTGCCCTGGTACATATCAAACGGGGGTCCTTAAAATTAAAGAGCCAGAATCACTGGCCTAGATAGTCATTTAGGCTAATGACCACATAGTAGACTATGTCTTCCTAGCTTACCAATCACAGCATTCAAGTAACACAAATCTACAGGTTGATAATGTTTTATTTGTTCTTACAAAATTGTGGCCACAAGTAGCCTATGTTATATCAAGTTATTGTTATGATGGTTATAATTATGAACATTACAGGTCCACAAAAGGAACCCACGACAACAGGTGATTTAGCCATATATATATATATATTAGCACATTTTCGTCATGTAGGCAATAGAGAGAAGTTTATTTATTTATGGTCAACATGTACTTACTGGCAGTATGGAGATCGGTAGCTTAGCTACCTACTTAGCATAGTTTGGATCTACTATTGTGAAATATTGCATTTTTACGTTTAATACTTTATTTTGATGGCATAGTTTGGATCTGCTATGGTGAAATATAGCATTTCGGTAGCTTAGCTACGTACTTACCATAGTTTGGATCTGAATGAATACATTGGATAACATATTATCCAGTGAGAGAGTGTGTGACGCGTTGTGGGCTTGTAGATCTGCTATTTTCAAAAACTTTTGACAAAATGTGAAAAACGTGCAATGTTTTTGCAAACATTTTTAGACCACAAATGTTATGGTGGTCCCTGGCACTAACCTCGTGGTTGGACATACAGTCAGTGGAAAAAGCAAGCACATTTTTTACTTTAGTAAAAGTATCAATACTGCGATGTAGAAAATGTAAAATGACTATGTTATAAGTAAATGTCCGGAATTAAAAATGTGCTTGAGTAAAAGTACAAAAACATTGGTATCTAAATGTACTTAAAGTACCAAAACTAGAAAGTAGGCTACTCATTATGCAGAATATCCCATTGCACAAGTTGTCAAATGTGTGACATCTTTTGAAAATAGCAGATCTACAAGATCTGTGAGCTTGTAGATCGGCTATTTTTGAATGGACGAAATGTTTATAGGGGTGAAGTGGTTAATGTAAGTTTTGTAATAATAATCGAAATCTACAAAGTAGTACTGAAGTTGTCAAATAAAAAAAGGTAGGCCTACTGCCACATAACACTACAGGCCTTCACATAATGAACATAGGCCTACTGTAGTGTGCACATAACAGAGATGTCCACGAGTCTCTGAGCTCGAGTCCGAGTCAAGTCTCAAGTCTTTGAGGGTTGAGTCGAGTCGAGTCCGAGTCAAGTCTTAAGTCTTTGAGGCTCGAGTCGAGTCAAGTCTCAAGTCTTTGAGGGTCGAGTCAGAGTCAAGTCTCGAGTCTTTGAGGGTCGAGTCCTCGAGTCTTTGAGGGTCGCGTCCAAGTCAAGGCTCAAGTCTTTTCGAGTCTCAAAAAAAAAAAAAAAAAAAAAAATGGGGGGGGGGGGGGGGGATTCTATTCTTAATTTATTTAATTGTGTATTTATATGATGTAGCCTAAGGCTGAAATACAGTTATTATGGTCCACAAACCCAACCCGAAATGAGAAATGCACAGAATGAATGTTTATCAAAATAGTAGGATACATTCATTTAGGCTCCTTTGCGTCTTATAGCTCTTTAAAATATATAGTAGTTCTTAATTATTAATAATTACAGCTTGTAGATTGGCTATTTTCACGATTTTAAATTGTTTTTAAATAATAATAAAAAAGGAACATACAAGATTTCCACCCGACAGCGATAATATATAGCCAATATGGTTCTGTATCAGTATATGAGTCAGTTTTTGCAGATTTCATTCTAATTGGCTACTATGCCTGCATATGAATTTCATGGGCCTGGGTAGGTCACCCTGGCTTGGCGGAGATATGCCCTTTTGCGCACACTCCGCACAGCAGTCCAACAGCAGAGCAGGTGAAAGCAATTCACTTAAACGAGGGCTGTGTTGCGCACCAAAAAACGGACTCAACCTGTGGGTCGGGACCACAACGGAGCTCACAATGCCTCGCAAGCTTGTAGATCTGCTATTTTCACAATATTTATCTGTGGAACCGAGTCAAACTAAATGTGGATCCCCAGTTCAAATATGATTCTTTTGGGGGGTCACGGCCTGAAAAGGTTTGAGAACCACAGCTTTTATGCAGTGAACATTACATGAGCGTAGCGTTTACCGTGGTGAAGTGTTGAATATTCACCCAGCTGGGTTTAACGAAATGAAAATCCGATGTTTCCTAAACGTGCTGTCACAGATGATCCGACCATCTTATAAAAAATGTAAGCATATGCCAAGATAACTGAGGTTATATAGCTGATTCTGAGCTAAACATATTTGTTTAATTTCGAAGTTTTTATATTTAAACTTTATGATGAAAGGCCGCGGCGGCCACACACATAGCAGCTGTTGCGCTCGCCTCTCCATGTTTACGTTAATGAGCAGCACGAAACAGCTTGACTGAAGCCGGCTCCGAGCAGCGCGCACTGGAGCGGAGGTTTCTTTGCGGGGGGGGACAGGGGAGTGGAAGTTTTTTGGGCATTTCATTCATTTATTTGTCAAAAAAAAAAACATAAAATAAAGATTGTCCACGAGTCTTTGAGGCTCGAGTCGAGTCAAGTCTGAAGTCTTTGAGGCTCGAGTCGAGTCAAGTCTCAAGTCTTTGAGGGGCGAGTCAGAGTCGAGTCGAGAGTCTCATTATTGGCTACTCGAGTGCGACTCGAGTCCGAGTCCCTAACTCGAGTCCCCATCTCTGGCACATAACACTATAAATAGCAAGGTTAACATTAGCCTGGTACTGTAGTAGTTCAGATGACACCTTGTCAAAACAACTATACAGGAAAAAAGCAACACATCACTGTGGGTGGAAACACGATCGCATTGTCCGTCACCAGCGTCATGGCCGAACTTCAACCTGTTTTTTGCACTTTCTCCATTACAACCCGTACATCTACATAAACGTTCAGGTTTCAAATATAAAGTGCGTACCCCATGGCCATGGATGTTACAATTATATACGGGCCGTCAGAAGTACCCGTGTCTTCCGTATTGTTCAATGAAAAGCATTCTAATTCGATCAATGGCCTCTTGCTCCGAATTTTCTCCATGCTTTCAACTAAGCGACCCTAGCGGTTGGGAGGTGTATTGCACTCTGATATATTGTAACTGTATGAGGAAATGGCCGTCGATCGGATTAAAATGCTTTTTATTGAACAACACGGAATAAACGGATACTGTTGAGGAACCGTACATCATTATAACGTCCGTGGCCACGAGGTAAGTACTTTATATTTGAAATCTGAACGTTTATGTAGATGTAGGGCCGTAAATGGAGAAAGTGCAAACACCAGGTTGAAGTTCATCAATGACGGTCGTGACAGACGATTGTCAGGGCAATATCACAACCAATCGGTGGACGGCCAACAAATGATGACGCGTTTCAGACCCTTTTTAAGCAAACCCGCCCCCCTTTTCCCACAAACAAAGCGTTCCTTACCAAACCCCGCCCCTTTTTCACCGACGCCCCGCCTCTCTTTAAATAGCTTCAGAGGTTAACTCCCCCTTTTGGCCAGATGGCTGTTATCTGTCTGTTAGACTGGAGCTACTCTCCAGTCAAAAATGGGCGACAATGGCCAAAAACTCAATCGAAAATCTGCGATCGAAAATCGGCAAAAAGTGGCCGTTTTCAAGATATTTTGGCCATTATCTCTGGAACGGAAGGTCCAATCTGCTCAGTTCAAAGCTTGTTTAATGCGTGACTTTGAGGACATTAAGCTCCTAGCTCCTATTCTTTATGGGGTTTTGGGGTTTTTGGGCCTAAAAGTATGGTAATTGTTCGGACCGGCCCAGTAGGGCCCAGTTAGGGCCAGGCCTTAATTTTCAGGCCCGTGGAGAACTCTTAGAGAGAGAGAGACACAGACAGACAGACAGACAGACAGACAGACAGACAGACAGACAGACAGACAGACAGTGTCTGTCTGTCTGTCTGTCTGACTCACTGACTGACTGAAATTCCGCTGATTTTCGCCGTTTCTTTTTCTCTCACGCCGTTTGGTGAAGCCCCCAAGGTTGGTGCCCTGTGCTGCGCTGTTTTTATCCGTCAGATTGGGACGTTCACGGCATATTTTTGCACCATTACGGTGCGTTCATCATCGGTGACGAGTGCCTCTAACAGCCGCTGCTGGCTGCGTGCACGCAGCGAGGCAATGCGAGGCGATGCGAGACACGAGTGGCTGAGATGCGAGTGGCTTCAGGAAGTAAATTCCTAGCCTCGATCTCCAGGCTTTTATTTTTTAGTTTTGCTAAAAAATAAAAGCTTGGAAATTCCTGTCCCAGCTGTTGGTACGCAAAAGCGCCTCGCGTCGTCTGATGTGCCACGCATTATTTATTTTGGGTGCGCATGCGCACCTGCGCACCAGTTATGTGCACCCCTGCATATGTGCCATCACTAGTTGTTGATGTGTGACTGACGTATACTTTTGTCTATACTTTTGTCAAATAAAAGTATATTTTCCTAAATCTGGATATGTAAACTATACCGGTTATTACTGTGCACATGTACTATATAAGATATAAGACGTCATGTTTGAGCATAAATATGCATTTTGAGAACCCCCAAACAATTCGGCTTAGCCCTCCCACCCAAAGTTCCCACCAGCCGCCACTGGGTAGGTTAGTGTGGGCCAGCAATGTTCGGAATTCGCCAATCATGCTGGAATGTGAAAAATCAAGCGGATGGGACGAATCCGTCTTGATCACTTAACTCAAGAGATTTTACCCCTATTCCGTCCGTCCGTCCGTCTGTGTGTGTCCGTGTGTCCATCTGTCTGTGAACAGCTAATCTCCGGCACCGTTGGCCCGGTCGCTGCGAAACTGTGCACACACTCTCCCTGGATGCCAATTCAGAACCTCTGCCCCTCTGCACCTCATTGCCCTGTTATAGCACCACCAGGAGGCCGATTTTTGTAAAACCCATTTTTTTATATTACTCCTACAGATTTTATCCAAAAATCACGCAAATCGGTACACAGTACCTCTATATTCATGTGATCAACACGGATCTGTCTGATTTTCCATATTCCATCCTGATTGGCTAATGTTGGCTTCCAAAGTTTGCAGGATTGGTCCATTTTGAACTAAATGCCTCAAATCATGAACGTAGCTTGCGATTTCCGTGAAATTTCACCCGCACATTCCCACTAGGCCGAGGAAGAAATGCCACTTGAACATTTTCAAATCAGCCTCATGGTGGCGCTATAAAAGGCTAATTTGCATTTTTAACTGTAACTGCACCGATCTGCGTGAAACTTTGCACGCATACTCCCTAGAGGCCAAGGAAAAACATCTACCCTGCATTTTTCACATTAGCCTTTTATAGCGCCACAAGGAGGCCGACTTATGTAAAACATATATTTTGAGATTAAGCTTTCATATTTTATCAAAATTTCACGCTAATCGGTATACGTGATCTCTATAGTCATATGATCAAGATGGATCTGTTTGATTTTTCATAATCCATCCTGATTGGCTAACAATGACATCTAAAGTTTGCAGGAGTGGCCCGTTTTGAACAAAATGCCGCAAATCATGAACGCAGCGTCCGATTGCAGTGGAACTTTGCACGCACATTCGCACTACGTTGAAGAACAAACGCCACCCTTTTAACATTGCCCTATTATAGCGCCACCAGGAGGCCAACTTTTCTTTTTTATATTACTCCTACACATTTTGTCCAAACATCATGCAAATCAGTACGCATTAAGATCAAGATGGTTCCGTCCGATTTTTTATTTTCCATCCTGATTGGCAAATTCTGAACATTGCTGGCCCACAATAACGTACCTGACCTGGCGGAGACCTGTGCTCCGAGGAGCACTTTTTCTAGTTTGTACTGATTTGCGTGATGTTTGGACAACATTTGTAGGAGTAATATTTAAAACAAGGAAGTATGACATAAGATGTCATGTGTAGACGGGTGACAGTGTGAAGCAGGTCAGTCCCTGTACGTCTGTGGGAGTTTTTTTTTTTTTTTGCGAGGTCAGGCACGTAGTGGGTAGTGGGAT
Organism: Gymnoscopelus braueri; assembly: GCF_963280865.1. NCBI lineage: Eukaryota > Metazoa > Chordata > Actinopteri > Myctophiformes > Myctophidae > Gymnoscopelus > Gymnoscopelus braueri. The sequence goes on from NC_137611.1 coordinate 4,548,860, forward strand.
GTGTGATGCTTGTGTTTTCTGCCATGTAGTTGATTGATTTGGCCAGCATTGGTAATGCAAGACATGAGTTACAAGAATATGTAGTTGTTACCTGATAAAAAGTTGTTTAGAATTTGTTATTACATTTGCAATGTTTACATTACAATTGATTGGGATTCTATTGCAATATTTAACTATTAAGAATTGGTACAGTAAAACATCTTGGTAATAAGCACTAATGGACTTGAGGTGTGGTACAGGAATCAATATATCAACCAATAACAGTTATTGGTTACATACATACATACATACATACATACATACACACACACACACACACACACACACACACACACACACACACACACACACACACACACACACACACACACACACACACACACACACACACACACACACAATATACTTCTAATATCTGATAATAATATCTAATAATCTGATCCTGATAGCATTATTGCGGACGCATGCGCTGTTGCCCACTACAGACGAACACCAAAACTCTCGCCCCAAAACAGTCACCCCGGGGGAAATCCGGTGATATTCACCTGGTATTCCTAAACGTAACCTCATTAAACTATGCCTAAACCAAACCTTATTCCTAAACGTAACCTCAGTAAAACTAATAATATGGCTAACCGTAAACTTATTTCTAACCTTATCCTCAGTAAAACAAATACAGGAATACAAGAACCGCTGGTCCGCGAAAAGAAATGGGGGCGATGGTGTTTTGAGGCGAGTTTTCCGGTTATATATCGACGGCACCGCGGCTTGAAGTTGCAAGAGATTCTCTCCGTGGAGGAGTAATTAAACACCACAAACTACACGGATTACGTTGACACAAACACAGTGGAGTGATTTAGAAGCACTTTATAAGAAAACTAACACTTATGTTGTGCTTTATTGTTGGACATTCATCATGGCAGGTTATAAAATGGGCTTTTGGGACAGGACAGCCCCTCTTCAGAATCAGAATCAGAATCAGTTTTATTGTCACATCACAGGTAAAAAAGTGGGTGAAATTCGTTTTTGTACATCATTCCCATCGCAACGTTAATTTCCATAGAAAGAAGAGGGGGGGGGAGAAGAAGAGGGGTGGGGGGCAAGTGGGAAGGAGATCCAAACAAGAGAGCAACAGAAGGCCAGACAAGTTATCTACATATTTACAAAGTACCTGAGATAATAAAAAACTAAGTTGCCTGAGTCTTTGCACGACGTTCGGTTCAGGTCCGCCGTATCGGCCCGTTCCGACCCACTTTCACCCCTGAGTACCTGCCAGGCGAGTACAGGTGATGGCCCCGTAAAGACAAAGCCAAACATTTGCATTTGTATGGGCGAGGGTCGATTCACTGGATGTGTGTCCGCGACGGACGATGAGCAATGTCTTAAGGCAGCAGCAGCCCATGACGCATCTCTGCCTGACCTGCGTCTGTCTGTGTCAGTGTCTGGGCTTGAAATACAGTTCTCTCTCTCTCGCTGTCTCTGACGTTGAATTGTGGGCGTGCACTCCCCAAATGTTTTAAAGGGGGGCGGGGCTAAGGCCAAATGCCTCAAAGATGTGTGTAGAGACGGGACTTCGTCACCCGTCTAAAAATAGTTTTGCAAAAATCTGTCCGTCCGTCTGTGGACAGCTAATCTCCCGCACCGTTGCCTTGATCGCAGCGAAACTGTGCACACACACTCCCTGGATGCCAATTCACAACCTCTGCCTGATTTTTTTCACATGACCCTGTTATAGCGCCACCAGGAGGCCGCTTTTTGCAAAACACATTTTTTAACAGTACTCGTACAGATTTTGTCCAAACATCACGCGAATCGGTACACAGTATCTCTATAGTCATTAAACGAAACTTGTGTTTCAGATTTTTCATATTCCATCCTGATTGGCTAAAAATGGCTTCCAAAATTTGCAGGACTGCTCCGTTTTGAACAAAATGCCTCAAATCATGAACACAGCTTGCAACTTCCGTGAAACTTTGTACGCACATTCCCACTATGCTGAGAAAGAAATGCCATTTGAGATTTTTCTAATCAGTTTCATGGTGGCGCTATAACAGCCCGATTTGTGATTTTACCTATAACTGCACCAATCTGTGTAAAACTTGGTATGCGCACTCCCCTAGAGGTCAAGGAAAAACCTTTGCCCTGTATTTTTCTCATCTGCCTTTTATAGCGCCACCAGGAGGCCGACTTAAGTAAAACATATATCTTTACATTACTCCTTCCAATTTTATCCAAATTTCACGCAAATCGGTACACATGATCTCTATAGTCATGTGAACAAGACAGATCTGTTTAATTTTTCATATTAGATCCCGATTGCCTAAGATTCACATCTAAAGTTTGCAGGAGTGGCCCGTTTAGAAAAAAAAATCCGCGAATCATGAATGGAGCGTCCGATTGCGGTCAAATTTTGCACGCACATTCACACTATGTTGAGGAACAAATGCTACCCTTTTAACATTAGCCTGTTAGAGAGCCACCAGCAGATCTAATTTAGAAAAACACATTTTTTTAACAAAATGCCTCAAATCATGAATGCAGTGTCCGATTGCCGTGCAAGGACTAAGAAGAAATGGCACCCTTTTCACATTGGCCTATTATAGCGCCACCAGGAGGCCACAATAGCCTACCTGACCTGGCGGAGAGCTGTGCTCCGAGGAGCACCTTTTCTAGTTAATTACGAGACTGATCTGTCTCCATACAATTTGATGGATTGGCCGCCCTACTATAGGAAATAAATGGATGTTTTTACCTTGCTTTGGTTCTGCAGTGGAAGCTGCACTGTTCCCTGAGTTATATGGAACTTCACTGACATCTGCAAAGACAAACACACACACACACACACACACACACACACACACACACACACACACACACACACAAAGACACAGACACAGACACAGACACACACACACACACACACACACACACACACACACACACACACACACACACACACACACACACACACACACACACACCCACCCCCTGGTCAAAACTACTTCCTGCGGCTATGGTGTCGGGGTGTTAAGGTTGGGGGGAGGATGGGGTATGTGGTCAAGTGGGGTTAGGGGTATGGTGGGTGGGGGTTATTGCATATCGGTGTGGGGCATTATGGGGGTGTAAGGGTAAGGGATAGTAGTCTCCGAAAACGAATAAGCAAAATTACGAACACCACAATTTGATGCATTGGCCGCTCTAAATGAAATAAATGGATGTTTCTACCTTGCTTTGGTTCTGCAGTGGAAACTGCACTGTTCCCTGAGTTATCTGGAACATCACTGACATCTGCAAAGACAAAGTATCGTGGTCAGTATCATGGTCAGTATCATGTTAGTATCATGTTAGTATCAAGGTCAGTATCATGTTAGTATCATGGTCAGTATCATGTTAGTATCATATTAGTATCATGGTCAGTATCATGGTCAGTATCATGGTCAGTATCATGGTCATATCAAAATAAACTGTGGGAGGAGTAGCGGGACAAAATAAGTTTATCTAGAATAATAAAGTGGGAAGAGTACTATAGTCTGGTTGCCCTGTTAGGGCAACCACACTAATAACTAGAAAAAGTGCTCCTCGGAGCACAGGTCTCCGCCAGGTCAGGTAGGTTATTGTGGCCTCCAGGTGGCACTATAATAGGCCAATATGAAAAGGGTGCCATTCTTCTTAGGCCTTGCACGACAATCAGACACTGACTGTATTCATGATTTGAGGCATTTTGCTAAAAATATTTGTTTTGCTAAATTAGACCTGCTGGTGGCACTATAACAGGCCAATTTTAAAAGGGTGGTATTTGTTCCTCAACATATAGTGAATGTGCGTGCAAAGTTTGACCGCAATCGGACGCTGCGTTCATGATTTGTGGAATTTTGTTCCAAACAAGCCAATAATGCAAACTTTAGATGTCAATCTTAGCCAATCAGGATGGAATATGAAAAATCAAACACATCCGTCTTGATCACATGACTATAGAGATCATGTGTACCGATTTGCGTGAAATTTGGATAAAATTGGAAGGAGTAGTATAAAATAATGTGTTTTACATAAGTCGGCCTCCTGGTGGCGCTATAAAAGGCAGATGTGAAAAATGCAGGGCAAAGGTTTTTCCTTGCCCTCTAGGGAGTGTGCAAACAAAGTTTTACACAGATCGGTGCAGTTATAGGTAAAAACACGAACCGGCCTGTTATAGCGCCACCATGAGGCTGATTTGAACATTTTCAAATGGTGTTTCTTCCTTGGCCTAATGGGAATGTGCGTGCAAAATTTCACGGAAATTGCATGCTGTGTTCATGATTTGCGGCATTTTTTTCAAAACGGAGCAAACTTTGGAAGACATTTTTAGCCAATCAGGATGGAATATGAAAAATCCAAAAGACAAGTTTCGTTTAATGACTTGCGAGATTTTTGGACAAAATCTGTAGGAGTACTGTGAAAAAATATGTTTTGCACAAATGGGCCTCCTGATGGCGCTATAAAAGGCCCATGAGAAACATTTGGGGCAGAGGTTCTGAATTGGCATCCAGGGAGTGTGTGTGCACAGTTTCGCTGCGATTAAGCCAACGGTGCCGGAGATTAGCTGGTCACAGACGGACAGACGGACGGACGGACACACTGACACACGGACGGACGGACGGACAGGGGGAAAAACATACTCTCTCGCCATGCCTTTCGGCCTGGCGGAGACAATAATACAACTTTATTTATATAGCACCTCTCAAAACTGTGTTACAAAGTGCTTCACAAAGAAAAAAATAAAAGAAAACAGTAACAAAAAAAAAGATTAAAAACAATGCAGAAAACAATGCAGGAATGCACAGGTACAATTCACTTTCATACCGGTGCAAAAACTAGCGGAGATAGACTAGTATAATTGACTAGGTGTGGGGATTAAAAGCTAATCTATAAAAATTGGTTTTAAGGAGGGATTTAAACCGAGGGACAGACTCAGTGAGCCTGATCTCCAGGGGTAGGGCATTCCAAAGAGTAGGGGCCCTGAAGGCGAAGGCCATACGACCTTTTGAATTTAACTGACCTTTTGGAATGGCCAGGAGCGCTTGATTTGAGGATCTCAAACTACGAGTAGGCACATAGGGGGGGAGTAGGTCCGAGATATAGGCTGGAGCTCACTACATTTGAGCTTAAATGTAGTGAGTAGGATTTTAAAAGTGATTCTAAATTCAACTGGTAACCAATGGAGGGATGCTAAGATGGGTGTGATATGGTCAAATGTTCTTGTACAAGTTAAAAGACGGGCCGCAGCATTCTGAACCAGTTGAAGACTATTGATGGATTTTTTTGAGAGGGAGGAGTACAGGGAATTACAGTAGTCTAAGCGTGAGAAGATGAAAGCGTGAAGAGATCAGCAATGGTGAGGAATGATTTAATTTTTTATATATTTCTGAGGTGATAAAATGAAGATTGAACGAACTTCTTGATGTGATGCTGGAAGCAGGTTTCTAACCGTGGATTTGAGGTTTGGAGCAAGTGGGCCAAGGTTGCTTTCAATCTGGGCTCTGGCGAGGGGGGGGGGGGGGCGAAGACCAGAACCTCTGATTTATTTTCATTGAGCTGGAGGAAGTTATCAAACATCCATTTTTTGATGTCGGCTATACAATTATGGAGGGTGGCTAAACTGTCTTTGTTGTCCGGGGTTATTGGTATGTAGAGCTGCGTATCGTCGGCATAGCAATGAAATTGAATGTTGTAGCTGCATCATGTATCATGGTCAGTATCATGTTAGTATCATGGTCAGTATCATGGTCAATATCCAAATGAACCGTGAAGCATGGGCTCATCGCTTAAGTCCCCCCCTCCCCCTTTCAGAGGGAACACAAACTAAACTAGAAAGCACAAGTCTCCGCCAGGTCAAGTAGATTATTGTGGCCTCCTGGTGGTGCTATAATAGGCCAACGTGAAAAGGGTGCCATTTCTTCTTAGGCCTTGCACGACAATCGGACTGCATTCATGATTTGAGGCATTTTGTTCCAAAAATGTGGATTGCTAAATTAGACCTGCTGGTGGCGCTATAACAGGCCAATGTGAAAAGGGTGGCATTTCTTCCTCGGCCTAGTGGGAATGTGCGTGCAAAATTTCACGGAAATCGCACACTGCGTTCTGAGGAATTTTGTTCAAAATGGACCCATCCTGCAAACTTTGGAAGCCAATGTTAGCCAAGTAGGATGCAATATGAAATATCGGACACATCCATCTTGATCACACGACTATAGAGATACTGTGTAACGATTTGCGTGATTTTTGGACATAATCTGAAGGAGTAAGAGCAAAAAATGTGTTTTACAAAACTCAGCCTCCTGGTGGCGCTCTAAAAGGCATATGTGAAAAATGCAGGGCAAAGGTTTTTCCTTGGCCTCTAGGGAGTGTGCGTGCAAAGTTTGACGCAGATCAGTGCAGCTATAGCTAAAAACGTGAATTGGCCTGTTATAGCGCCATCATGAGGCTGATGTGAACGTTTTCAAGTGGCATTTCTTCCTGGGCCAAGTGGGAATCTCTGTGGAAAATTTCACGGAAATCGCATGCTGCGTGCATGATTTGAGGCATTTTGTTCCAAATGAACCAATCTTGCATACTTTGGAAGCCAATCTTAGCCAATCAGGATGGAATATGGAAAATCAAACAGATCCGTGTTGATTACATGGCTATAGAGATACTGTGTACCGATTTGCGAGTTTTTTGGACAAAATCTGTAGGAGTAATAGCAAAAAAAATGTTTTGCAAAAGTCGGCCTCATGGTGGCGCTACGACAGGCTGATCTGAAAAATGTGGGGCAGAAGTTCTGCTTTGGCATCCAGGGAGTATGTGTGCGCAGTTTCACAGCGACAGGGCCAACGGTGGCGGAGATTAGCTGGTCGCAGACAGAAGGACGAACACACACACGGACGGACGGACGGACACACGGACGGACGGACACACGGACGGACGGACACACGGACAGACGGACAGGGGGCAAAACATACTCTCTCGCATGCCTTTCGGCCTGGCGGAGATAACCAGGAAAAGCTCACTAACAAAGAACTGCATCTTCAGTGTAAGGAGAAACCTTTATTGCCCTATGGAATGTCTTCGCCAGAAGACACACACATGCTATTTGGTTTTCTCTCTCTCTCTCCCTCTCCATATCCTGCATCCTTTGGAGATAAGGATGAAACCTGAGACTTTTACGACATGTAAGGCCCTCTCTTGATGAACCGAGGGTTGACTGAGTCCCCTCTCGCTCTTTTTCACTGCTCTCTTGATGATCCGGGGTGACGAATCCCCCACACCACTGTCTCTCTCTCTAAGAAGACTGGGTGGCTCCCAGTCCAACGCTTCCAAAGGACCCGGGGGGGGTTGACGATAGCTACGTCCCCCCCACCACAGCTTTCTCGACTACAAGGGTGGATCGGAGTCCTCCTTCCCCCACGAGAAGAGCCACCGTCCTAGGTCCAGCCCTCCAGCCAAAGTCAGGACCCCAGGGGACGCTGAGCTGAACCGAACAGACGCCTGCTGAACAGCTAGCAGATGACCAGGAAAATATGCCCTGCTCCCTCTACCTCATGACGCAGTGAGGTATCGACGCTACTGCCTGGACGCTAGCTAAACCTACTAGCCAACGCCTCATGGTCTCCCCCCAGAGTCAAAGGAATCATCTCTCCTCCCCCAATGGACAGGCGAGCATAGTGCATTCACACGTGGTTGGCAACTGAGTTTAGTTGTGAGGGCAGATTAGCTATTATTGATCATTGATCTTTCTCTTTTCTTTATGACTTTAATCCCTTCTTCTCCTTTAGTAGATTAAAATGTGGCCATTTCCTGATTTGACCTTATTGAATCTGAATCTCCTCATAAGTCAGATTGTAGATCTGTTATGTTGTATATTGTTGAGATTTTAACCAGTTTCATCATCTTTTGATTTATTGACCTACTGTTCTTTTCCCCATTTCATTGGTGGTTTTATTATCATCTACATAGGATTTATCTTAATAAACACTTCATTTTGATATAAACGGAAGTCCTTTTCCAAATGATTTCAACTCATATTTCCAATCAATTTCTAACCAGAATCCATGCATCATACTGTGTCCAAGATTCTTACGTAGCCTTTTTCATGGGTGTGTTGAGGAGCGAATTAATCCCTTAATTTGCGCAATTCCTTAATTTTTGGTGAATATTAATATTTAGATTTTTCATAATTTTTTTTTAATATTTTCATAATTATCAGTAATATTTCCCATAATAATTACGCCATGTCCGCTACATCAGTATCATGGTCAGTATCATGTTAGTATCATGTTAGTATCATGGTCAGTATCATGGTCAGTATCATGGTCAGTATCATGTTAGTATCATGTTAGTATCATGGTTAGTATCATGGTCAGTATCATGGTCAGTATCATGTTAGTATCATGTTAGTATCATGGTTAGTATCATGATCAGTATCATGGTCAGTATCATGGTCAGTATCATGGTCAGTATCATGTTAGTATCATGTTAGTATCATGGTCAGTATCATGGTCAGTATCATGTTAGTATCATGTTAGTATCATGGTCAGTATCATGATCAGTATCATGGTCAGTATCATGTTAGTATCATGGTCAGTATCATGTTAGTATCATGTTAGTATCAAGGTCAGTATCAAGGTCAGTATCATGGTCAGTATCATGGTCAGTATCATGTTAGTATCACGGTCAGTATCATGTTAGTATCATGTTAGTATCATGGTCAGTATCATGTTAGTATCATGGTCAGTACCATTGTCAGTATCATGTTAGTATCATGGTCAGTATCATGGTCATTATCATGGTCAATATCATGTCAGTATCATGTCAATATAATGTCAGTATCATGTCAGTATCATTGTCTGTATCATGTCAGAAAGAGCTCCACTGATCACACTGAACCCAGTTTCGGCACAAAAATGGGGTCAGATTCATTCTACTGCTATGCCAACAGAATGTGGAATGCCTTGCCAACGTCATAAAAAAGTGTGACTCCTTATCCTCCTTCAAAACCTTTTTTTTTTAAAAAACATTATTTTATGGACCCGATATTGTTCCCCCATACAGTATATTATTTCAGTAATCTGATCCCTGGTCAGTCAGTCTATCATAGCAGCACTTGATTCTAGCAGCCAGAGCCCCCCTTATTTCACAGCCAGTTTACAAAGAACAACGATTTGTTGTGTATTAGCTTGTCTGGCCCCTAGTTGATTGAATTGAGAGAGCAACTGCACGTATAGCCAGTAACAGAACGGTCATTACGGCGTGGACCCCCAGCCGCCAAAAAGCAAGGTATAAGAGAGAGAAATTAGAAAATTATTTTAAGTGTTTCAGCAAATCTACAGAGTAACAATTCTGCCCAATGATATGGCCAGAATATAGTGGACTTGTGCATTTATTGTCTCCGCCAGGCCGAAAGGCATGGCGAGAGAGTATGTTTTACCCCTTGTCCGTCCGTCCGTCCGTGTGTCCGTGTGTCCGTGTGTCCATCTGTCTGTGAACAGCTAATCTCCGGCACCGTTGGCCCGGTCGCTGCGAAACTGTGCACACACACTCTCTGGATACCAATTCAGAACCTCTGCCCCAATTTGTTAACATGGCCCTGTTATAGCGCCACCAGGAGGCCGATTTGTGCAAAACCCATTTTTTGATACACACACCCACACAAACACACACACACACACACACACACACACACACACACACACACACACACACACACACACACACACACACACACACACACACACACACACACACACACACACACACACACACACACACCCCCTGGTCAAAACTACTTCCTGCGGCTATGGTGTCGGGGTGTTAAGGTTGGGGGGAGGATGGGGTATGTGGTCAAGTGGGGTTAGGGGTATGGTGGGTGGGGGTTATTGCATATCGGTGTGGGGCATTATGGGGGTGTAAGGGGTAAGGGATAGTAGTCTCCGAAAACGAATAAGCAAAATTACGAACACCACAATTTGATGCATTGGCCGCTCTAAATGAAATAAATGGATGTTTCTACCTTGCTTTGGTTCTGCAGTGGAAACTGCACTGTTCCCTGAGTTATCTGGAACATCACTGACATCTGCAAAGACAAACACACCAGAGATGGGGACTCGAGTGTGAGACTCGGACTCGAGTCGCACACATAGCAACTTCAGACTCGACTCGGACTCGCCCCTCAAAGACTCGCAACTTGACTCAGACTCGAGCCCAAAGACTCGCAAACAATCTTTATTTACATTTGTATTTGGTGCATTAATGAATGTAATGCCACACATTGTCCTTTCCTTGTCATGCGCAATGGAATCTCCGCTGTGCGCGGTCTTTGCAATGTAAACATTGCGAGCACAACAACTGCTGTGTGTGCTGGGGCCTTTCCTCATAACATTTAATTATACAAACTTTGAAATTAAACAAACATGTTAAGCTCAGCATCGGCTATCTGACTTTAGTTCACGTTTAAGCATTAGCTTAATATTTTGATAAGATGATCGGATTATCCGTGAGAGTACGTTTTTTAAACGTTGAGTGTTTTATGTTACGCTGCTATCTCGTTAAACGCTACGTTCATTGTATTAACGTAAGCTACAAGCAAGTCGCATGTTTATTGTTGCCCACATAATGTTACAGACTGAGGTTACAGGCTTATTTGGTAACCAAAATGCTTAGTATTTGTATATTCTGCAACACCTCATCGTGTGTTGATAGCTTGTATGTCTGTTTTTTTTTTTAAATAGGCAACACGCGTTACGCGTCGTAAGCTATGTATCTGGGTTTGAGGGGCTATGATTGATGTTAATTTACAGTAACATCAATTTATAGTTGTCAGACAATATTGTAGCTCCGTTTTGGACCATTGCACAAAGATGGAGGATGAAAAATATACATTTCGTAAACGGGGACACTGTTGGACGTAACTGCGTTACTTTCGAGGAAATAAACGAGATATACGAGAGCAAGTTCAGAGATGTTTCCTCACCCCTGGAAATGGTAAAGAATGGTGGTACGTTAACAGCTTCCGTGAATACATTGTACCTTTCCTGAAACTGGCTAACTTAGCCATATGCTACTGTATGTGACTGTATGTGACTGCTCTAGCAGCGTTCTCGTTACGCTTAAGAGACCGCAGTGCGTGAGCCTGTGCATTGAGCTGTGCTTATTAAGACGCAACGGAGCCTAAATGAAGGTAGCCTACTATTCTGATCAAAATGAATTATGCGTATTTTTCATTTCGGGAGGTAAGGGGGGGGTCTATGTTGCCGTGGTCAAACATGCGTCGTTCATTATCATTATTATAAAGTTGGTAGATCAACAAGCTCATTTATAGAGATAGATAGAGACCAACTATAACCATAATAAATAGGGCTTAAGTAAGTGCTGAACTTCATAACTTTAATATTGTTAAATAATGCTGCTAGCTTGACACAGCTTGCATTTTACTCACCTCGACGTGCCAAGTCATTAGACCACCTTGGCTTGAGAAAACTCGCTGTTGCTTAGTGAGCAATGGGCAAATTATTTGAGGTTTATCATTATATATTTTTTACCGGAATGAGACACAGGTAATGCTTCAAATACTCTGATGTAGAGTGGGTGTTATATTTATTTGATTTCTTCCTGTCTAATTAAGAACATTAGACCAACCATGTATCAGACTTTTATTTTCTCTCCTCGGCTCGCGCTTCTCAGACCAAAGGCTGCTGTCACTAGTCGACGTCCACCCTTCCCACACAATGAGATTAATACATTTTGCCAGATTGACAGTTCAGCGACAAATGAGAACTAAACAAGAGGAGGTAAAAGAGGCGTTGCGCCCAGCACTGAACTCATTGTAAGAAAATATATTTTTGTACGTTTGGTTCCAAGGGAGTCTTTTAGGTCTGAAGCTGAAAAGGTTTGGGAAGCCTTGTATGTGTGTTAGCAGTTTGATGTCAGGTATCGCAGTCAGAACACTCACCGATCATGTTGTCAAAGATATCAGCTAAGTTTGAGATATTTGCTGGTCTGAAATAATCATCCTCAGGTGCTGTAAGGGGCTTGTCTCCAACAATCCAAATTTCTGCAAGAAATGAAGCATAGCGTTAGTTCATGCAGGACACGGAAGTCTTGCACGCCAAAGCTGTAACCAGCGGTCAGTCAGCTGATGTGAACATCAGCTTTCTATTCCTCATTCACAGCACTGCTGGTCATTACGTCACACACTCATTATCCAATCACAGCTCACGCATGAGCAAAGGGGTTCCTTTAAATACGGCTTCATATTCTCTAGGTCTTTCTTGGTTGCTGAACCAATGCATTTTGCTAGCTCCTCCTCCACCCCAGCCTCCACCTTTTGATTAGAGTCTGGCATAGGCTCAAATACTTGTCATTATGTATATCTGCTTTGTTTAGAGTCTTGCATAGGCTCAAATACTTGTGATTATCATGTATATCTGCTTTGTTTAGAGTCTTGCATAGGCTCAAATACTTGTGATTATCATGTATATCTGCTAATTCTAACTAATTTGTCAATGTACTGCTTATTGTTGATATATCCCTATGGGGGATTTGCTTAAGCATTTTCCTGAATATATGGTTAGCAGGCTGCTACGACAAAATTCAGAAAATATTCTCCCAAGAGCGGAGCTTTAATGCCAAGCTTAACTGTATTCCATTTGTGGCAATAAATGGTTCTTTATCTACTTTGACGTGAGTGTTTCTGATTGAAACACGTAGATTATCATCAGAAAAAGAACTGCCAGCACTCACAGAAATGTCCTTCAGGTACTTATAGTCACGATAGGCAGGGGCAAACCACAAATGTGTTTTAGCACAAATCTTCCTCAATATGATAATGAAACCCAGGTCTCCTTTATGACACACCTGTTCTGGGTTTCATTATCACACTGAGGAAGGCTAGGTTGTGTTATGTTTGTGGTTTCCCCGTGCCTATCATGAATAAACGTACATGAAGGACATTTGAAATGAAAGTCCAGATGACCATCAAAGATCCAAGGAATCCAGGTACAACATTCAGTTCAAGAGTTATAGGCCAAAACTTAAAGCAGCCTGGTCTAGTGACACCATGAGGCCAATTTGAAAGATAGGGGTAGTTCTCTATCGTATCGCGACTATCTCTCCACCCAACATATTTTTGAGTATGGGGAATGACCCCACCTCGCTTAAAACCTGGATATTTCTTCCGGTCCTAGGCGTCAGCTCTCAGTCCCCAGGGTTCCTCGGCATGTGTTAGAGGCCGAAGCAGGGTCCCTTGCTCCAGTGGTACAGGCCACCCTCAGGGCTTGCTCGTCCCGATTTTCAGTTGAGGGCCAGTTTGACTTGGAGAATGTGCCTCTGCTCTTTGGGGGCTGATGGCAGCCACGGCACACATTGTGCCCCCGGCTCTCCTGAACATGCGGCCAGTGCATTCCTTGTCAATCACAGTCATGCACCATACGGGCGTATTGCTGGCGGTGTCAGCTTACACGTTTGGGTGTATAGTTCCATCTGCTGTGACACAGCGGAGCGTGCCGAGACTGTCAATGGTGAGAAGAATGCACCACATGGGTGTACTACGACATGGCCGTTTACGCACCTGAGTGCAGTTCTGCGGGGCAGAAGCCAGCGTGGTCGTGTGAGCCACGGAGTGAGCTCCCTCCTCATCCCAAGATAATCGTGTTGCTGCGCTGGGGATCTGTCAGGTGACACATCTGTCAGGTAACACAAAAATTACCCAGTTGCTGAAGGGTGCTCGTAGGGTTCGTCCCTCACACGGTAGTCCCCCCACGAGAGGTGGTACAGTCGGCCTTGTGGCATGAGCCATCTGAGCCTGTGGACACTTGGGCTGCAATGGCTTCTCTTGAGACAGCATTTTTGCTGTTAGCTGTGTGAACTACAAGAATGTCCCTGTCGGTACATGAAGGATGCTGCCGCTTCCTACATGGCAATGTTTGGGTGGTGCTGGTTCCGATCCCTGCATTCCACCCTATGGCCTGATCAGAGTACGAGCCAGTCAGTATATTGAACTGCACCCTTCCCACCCCCCTCAGAGCGGTGAAGCAGGGCTGCCGTCACTGAGTTTAGTGAGTTTGTGTTGCAACATAATCCTGTATTGATTTCTTGATTTTTACCGGCTGACTGGTTAAACAGCCTGATCTCCAGAGAATACCGTAACATTGCACGGAACGAGTGCACTTCATTCCGTGGATAGTCGCCTCGGAACTCCCAAATTGCGTGCATATGTACGGCGAGTCCCACGGTGGGCGTAACCAGTCGCAACACGGAAAAACCCGGAAGCAGAGCAGTCCGCACAATAAAATTTACGATTCTGTGCCTATCGGTACATAACTCAAACGGCGCTGAGTAGGCACAGGCGAATGTCCCACCGTTCAGGACGGCAACTCGGTCGCCTTAGCTCCCTCGGTGGTCCTTCACGGGGTGACAATTCACCTGTGACTGCGCGCCTCCGAAATGGTTTTGTCACAAAGGCAGCGCCGTACCATATGCACGCAATTCGGGAGTTCCGAGGCGGCTATCCACGGAATGAAGTGCACTCGTTCCGTGCAATGTTACGGTAATCTCTGGAGATCGGGTTGGGTTAAATGCTGATTGTTGTATTTTGTCTTTTTATTTTTTACTGATAGCCTATGTTCTGCTTTTATTGTTGTGAAGCACTTTGTGACTCTGATGTCTGTGAAAGGCGCTCTACAAATAAAATTTACTTACTTACTTACTTACACTGTTGGGCCCTGTCAGGGCCCTGAAAGCGTGTATGGACCTAACAGCCTTGGGCAGATGGTTTCCAAGACTGGGCTCCTTCACTGGGTTGTAAAACAATCCAAAAGGCGTATAGGTGGGCAGGCAGGCCAGCCCCAACAGGAATGTGAACAAATTCCACACTGGGCCTCGCTGCCTCATGGGCTTCTGGCGAGGTGCCCCTCTATCTGAGATCTGTGTGTCGTCTCCTGATCGACACTGTCCGCATTTATCAGGTTCTACTGCATGGTTGTGGCAGCCAGCACCCCTATCACTAAGTGCGTGCTGGGCTCCGTAGCAGGACATGGCCCAGTCACATCTGCGAGGAGAATTATGGAATTGTAAGCTCTGTCCATGAGGAGCTTTGCAGGTCTAGGCCCAGATGATGGAGGAGTAGTGTTAGGCCCCAACCCGGCCTTTCTCCCCAACGTTCTCTCAGAGGCACATCCCAATCAGGTGATTGAGCACGGTCCTCTCTCTGATATGCAGACAGATGGAGTACGGAGACAGAGTCGGTCCCCACTCTGCCCTGTTAGAGCATCGTACATCAGGGCCACATGGGCCCACAGAGTAACGGACCAGCTCTTCGGGCGCTTAAACAGGAGTGCTTGGACCACTGTCGAATGCTAGGCTGTCCCACTGGATTACAGAAAAGATCCAGCAGGCATACAAGCGGGCAGGAGTACCAGTGCCGCCTGGGTGCGGGCACACTCCACCCGTGGGACGGCGGCATCCTGGGCGCTGTGGAATGGTGCGTTTATGACAGAGATCCACACAGCAGCGACATGGTCGACTCCGTCTACATTCACCCGGTTTTACCGACTGAACGTGGCTGCATCTGCTCCCTTTGGGGAGTCGGTCTTGTGTGCTACTCAGTGGTAGGTGTCACCGTCACCTTCACCAGTTGCGTCTGGCGGGCTGGCTTGAGCGGCCCGTCTCCCTTGTGGTCACTGGCCTTGGTTAATCACAGTATGTGCTGGGTTGGAGCCCACTGGTGTTGGCTCTGGGGGTCTGGGACTGCTTCGCTTCCTCACGAGGTGTCTTACAGAGTTCCCCATACATATAAATATGTTGGGTGGAGAGACAGTCTCGATACGATAGAGAACGTTCGGTAACGCTGTAACCTTTGTTCTCTGAGTGAAGAGACTATCTCTCCACCTAGATGTCGCTCGGCAACGGTGTCGATCAAAGTAAAACCAGTGTAATCCCGTACACCTGGGCCTTATATAGCCGTGCGTGCCAGTAGGACTGGTGTGTCTTAAAGAAATATCCACGTTTTAAGCAAGGTGGGGTCATTCCCCATACATATAAATATGTTGGGTGGAGAGATAGTCTCTTCACTCAGAGAACAAAGGTTACAGCGTAACCGAACGATTATCTGTGAACAAACACACACACACACACACACACACACACACACACACACACACACACACACACACACACACACACACACACACACACACACACGGGGGGGGGGGGGGAGCAAAAACGTAATGTCATTGAACCTCACCAAGACAATCCTTTCTATTTTCCTCATCTTTGTTGCAGACCAGGTGTTCAATTTGATCCACAGTAGGCTTAGGTGAACCTCCAGTTGTATTGCCACCTGCAACGAACAAAACCCAAGCTGATACAACAATGGAAAATTGTCAGTTGTACTCAATATGTTAATACTAAGGAAGTAACAATATTTTCAGTATAGCGATATCAAAAATGTCCCAATGTTATCGCGGACGCGCAACGGTATCGTGTAATTTTTTATTTTAATATATTGGTTTAAGCAGCTATGGGAGCTATGAGCGTCTTCACGTGGATCGTGGTGTGCGGGGTGTTTGCACTTTCTTGGTCTGGCGGAGCTGATTGCTGACGCATTGATGAGCCAACAGATCAGTGAAGACAAAAAAGATTGCTGATAATGGAAAAACAATATAACTTTTATTCATTTAAAATTATACTAGGTTGGGGGCACGGTGGCGCAGTCGGTAGCGCTGTCGCCTCACAGCTAGAAGGTCCTGGGTTCGATTCCCGCCGGGGACGCTGTGGGCGCTGTGGGCGTGTCTTCTCCTCCGTGTCATCAGCGACCATACCCTAGGTGGGGTTGGCGAAAGGGCCTACTCTGTGTTAGTCCGTGAGCCAGGACCCCAAAAATGGGGTCATCATTACCATCTGGGGTGATTAATTCTCATAGTGATTTTTGGGTAGGTATACACCCCTAGAGCTAGGAAAAATGTGATAGCCTTGCATCGGTGGTAGCTATCTGTGTGTTATCACTCCTTTTATAACCACAAGCCAAAACACAGTTTTCAAAATCCGAATGAAGCATTCTACTTCAAACTGATGGTTCTCTCTTATTATTGACCCTCTCTCTCTCTGAAAAATGGTTGGGATAAAGCTCAGACTATATATTGTCCAGAAAGGTTGTTAAAATTTGCATATCTAGAATATTTTTCTGTTACAGGCAGTGACAACATAGTGACTATATGTGACATAAGATGTACTTTGGTTTTAATGAAAGATGGAACACAAAGGGTTCCTTTGTAAATTACCTATAGATTTAAAACCATGTTTACATACATAGATTCTAAGGAAATGTATTATGAAATTCAATAAACAGAATATAGTGCAATGGGTAAGAAAATATCCAAAATGGCCACTAAACACACGCCTGGCAATTTTTTACTTTTAATCCGCTTGTCTTAGAATACCTCTGTGTAATACCTCTTTTTTAGGGTTTTCATATGTAGAATCCATTCCTGATGTTATTTTTTTAATATCAGGTCAATCATGTCAAAGGTCAGGTCAAGGTTAAAATTGACCTCTGGGAGAACAACAAATGGAAACAACTTGATGAACATTCATGGTTCACTATTCATGATTTTGTTTTGTGAAAAGTGTCATTAACATGTCACAAGAATTGGTATTCATAATAACATGAATGTAAAATGATATAATCTAATGTCAAATATGTATCTTTTGCAACTACATCTGTATTCTCCAACCCACATCCTGTTCTACCTCATCCTTACAAGTATCCTCCTTATTAACATCACTCCTCATCTGTAGCTTGAACATATCATCAGTAACCATCTTCACCAGAGCAGTTACAGTACATCAGTGATGTACTTCTCACTCTCTGTGCCCTAAATTGATATTGCACCATGTCACATAGCTCTGACGGTGGGGTCACCCTTAGCAATGACAGGAACAAGAATATCCTAGATCTCCTATCCAAATTTTGTGACATCAAACGACTTGTCAGGTGGGGCTTGGTGGTCTGCCACTTTCCACAACATCACTTGTAAATAAATGAGCCCACATGTGGTGCAACAGGTTGGTCGGTGTTGGAGGAAGGGCCATTGACTTGTGGCACCCACCTCACCCAGCACATCAGGGTAGCCTGGGAAGTTCCCTGCCAGCAAAGTGTAGTGTGCTCTGATCTTGCCTTTGTCATACATATAAGACTGTCCCATCCCAATGCTCCATCTATAATTTACACTGTAGGTCCACCTGATACACCCCAATACACAGCATACAACAGGACAAGAACATCAGTGTAATCACTGAGCATGTGTATCACACCCTTTCCAGAGATGGCTGCATCAGGGATATAGGAACTCATGGTGATGTCTGCCTCATCATGACTAAATGCAGTATCTATCGTCAGCACTGAAGGTGTACAACATGCTCAACGGCTTCTGCTTAATGTTCTTACTCTTCATGATGACATCTCATGTGGGTAAAGGACATTACTATTCACAACAGCATGGGGGCAAATTAGCCAAGGATGGGATTGAAGAGATGATCTTCAATCCACCCCAATATTTTATGACCAAGACACACCAGTGCTTCAACTCTCCCTCTGTTTCTGCACATTTTGGGGAAGGCTTCAGTCCACTCCACTCACATGCATCATGACAGCATCTTTCCTGATCGTTATGGCAGTCTGCTCCCCAGACTGGTCAGCAGAGACAGTGATCCAGAATCCATCATGGTGCCGACAGACAAGGTCTAGCTTAGCCTCTATGCTATGGCATGGAGCACATGCATCTTCAGCAGGCACTGGGTTAGATATCAAGCACACTGCACATGGCCAGCATGGAAGAAGTGCTTCAGTCATGTGCTTCATGAGAGAAAAGGTGAAGTTAATGTCAATGTGTCTCCCTGCGCATTCAAACTGGTGGATGTGAAGTGTAGGAAGAAGTTGTCTACCCACTGTCAGCCAGTAGGATGGAGATGTGCAGTGTCCAGGTAGGCTACTGCTGTATATGTTCAAATGTCTTTGGCCAAGTTGATAGAAACCACTTCAGAGTGCTGCTGATACACTCAGGACTGACCACTGAACTTGCCTGTCATGTTCTGCAACCACATGCATTTCCACTTCCAGTGCTGAACCTTGCATCAGTTTTGCAATGCAGCTGAAGAATATAAGATGCTTATATACCTGCAAGGTGTCAACAAACGGCTCCATGTCAATTGTGAGGTGAATAGGGCCTGCTGTACATGTCAACCAGTGACCATATCTGCTGCCTGCTTGGACACCTGGTTGGACGATAAGGTGTGAGAGAGACCTTGACCTGACCTTTAGCACATAGGCCAAAGACTGACCAGCAAGTCAAAATATAACATTAGAAATAGATTCTACACCTATGAATGCCCCCCCCCCCCCCCCCAGGTCCCCATATGAATCACGTTCACGAAGTTCACAGATTCCCTCACACAACTGCAATATTTTGTTGTTTTTAACATAATTTAGTACAATGGAACATCACCATGGGATGGACACCATCTTTGATTTGGCAATACAAAATTAACTGATGGTAATTTCACTGATTCAGCCATATTTCTTGAACCCTAAGACCTAGTTTTAGACACCAAAACCACCTTTCTAGGTTGAACAGTATCATAAAGCCATTTAAGCTCCTGGCAGTCATATTGGACGCCATCTTGAAAATGATGGCTTTACGAGAAATATAATTTCCTAGATTTTTTTGTATGTTCTTAAGCATGCCTAGACGTACCAGAATCAATTGAAAAACCTTTTGTATATTTTTTTGGGGGGGGTTAATAGTATGTTTTCATATATTGACCCATGTAATTTTCGCCTAGTGTTATAACATAAAATGCATGATAGCACCCATAAAGCTACCATTGGTGCAAGGCTATCACATATTTTCTAACTCTAGACATGCATACCTTGACAAAAATCACTATGAGCATTAATCACCTCAGATGGTAATGACCAACCCCCCTGGCTCACGGACTATGTGGAGTTTGCATGTTCTCCCCGTGTCTCCTAGGGTAGTTAATACCCTCACAAAAACATGTAGTAATCCTGGTCACTATACCGCCTCCCCCATGACAGCCGGGGCGCCTGATGGAGGGGAAGGGAACTGGTTGGAATAACGTGTTCCTTCCACGCGCTACGTCCAACCAGAGAAACTCCCCCCTGTCAGGCGACAAGAAGGTCAGTTGGCTCTCATGCATTGAAGGAAGCATGAGCTCGGCCCTGGCCTCCCTAGGCTGAAGGGGACTGGTGTAGCGCTGGTGTAGGGCTGGTGTAGCGCCCAGGATCACTTAGGAAATTGGCACCGGGTGAAAAAAATTGGTTAAAAAAATCGCGGGATAAAAAAATTAAAAAGTTATACTAGGTAACTTTTTCAAAAAAACGAAAGTTAAATTGTATATCTTTTGTCTCAGAACACCCATTCCATGAATTTCACCCCCGAAAGCCTTTTATAAACATATTTTCTATTGAAAGTGCCTGGACAGGGGCCCGCGAAAATGACGTCATCCGGACGGAAAACGGAAACGGAAATGCACCTGTTTCCTGTTTGTCCCGGAACTACCGCTAGTAGCGAAAAGGAATATCACCCTGTTTTTATGGCATTATAGGATTTGAAGATGGAAAAACAACAGCAAAAGAAAACTCACGGTAACTAAAGCTCCACTGGCTAAGAGAAACAATCCGCAGATAGTATAAAACAACAAAAAGAACGCTTTTTGAAACGCTTCCACCTTCCGGTGAAAACAAATGGAATTCTGGGTAATGCAGGACTCCGCTAAAGACCTGCAATGACGGTAGTGACCAGCAGAGGTTGCTAAACATTGTTTTTATTTACTTTCCAGGTACGGCTTTAATGTGTGAGTGAATTGTTGAAGCTGTTTTCTATCTATAGCTGTTCATGATGGAAGTGCATATAGCCTAATTTAGTTTGGAAATACACCATTATGTAAGCAAACCAACTTCAGTACGCAACTTCTTTTTTTCCTGATCGGCAATATATATGATCGGCAAAAAGGGCCCCTACAGCAAACTTTGAAAGCCAATCGTAGTCAAGTAGAATCCAAAAAATCTGATATCTGCTCTGGCCAGAGAGTGTGTGTGCACAGTTTCACGGTCCAACAGTGCCAGAGATTTGCTGTCCACAGACAGATGGACACACACACACACACACACACACACACACACACACACACACACACACACACACACACACACACACACACACACACACACACACACACACACACACACACACACACACACACACACTCACTATCAACATGAACTTAACTGTCTAAATGTTTATATACTATTTGACCAGAGATGTGCAATCAACATGGATGGAAGTATTAGAATGGGTCAAGCTAGCAACAGATTACATGCTCTATTGCTTTGATGTTCAGAAGCATCTTCCATAACAACCCTAATGGTCTCAGATATTTCATTAAAGCAAAGGCTAAAGTCTCAATCTGCAATTTTTTCACCTGGTTCGCTCTATTTATACTAAGCAGGAACATAGGTTTATAATTATAATAACCTAAACATAATCCATGTCTCTGCTTTTGATATACCGTTATGGTCATTCATTTTGTATGGCCATGTTTTATAAGTGACCCGAAGCAGCCATGGTAGCTGGTCTCTTACACAACAGAGTTAGTGTTGAAGTGTCCTTGAGCAAGAAGCTGAACCCCTAATTGCACCCGCAGGTTGGTGCCTTGCATGGTTTCCTCCTCCATCGGTGTATGAATGTGTGTGTGAATGGGTGAATGTAATGCGCAATCTATGTAAAGTGCTTTGGATAAAAGCGCTATATAAATGCACCATTTACCATTTTACCATTTACAACAGCTCCTGGATGTTACCACAGATTTTATAATTCTTTTTCATCACGTTCATCCGTGTGAATGTCTTTTACAAATCCCCGGTTGTCCTACTGATGCAGAAGCGCGTGGGTGGACAAATAGAGAATTTCCCTAGCTTTTTGTGTAACCCAGGCTATGCAGCCTTAGGAGCCTTAAGATGGTTAATGATTTTAACATGTTTTTAATATTAAACTATTAAAATAAACTATACAAAATAAGGGGAAAAGTGCATACTTTACACTCAAATTCAATATCTGTACATAACACAAATTACCCTTTTTGTGTGTAATTTTGGCATGAGGAATTGATTAATAGGGTTATTCTCATGATTTCATTTTTTAAAGACGGGGTGCCGGGTTCCCCCCCCCCCCTAAAACATGAGCATCAGGTATTATTATTATATAAGGAGGAAGAATTTTGTCATGAAAGTGGACCGTAAGTGTTAAAATTATGTTTTTACGTAGACCAAGCCTGGATTTTTTTCATTTTAGGGGCAAGGCCGCTTGATCTTTGGTGTTGTTTGGGGGCACAAAGGCCAAATTCCCGGGCAGAAAGGCCATCAAATAAAACAATGATTTTTAAGTCCACGGAAATAATGAATGTAACTTGAAGGTTAAGGATGATTTAATTGTAATGTATGTAGTACAAGAATAGTATAACCATTTGTGAAATATAACCCATTTATTTCACAAAATAATGTATTGGCAAATTACCAATATTTGTACAAAGTCATTATTGACTTTGTACAACTATTGGTCTACTGTATTGGTCTCAATATTTGTCACATGCATCCCTGGACTTCACTGACTGTATAGGTAGGGGTCACATTAATCACATTAGATTCACAGATTAGAGATTTTATGTATTTTCCCCACTATTTAAAAAAATGTATTAATTTAATTATTAATAATTATAGCTTGTAGATTGGCTATATTCACCATTTTAAATTGTTTTTAAATCATATATATACAAAAAAAAAGAAACAGTGTTTCTACCTGACAGCGACAATATATAGCGTATACATGGTTCTGTATCAGTAGTCCTATATGAGTCAGTTTTAGCAGATTTCATTGGAATTGGCTACTATGACTGCCTATGAATTTCATGGGCCTGGGTAGGTCAACCTGGCCTGGCGGGGATCTGCACTGTTGTGCACAGCAGAACAGCAGGTTAACTTAAATGAGAAGCTGCGCACCAAAAACGGGCTCAAACAATGTCAAACTGTCACATTCTAGCTGCTGAAATAAACTTCCCATTTGGATCATTGTTGCAAACGAACAGAACATATATTTTATTTATTGTCCATCAGAGCAATGAGGTCACAGCTTCTCTCTACTTTTGTATGATGTTGATAGCCTAAACCTCTTTGTTTGCTTTTATTCATTTATATTGCTTGCTGGATATTAAGACTCATAATTTTGTGATTTTGCCTGTATGTAGTCAAATGTATTAATCTATATTTTGGTGTTGATCAAATGTCGGGTTTTGTACTGTGATTTGATGTGCACACATGCATAATTGTTTTGTTTTCATTAATGACATGCAGGTGTGTAAATACAGCCTAACACAAGCCTAACACAGCCTAGCACAAGTGTTATGCCTACAGCATTATATTTTGGATTGAACTATTTGAACATGAACAAGTAATATACACATTTTATGCAGCAGGGTCTGGCTCATCTTGCACAAATACATTAATTATCTACATTACCATTTGTGCATGCTGCGTGCATAATGGTTTCTCAATAATCAAATGCGTTTGAACACATTTTCTAAATCAAAGGGCACTGCAAAATAATGGGCACTTTTATTAATTAACTTTGATTAATCCTTCATAAAGTGGCTCAGCTGACCTGTTAGGGCAATAAATTATAGACCACTACTCACAGGTTTTACTGTAATAGTTTGGTAGTGTGGATGCCGTTCGTGCATCTGGTTGGGACAGCCAAGGGAAAGTTGATGAAGCATTTGTGAGAATCTTGTACTCTCCTCATAGAGCTATCCAGTTCAAGTGGTAACGTTTTAACGTGTCCACCTTTATGATTAATGTCGTTTCACCTGGATGCCACAGTTGCAGTATAGCTGTTGTCTTTTACGCATCTGTGTTGGATGTTTCATCTTCAAATGCTTGTGCATTGTTGTTAATTTGTTGTAGGGCAACTTGCCAACTTTACTCACAAGTGCCGTCTCGTTTGAAAGTGTCTTTGACATATTCTAACTCGTAATACAACTTGTGTTGAATGTTCAATACAGAACTTAATCTAATATAACCGGACTGGCGATCTCGGTCTGACTGCTGTGCGGACAACGGAGTTATAATATATTGCGACAACTCCGCAGCAGCAACAACAACTCTCTTCTTCCGGTCTTACCTTCACAATAAAATGTCTCCCTTTTTCCTCCTAATGCAGCACATTTTACACTAGGTGTAACTTAACAGCGTGTGTGTGTGTTTGTGGAGGAGAGAGTGAGTGAGTGAGTGAGTGAGTGAGTGAGAGAGAGAGAGAGAGAGAGAGAGAGAGAGAGAGAGAGAGAGAGAGCGCTTACAAAGCAGAGGATTTGAAATGTGCCTGAAATTGCGGTGATAATTAATGAACTGCCTTGTCAACCGGTCAAGATGTACGGAGAGATTTATATTTTCCGGTATTTGTCAAAAATAATCGGTCAAAACCGCAATTACCGGACTAACGCAACCTCTGATGTAGACTCAACCACCAGTTCATTGAGTATACCTGGAGTTCACTTTAGCACCACCCACCTGATCCAGTCCCTCCACCTCCTCCTATATGACCACCCACCTGTCCTAGTCCCCCCCCCCTTCCTCTTGAAAGGACTGCCCATGGCTCTGCCCAGTTGTTTACTAAATGGTCTAGCTCTGACAGCTGGTGCCCACAGTCTTTACATATTGTTTGATATAGCACTGGACATCTAACAGCAAAGCTTGGAAAAAGATAATACAGATACTATATTATTTTGTTGGAAATAAATGGAACTGGTTCCAATTTGGTTATTTGGAACAGAATGGATTTGTTTTATTTTGTATTTGCCAACTGCAAGTAAGAGGAAGAAAGGAACTAGCCAGAATGAACTTCACATTAAAACCTGTATTGGGTAACCATAGTACACTGCTTTCTCTTCTGATACTATTCAGTGATTCTTATTTTGAAAAGCCACTACAGGAAGTCTGATAGTTATTTAGCTACTTGTCAGTGCTAGGGGAAATGAAAGCTGTGCTGAATGGATTACGTTTTTGGATCGCTCATATTAACCTTTTTACCAACGTGTTGTGAACACCATGCAATATGGAAGTACTGATCATTCAATCATCCGTTGCAGTAGTGGTGAATCTCATGGATTGTTTTGCTGCTTGTTCCCTCTCTCTCTCTCTCTCTCTCTCTCTCTCTCTCTCTCAGACAGGTGCTGGGAGAGATGTAGAGCAACACATTGCGGGACTCATGCAGCTTGTTTCTAAACAAACTATCAATTTTAGCGGGTAAATAGGACATGTAGTAGTTCAATATTGATTCATATTACATCTAGAGTACTTTAAATATATTTTTTTCTAAATATTTTTCTAAATGCGCAGAACAGGCAGGCTTGTCACCATCACTGATAACCTCGTCCCATTGGCTACTGCTACTGTAAATGCCTATCAATATCAGTGTTATGTATCGCCCCAGCTGACTGTTTTCACAGCCATTTAGACCCAAATGTGTTTCTGTCCATGTCATGGAAACTTTAAATTGTGATATAATCAAACATGAATATCAAACATATCAAAAGGAAATGCATATATTTAATTCAGTGCGACCAGAAGCAGGGATAAAACATTTCCCCACCGGCCATGAAAAAAAATATGAACAGAAGGAGATTATCAAAAGCAGAGGCATAGATTCACTCTTACGGGAAGGATATGGGAAGTGGATATTTAAATCTGGAAAGACTGAACTTACCGTTGGTAAGGACGAGGATGACAGTTTTGTCTCCAAACTCATGTCCTTTAGTGTCTTCCTTCATCTTTTCCACTCTCTTTAAGATCCCAGTAAATGGCAATTGCAGGTTGATCCCAGCATCCTCTCGATCTGGAAGGCTCCCTGAGGCAAATGTGTGACACGCACGCACGCACATACACACGCACATACACACACACACACACACACACACACACACACACACACACACACACACACACACACACACACACACACATAGTAAGGGTAAAAGGCTGCATTAAAACTGTTATAAACAGGCATTTGTAACAAAATGACCATTCCCAACCATTTTGTTAAACTGTATTTTACTCACCTCCAAAGTGAAGTGATTGGTTTAGTTTCTCTAGGATATTCTGAACTGTTGGTTTGTTCTCAGTTAAACAATCATTGATGTTGACAATCTCAGTAATTTTGTTATTGGAGAAGAAGAGGATTTCCAAATTGAGGCTGATGGAGGAAAGCTGCAACGTAATTAAAGATAGTGTTTGTTAAACAGAATATTTTGTGCTACATGGATCATCAATTTCTGTGTCTAAAATATTTCTCATCTTTGTGTTTCCATATCTGAATCCCATGCTATTTCAGAGATGCCTTCAAAGATGCCTCACCCACAAACTACCACTCGATGTAACCTGAGGTTGCTACGCCCCTCCTCTCTCTCTTCCTCTATCCTCTCTTCTTTCTCTCCACCGGGCAACCAGATGACCTCTTAAACTTTCACTCACTCCTTTCTGCCTTCTCACTATCCACTGTTATGTCCTCTATCTATCTATCTATACCATTTAGGAATTTAGCAGACGAAGTCTGTGGGACCACCCACCAGGTTTAGAGCCTTTAGCATGCTTGGAACTGGAGTTATGGCTGTTTAAACCCCAGCCAATAGGAACACAGAGGGGGTGGGGCAATGGTGTGCCTGTGGCTACACGTGGTCCCTGGTGTGGCTATTCTGATGGCAGACCCCTGACCAGTGTTGGTGCCAAGTTTGGTGCGGATCGAACCAACGGTGAGCCTCGTGGTTTCCGCATGTTACGTTTGTGACGTCCACCCGCCCACCGTCGGTTGACCCTCTAGGCAATTTTAATATAGGATAAGCATGCATATTTACAATACACGTTCACAGGTTCATTCACTAATACACAGTCAGGGCGGATTCACACTAGGGTCCCGGGTCCTTGCTCTACTTGCCAGATATACCATCTGTTAGTTCTACTTGAATGTCAACATGAAATAATAATCCCGCTAGTGTTTCAGTAACGCAAGCGTCAAAAAACTAAAACAAAAAAAAATGTAGCGAGCGCTGCCGCTAGTTGAAGGATAAAGATACCAAGGATTATATAATCCAGGCATTATACAGAATGACCTAGGACAAATTTGCAACAGAAACTCTTTCAACTTTTTTTGTTTCATAAATATCATGGTAATAACATAACAAAAGTCCTAAGAAATCCCAGTGGTGAAACATATTGAGAATCCATGCATTTCTGATCACTTCCCTATTGTTTTCACTACCACAACACCCTGTTCTATGGCAAAGGCTGCCCCCCCCGCACGCCGCACCCGGGCCATAACCCCATTAACTGCATCTCAGTTTTCCATGCTATTTAGGGAATCTCCCAGTGCCCTGGTCACATCCAGTGCCCCCTGCCCAGAGTCACTTCCATCCACTTTCATATGACATGAAAAAAAGAAAATGTAAAAATGCTAGATGACTGTCTCCCAGTCAAATTTGGTCACCATTGTCTCTAAGTTATAATTTGTTTATTTTATTCACCTTGCTAATAAGTTTGGTAACAGCATCTTTTGCTTCATCAATGCTGAAATAAATGTCGATGGCAATGTAGATGTTGAGTGTCCCATTGTTTGAGTCGTCTGGAAAGCACACACAGATATTATTAATTCATCATTATATTGAAGTGGTTCTTTTGGATATCTCAAAAGTGACGCAGCACAGTAAACGGTCTGCAAAATATGCTGCTGTTTGGTGTAAGAAGAGTTGAGAAACACAACAAATGTTTGTGTGAGTTTGAAAATGCGGTCCTACAGTATTGTCCAATGTGCACGGCACACCACAATTTGTTTTGCTTCTGTGTGTGTGAACGTGAAACGTGAAGTCACTCTTTTAAATGAATGAGAACGGGCAGTGGAGTAAAAGTATGATTTTGTGGTACAGTTGTGTGCTACAGCATTCTACCCATTGGTAGTGAGACATAAGTCACTGCTGTCAAACTGAACCTTTAGTAGTAGTGAAAATAGACGATCTACAAGCTCACAGCACATTGCATCAGGACGCGTGCGCTTGTAGACCTGCTATTTTCACTAATTTTGTATGACGAAGTCAGGCATTCACTTATGGGAAAACAAAAAATAAATAAATATGGAGACACAAGGGGCCCTATCATGCACGTCTTAAATCCACGTCTTATGCGGTAATTAGGTGATAGCGCCACCGTCTTATGCGCAATCCCTATTATGCAAGGTGCGCTGAGCGCAAACACTTAACACATTGGGTGCCAGAGGTTTATTAAAATATTATACGTTGAGTGCCTGCATTTCTTCCATCCACTTGCGTTATACGTTTCGTGCTGTGAGAAGCCCCGACGCGGAAGTGCATGTAAACAAAGCGTGCGTGCGAGACGGCGGAGGGTCCCGACTAACGCCTGGAACAATAATATTTCCAACGCGACCCTCCATTGCAGCCGATCGAAAACGGCTCGTTTCCACCACATTAAAAAGAAATGGAGATATTAAGCTTTTAGTCAAGGAGATAACATTGAAAACGCCGACCGGAAGGATTTTTGACATGGAGCCACATCCAGCCTCTTCTTCTCAGAAACTCCTTGGGTGATGTCAAAGTTTCGTTTTAGCGCCCCACGTGGGCCACTCGTATAAAAATAGAATTGGGTCAAAAACGGTCCGGACCGTTTTCGGCACTTCTCGTTTGGACCCTCAAAAACGGTCCGGACCGTTTTTGGCATTCAATGTGTTAAAGGGCAAGACCACTTTGGTAGAGGTTTGGGTTGTGTATTTACCTTGCCATGATGTAACTCCAAAGGTGGACAAGAAATTAAAAATAATTGCTTCATTGATTAGAAATTGATTATTCAAAATATGCTCCTCATTGACTTACATTGTACGGTAAAACAGCTCTCAAAGTCACTCTTTTAGCACCTAAACAAACGCGAACAAAGTTGATTCAGACAATATAGAACATCACCAAACCCAGTACTGTTTTTTTTTAATATAAAAATGTTAACTTTCTGTTGATTTTGCTATTTTTATTAAGAAGAAAACCCGGACTGGATTCGCGGATCCGGATCTTCAAATAGTAAAATCAGCAGGAAGTTAACATTTTTATTAAAAAAACAAACAGTACTGGGTTTGGTGATGTTCTATATTGTCTGAATCAGCTTTGTTCGTGTTCGTTTACGTGCTAAAAGAGTGACCTTGAGAGCTGTTTTACCGTACAATGTAAGTCAATGAGGAGCACATTTAGAATTATCAATTTCTAATCAATGGAGCAATTATTTTTGATTTCTTGTCCACCTTTGGAGTTACATCATGGCAAGGTAAATACACAACCCAAACCTCTACCAAAGTGGTCTTACCCTTTAAAGGAGAGTTCCAGTCATTTTAGGTGTTTGCTTTGATGTGTCGCTAATCACTCACCAACATACCAGGGGCAGTTGACTTTTTTCATAGAAGCCCCTGTTGTCCATTGTGGAGACCCCTTCCACTGGCATAATGGAGTAATGCGGATAAACAAAAAATAATAAAACCTATTTTAGCAGCTCCAAATCATGCAGAACGACGTGAAGCTAGTCCTCGGTGTTGCCAGATTCTGTGAGAGAACAAGCAACCAGCTCCATGTCGTTCTGCATGAACAAAAGCTCATAAGGGACATTCAGTGCATGTTTGAGTGTCAGTACACTGCATAATGAGGATTAGTGGGGGAAAAAAACGAACTTTGGAGTTGCTAAAATAGGCGATCTCCTTTAAGTCATAAGACTCTGCACCAAATTGTACGCATGGGGAGTGTCCATATGTTAATTAAGGGCGCAATGCAATAACTGCTATTATGCACCTTGACCGCATACCGCTAAGACGTGGTCAGACCATGTCTTAAGCGCAAAAAGAAATGTTTGGTTGTAAGGACAAGGGCAGTTTAACTAATCCGTGCTCATTCAATTCTGAACCGATCGTTAAAATTAACAATTCTCTGAATCACATGATTATTGTCTCTCCATCAAACAATATCAAGCGAAAAGCAAATGTCGGACCAGGAAGGGTGCAGAGCCCATGGAGAGCCAAAGAGAGAGCCAACTCGGTCAATTCTAAACCAATTGTTAAAATTAAAAAATCTCTGTAATCTGTGAAGGGTCTACTTTCATACCTGTGTATCAGTCATGATTGTATTGTCTCTCCATCAAACGATACCAAGCGAAAAGGAAACATCGGATTCTCTTGCCTTTTTTTTCCTCTCATGCGCCTCTTTCTATTGCCGGAATGGAAAAGAAGAACCGTCGTCCTAAAACACCCTCGCCCCCCCGCGTCTTGCGCTGATCTTAAAGGGAATGGCAGCGGGTACTCTGATTGGATTGATTAAAGTAACGCCCAAACACACCCATGACTAATTCGGGGCTGTTTTACCGCATAGCACCTTGGTGCAGTGCGCACATTACCGCACCCATAATAGCAAAATGGCATTGGTCACGCCTCCACATCTTAAGTTAAGTACTAAGACCTGGCGGTAATTAAGACGAGCATAATAGGGCCCAAGATCTCTTCCCTACAGCAACAAAGTGTATAACCCACAGAGTTGAATCTACCTTACTGAGATAAGTACATATTTACCATTCTTTGGTACAGGAGTGGAAGAAGTACTGTTCCCTGCAAAGACAAACATGTACACACACACAGACACACTCACACACACAAAGAGGCACACGCACACACATGCACATGCATAAACATGTAGACAGCCTACACACACACACACACACACACACACACACACACACACACACACACACACACACACACACACACACGATACAAAGGCAGTATGGCAAAAGATACAACTTTAAAAACTGCAACAATATACAGACAAAAAAGACAAAACAAAAAGATAAGAGATAAAATACTCCCTTTAAACTAAATGAAAAAAATATGATATAATATATATATATATATATATATATATATATATATATATATATATATATATATATATATATATGGGGATCGGGCGTTTATTTTTTATTTCGCCGTCGGCATTTGGCGGACGGCCGGTGTTGGACTTGCCGGCCGCGGACGTGGGTCTGCTGGTTCGCAGGTTGAAGAAGGGTCCGGAGGGGAGGCTCCTTTTTCAATCTGACGGGTTTTCTGATCGTAATGTAACATACAGTATATATTTCTGAGAATTGTCGAACACCACATGTACTCACGTTTTAAAAGGTCCTTTTTGGTCTGAGGCTGTGGCGGATGTAACATTTCGAATGGAGACACTGGAGACACAAGAAATAAGGCTGTTTGTTTGGTTTGCGGACGGCCTGATGTTACCGGCTCTTAGAGTCTTTTGTAATAACATGTTTGATGTGATCACGTGACCGGATCACGAGACTTTTCGACTTATCTTTGATCTAGATGGACAATATTAACCCATGAGCTGCCCAAGGGTGCAATGTTATGTAAACAACTGAAAAGACGTAATCACGTAGATCTACGTGTTTGGCGGTGAACGGTTGGATTTGAATTGACGTAGATCTACGTGATTGGAAAAACAGTACATGAGATTAAGGTGCAAAGATAGTATCAGCATTGTCAGGTTCAAAGTAGTCCACCAAGGAAGCCACAGAGAGAGTCTTGGTGGATGGTGTCTTTTGCTATGCCATGCCTCTCATAAGGACACCAGATACACCTCCTTTACTGTGATGGCAAAACTGCCACTGAATTCATGTTGACCAAGGATTCAAAGAAAGCAGCAGCTTATAACACTGGGGTCTCTAAGATTGAACAGGCAGTTCATGTGAATATACCACAGAGGAGATTGAAGGCTCCCTAGAGATATGGTATATACCTCATCACATGGTGACCCATAATGCAAAGAATCATTTTGTTTTTGAATGTTTGATTGAATACAAAAGCCAAGGCTCGAATAAGGCCTTACTAACTGGATCTACCTTGGGGCCTTCCCTCCTTTGCGTTTTAGTGGTGATGTAAAGAGCATTTTCCATCAGGGTTGGTACTTGAACAAAGATAAGTCCCTCTTACAATTTATTTGGATATGAAGGAATACACTGTGTTTATGGAAAGTGTGGGTGTGTATGGGGGGAGGGGGGCATAATATAAGTTTTGACATGACTGCATCACTGTCGTGTCCACATAAGAAAATAAAGTATTACAAAATAATAATGAAGGAATACACCCATCCTTCTGTCTATGAAAGGCAGGTCCTGCCGTTTGGGACCAGCGGTGGACAGTAACTAAGTACATTGACTTGAATACTGTACTTAGGGATATTTCACTTTCATGTTTGGGGTCATTTTAACGTCTTCTCTGGCTTTTGTGTCTCACCCTAGATAGTTTTTAAGGGCTTGTTCACACCAGGACTGTTTGGTTCGTTTAAAAGGGACCGTGGTCCGCTTACTCCTTTGTCCGGTTCGTTTTGAGTGGTGTGAACGCGCATTCGAACCCTGGTGCGGATCAAACAAGCGGACCACGGTGCGCATGAAAAGTGAGAACTCAGTCCGCTTCCAAACTAACCACGGTCCGGTCCTCTGCGGGTGTGAACGCAATCGGACTTTATAGAGGACCAAATATAGGAATTTAACCAACATACAGTGCATTCTGCATTGTGTGTTCATTGAAGAACAATATGTAAATATAATAAACTACTACTCATGTAGATATATATCAATAATTAATATTGTAACTCATACAAGACACTACACTCATCAATCTTTATTTTTTTCCTCTCTCTCTTCTCCCTGTATCGGTCTGTGAGCCGCTGGTGTGTCTGTGTCTAGCAGACAGCTGCAGATCTGTGGAGCAGCGCATTTAACGGAAAAGTACAAGGTTGTCACATGCACAAAAAGAACAGATTTACAAGCTATCAACGCTGTGCGATGGTACAGGATGTTAGCTTGTAGATCTGTTATTTTTAAGCATGCGCCACCGCACAAAGTTTATCCGTGCAGGGCTCAGCCTCACAAACGAAGCAAAACTGAGCACATTTCGTTCTATAAGGCCAAATCTCATTTGAAAATATTAATAGTATATGGAAGCCATTTAAAATGTTTACTATTGGAATCTTACACAGGTACTCCCAAATCATTATTTACACAGGCCAGTGTGCTGCGCAAAAGTGGGTCAAATCAATTATGCTGTCACTCCAGTGTCAGAGCTGGTCAGAAGCACATGAACTGTCTTCATACGCTGCAATATTAAACATTAACTTTATCCAGTTAGATTCATACAATGTATATCAAATACCCATTAAAACAATTGGGGGGGATTATGCTTTTTATTCTGCATATAAACTGCAGGTAAGTTTGACATTTTCTAGAAAGAAAGACTGCTGACTGCTCTGACTGTAGCCTAATAAGACAGCTACTCAGCTGGGCTATATAGCTTACAGTATAGCCTATACATTGCAATCGCCAATGCTGTGCCTATGTTGTTGCATGGCTATTAATGTGAATAGCTGCATGTGCCAGCAATAGGCTACCTACAGATTCCATTTGTTCAGGTATAGGAGTATTATTCATTCAGGGTGTGTTGTTTCCAATGAGCAGCTGAACAATTTAATTCAGACAACATTAAATAGCACATAGGCCTATCTCACTCATCATCAGAACTATTTTGTGTTATCCTTTTAGCTCAAATATCTGACTGTACCTCGTGCTGTTTACATTTCTGTCTAATAAAGTAGGCCTAGGCTATACAATCAATCGACATGAACATTGTGTGTGTGTGTGTGTGTGTGTGTGTGTGTGTGTGTGTGTGTGTGTGTGTGTGTGTGTGTGTGTGTGTGTGTGGCTGTGTGTGTTGCGGTGTGTGTGTTGCTGTATTCCCCGTGGTGCTGCCTGAAATGTGTGCGTTTGGCTTCTTTTTTTATAAGCCGCCGTGATTAACACATATTTAATTGAAATTTGCTTTTAAATAGAAAAATTACAAAATTAAAACGATCACAACATGCTTCTGTTGCTCTATTGTAGTTTGGCAGTGAAGTAATTTTCCCTAGAAATATTCTGTCAATAGATTAACGGCCTGTATGACCATGTGTCATTTGTTTACATATTTGGTTCGCTTAACAAAGTCCTGTGTGAACTCTAACCCGACCAAATGCAAAATGCAACAATCTAATTTGTCCCTGATCCCTAACATTTGTCTCCAACTTTCACAGATGGATGGAGTATCCCCTGTGTCAATAACTCAACTCATCATGAGCAGAGAGCTTTCATTAGAGCCTAATATAAAGGCTCTGTGACGATTTTGAAAACAATCCCTTTTGGAGCTCAAAATAGGCAGTCATCTTGCATTTAAAGGTCAAAAATAGGTCAAATGATTATATAAATACTAAATATGTATTCCTCAATCTATTCCGTTTCCCATTCTCTCTCTCTCTCTCTCTCTCTCTCTCTCTCTCTCTCTCTCTCTCTCTCTCTCTCTCTCTCTCTCTCTCTCTCTCTCTCTCTCTCTCTCTTCAATCTATTCCGTTTCCATGGCTCTCTCGCTCTCTCTCTCTCTCTCTCTCTCTCTTCAATCTATTCCGTTTCCATGTCTCTCTCTCTCTTTCTCTTCAATCTATTCCGTTTCCATGTCTCTCTCTCTCTTTCTCTTCAATCTATTCCGTTTCCATGTGTCTCTCTCTCTCTCTCTCTTTCTCTTCAATCTATTCCGATTCCATGTCTCTCTCTCTCTTTCTCTTCAATCTATTCCGTTTCCATGTCTCTCTCTTTCTCTTCAATCTATTCTCTCTCTCTCTCTCTCTCTCTCTCTCTCTCTCTCTCTCTCTCTCTCTCTCTCTCTCTCTCTCTTCACTGGCCCCGTATTATTGCTGCTTGCAGCTATATTTAATATTGTTGTTGTTGTTATTATCTACTGGCTTAAAGGCATCACAGTTCTAAATGTTGTCCTGGTTTATGCACTAGAAACGAAAGGTGTTGTTAGGGGTGGAGTTAACCACCTATTGTCCCTCCCATCGTCACAATTAATTCTGGGCCCCAGAGGTGTTACAAACTGTGGGAAAAGGCATTTTTTCCCAGATTTGAGTATTCTGGCTTAACAATTTTAGAAAGGGGTAGTAAATCTTCAAATATTTTCCGATTTCAATGACTGACACATCATTTGAAAGCTTACATTCTGTACTTTCATACTCTGTAAAAACTTGAACAATGACCAATGTCCACTTGTGTCCCAAAGCATTTTACAGTATATGATTGATTGATTTCTTTACATACCCATGAGAGGAGACTTCTCCAGTAGCTCATTCCTTTTGATCTTATTCAGAATATTCACCATGATCTGTGCTGCATCATTAGTGTACGTCTGCATAATCAGGTCTGTCGTTGCAATCCTGCTAGCATTCTCTAGACGACTCTTTGGGATCGCATTGTGGCCTTCAAGGTTATTAGGCTGCCTCAGTTGCCACTGGAAATGTTCCAAGTCCAATTGTTCAAGCTCTTCCAGAATGTTCAAGATGCGTTGATTAAGTGTCTCCTGGTAGAGAGGATGTTAAAACGAAAGTTAACTAAGTTCTATGAATCCCGAATGACCGGCAGAGGCGGTGCTTTAAGCACTGAATATTTCCCTTCGCGCATTTCGAGTATGACTATCAACAATG
The DNA here is from genome assembly GCF_963280865.1 of Gymnoscopelus braueri. Classification (NCBI taxonomy): domain Eukaryota; kingdom Metazoa; phylum Chordata; class Actinopteri; order Myctophiformes; family Myctophidae; genus Gymnoscopelus; species Gymnoscopelus braueri. The sequence goes on from NC_137611.1 coordinate 4,584,584, forward strand.
TCACCTGTGACCCATGGATGCCCTAAATATCTTCTGGTGTCATCAGAGGATCACTTCCTCTAGAATATTCTTGTGAGGATATTAGGATTCTGAGAGACAGAGTGCTCTGGCGGTCATTCGGTATTCATAGAATTATATTTCATGATTCAAATAATTATATTTCTTATATTTCTTATATATTTCTTCTGTTTTTGTCTCTGTGTCCCTGTGTCTCTGTCTATGTGTCTATGTGTCTATGTGTCCCTGTGTCTATGTGTGTCTGTCTCTCTGTCTCTCTGTCTCTGTGTGTCTGTCTCTGTATGTCTGTGTGTCTGTGTGTCTGTGTGTCTGTGTATCTGTGTGTCTGTCTCTGTCTCTGTCTCTGTTTCTCTGTGTTTGTGTCTCTGTGTCTCTGTGTCTCTGTGTCTGTGTCTGACACAGACAAACAGAGACACAGACAGAGAAACAGAGACACAGAGACACAGAGAGACACAGACACACAGAGACACAGAGAGACACAGAGACACAGAGAGACAGAGACACAGAGAGACAGAGAGACAGAGAGACAGACAGAGACACAGAGAGACAGAGAGAAAGAGACATAGAGAAAGACACAGAGAGACAGAGAAACAGAGATTCAAATAATTATATTTCTTATAGTGTTTTTGTCTCTGTGTCCCTGTGTCTCTGTCTATGTGTCTATGTGTCTATGTGTCTCTGTGTCTATGTGTCCCTGTGTGTCTGTGTCTATGTGTATCTGTATCTCTGTGTCCCTGTGAGACACAGAGACACAGAGAGACATAGAGACATAGAGACATAGAGAGACAGAGAAACAGAGAGACAGAGACACAAAGAGACAGAGAGACAGACAGAGACACAGAGAGACAGAGAGAAAGAGAGAAAGAGACATAAAGAGAAATAGAGACATAGAGACATAGAGAGACAGAGACACAGAGAGACAGAGAAACAGAGAGACAGAGACACAGAGAGACAGACAGAGACACAGAGAGACAGAGAGAAAGAGAGAAAGAGAGAAAGAGACACAGAGAAAGAAAGACACAGAGAGACAGAGAAACAGAGATTCAAATAATTATATTTCTTATAGTGTTTTTGTCTCTGTGTCCCTGTGTCCCTGTGTCTCTGTCTATGTGTTTATGTGTCTATGTGTCTATGTGTCTATGTGTCCCTGTGTCTCTGTGTCTCTGTGTCTATGTGTGTCTGTTTCTCTGTGTCCCTGTCTCTGTATGTCTGTGTTTATGTCTGTGTGTCTATGTATCTGTGTCTCTGTGTCTCTGTGTTTGTCTCTGTGTCTCTGTGTCTCTGTGTCCCTGTGTCCCTGTCTCTGTGTCTCTGTGTTTGTCTCTGTGTCTCTGTGTCTCTGTGTCCCTGAGTCTCTGTCTCTGTGTCTGAAACAGACAAACAGAGACACAGGGACAGACACAGAGACACACAGGGACACAGACGTAGAGACACAAACAACGACACAGAGACACAGACAGAGACACAGAGACAAGAGACACAGACACACAGACACACAGACACAAAGAGACAGGGACACAAACAGAGACAGAGAGACACAGCGAGAGACACAGAGACACAAAGACACAGACACAAGAGACACAGACACACAGCGACACAGACGTAGAGACACAAACAGATACAGAGAGACAAAGAGACACAGAGACACAGAGACACAGAGACAGAGACACAGAGAAAGAGACACACAAACAGAGACACAGAGACACAGACAGAGACACAGACAGAGACACAGAGACAGGGACAGAGACACAGAGACAAAGAGAGACACAGAGACACATAGACACATAGACACAGAGACACAGACACATAGACACATAGACACATAGACAGAGACACAGGGACACAGAGACAAGAGACACAGACACACAGCGACACAGACGTAGAGACACAAACAGAGACAGAGAGACAGAGAGACACAGAGACATACAAAGAGAAAGACACACAAACAGAGACACAGAGACACAGACAGAGACACAGAGACAGGGACACAGACACAGAGACAAAGAGAGACAAAGAGACACAGAGACACAGACAGAGACACAGACACAGAGACAGGGACACAGACACAGAGACAAAGAGAGACAAAGAGAGACAAAGAGAGACACAGAGACACAGAGACAGAGAGACACAGAGACAGAGATACAGAGACAAAGATACAGAGAGACAGATACACAGAGACAGAGAGACACAGAGAGACACAGAGAGACACAGAGACACAGAGAGACATAGAGACATAGAGACACAGAGACACAGAGACAGAGAGACAAAGAGAGACATAGAGACAGAGAGACAAACAGAGACACAGAGACAGAGACACAGAGAGACACAGAGACACAGAGACACAGAGAGACATAGAAACAGAGAGACAGACAGAGACACAGAGAGACAGAGAGAAAGAGACACAGTGACACAAAGAAAGAAAGACACAGAGAGACAGAGACACAGAGATTCAAATAAATATATTTCTTAAAGTGTTTTTATCTCTGTGTCCCTGTGTCTCTGTCTCTGTGTCTATGTGTCTATGTGTCTATGTGTCTATGTGTCCCTGTGTCTCTTTGTCTCTGTGTCTCTGTGTCTATGTGTGTCTGTCTCTCTGTGTCCCTGTCTTTGTCTCTGTGTTTTTGTCTGTGTCTCTGTGTCTCTTTGTTTTTGTCTCTGTGTCTCTGTGTCCCTGTCTCTGTGTCTCTGTGTTTTTGTCTCTGTGTCTCTGTGTCTCTGTGTTTTTGTCTCTGTGTCTCTGTCTCTGTGTCTGACACAGACAAACAGAGACACAGGGGCAGAGACACATAGACACATAGACACAGACACACAGCGACACAGACGTAGAGACACAAACAAAGACAAAGAGAAACAGAGACACAGAGACACAGAGACACAAAGACACAGAGACACAGAGACACAGCGACACAGACGTAGAGACACAAACAGAGACAGAAAGACACACAGAGACACAGAGACACTGAGACACTGAGACACAGACACACAGACACACAGACACAGACGTAGAGACAGAGACACAGAGACACAGACACACAGCGACACAGACGTAGAGACACAAACAGAGACAGAAAGACACAGAGAGACACAGAGACACTGAGACACAGAGACACAGACACACAGAGACACAGACGTAGAGACAGAGACACAGAGACACAGACAGAGACACAGAGACAGAGACACAGACAGAGACAGAGAGACACAGACACACAGACACACAGCGACACAGACGTAGAGACACAAACATAGACAGAGAGACACAGAGACAGAGACACAGAGACACAGACAGAGACACAGACGTAGAGACACAAACAGAGACAGAGATACACAGAGACACAGAGACACAGCGACACAGACGTAGAGTCACAAACAGAAACAGAGAGACACAGAGACAGAGACACAGACAGAGACACAGAGAAAGGAACACAGACACAGACACAGACACAGAGACAAAGAGAGACACAGAGACACAGAGACAGAGAGACAAAGAGAGACATAGAGACAGAGAGACAAACAGAGACACAGAGACAGAGACACAGAGACACAGAGACACAGAGACACAGAGACACAGAGAGACATAGAAACAGAGAGACAGACAGAGACACAGAGAGACAGAGAGAAAGAGACACAGTGACACAGAGAAAGAAAGACACAGAGAGACAGAGACACAGAGATTCTAATAAATATATTTCTTAAAGTGTTTTTATCTCTGTGTCCCTGTGTCTCTTTGTCTCTGTGTCTATGTGTGTCTGTCTCTCTGTGTCCCTGTCTTTGTCTCTGTGTTTTTGTCTCTGTGTCTCTGTGTCTCTTTGTTTTTGTCTCTGTGTCTCTGTGTCCCTGTCTCTGTGTCTCTGTGTTTTTGTCTCTGTGTATCTGTGTCTCTGTGTTTTTGTCTCTGTGTCTCTGTCTCTGTGTCTGACACAGACAAACAGAGACACAGGGACAGAGACACATAGACACAGACACACAGCGACACAGACGTAGAGACACAAACAAAGACAAAGAGAAACAGAGACACAGAGACACAAAGACACAGAGACACAGAGACACAGAGACACAAAGACACAGAGACACAGAGACACAGCGACACAGACGTAGAGACACAAACAGAGACAGAAAGACACACAGAGACACAGAGACACTGAGACACAGAGACACAGAGACACAGAGACACAGACACACAGAGACACAGAGACACTGAGACACAGAGACACAGACACACAAGGACACAGACACAGACGTAGAGACAGAGACACAGACACACAGAGACACAGAGACACAGAGACACAGAGACACAGACACACAGCGACACAGACGTAGAGACACAAACAGAGACAGAAAGACACAGAGAGACACAGACACACTGAGACACAGAGACACAGACACACAGAGACACAGACACAGACGTAGAGACAGAGACACAGAGACAGAGACACAGACAGAGACACAGAGACAGAGACACAGACAGAGACAGAGAGACACAGACACACAGACACACAGCGACACAGACGTAGAGACACAAACAGAGACAGAGAGACACAGAGACAGATACACAGAGACACAGACGTAGAGACACAAACAGAGACAGAGATACACAGAGACACAGAGACACAGACACACAGCGACACAGACGTAGAGTCACAAACAGAAACAGAGAGACACAGAGACAGAGACACAGAGACACAGACAGAGACACAGAGAAAGGAACACAGACACAGGCACAGACACAGAGACAAAGAGAGACACAGAGACAAAGAGACAAAGAGACAAAGAGACAGATACACAGACACAGAGACACAGAGACACAGAGACACAGAGACACATAGACACATAGACACAGACACATAGACACATAGACACATAGACAAATAGACAGAGACACAGGGACACAGAGACAAGAGACTCAGACACAGACACACAGCTACACAGACGTAGAGACACAAACAGAGACACAGAGACACAGAGACACAGAGACATACAAAGAGAAAGAGACACACAAACAGAGACACAGACAGAGACAAAGAGACACAGAGACACAGAGACAAAGAGAGACATAGAGACATAGAGACAGAGATACATAGACACAGACACAGAGACAGAGAGACAGAGACACAGAGAGACAGAGAGACAGAGAGACAGAGAGACAGAGACACAGAGAGACAGAGTTAAAGAGAGAAAGAGACACAGAGAGACAGAGAGAAAGAGACACAGAGAAAGAAAGACACAGAGAAACAGAGATTCAAATAATTATATTTCTTATAGTGTTTTTGTCTCTGTGTCCCTGTGTCACTGTCTATGTGTCTATGTGTCTATGTGTCTATGTGTCTCTGTGTCTATGTGTGTCTGTTTCTCTGTGTCCCTGTCTCTGTATGTCTGTGTTTATGTCTGTGTGTCTATGTATCTGTGTCCATGTGTCCCTGTGTCCCTGTCTCTGTGTCTCTGTGTTTGTCTCTGTATATCTGTGTCCCTGAGTCTCTGTCTCTGTGTCTGACACAGACAAACAGAGACACAGAGACACAGAGACACAGACACAGAGAGACACAGAGACAGAGACAAAGAGATAGAGAGATAGAGAGACAGAGAGAAAGATACATAGAGACAGAGAGACAGACAGAGACACAGACACAGAGAGACAGAGAGATAGAGAGAAAGAGACACAGAGACACAGAGAAAGAAAGACACAGAGAGACAGAGACACAGAGATTCAAATAATTATATTTCATACAGTGTTTTTGTCTCTGTGTCCTTGTGTCTCTGTGTATGTGTCTATGTGTCTATGTGTCCCTGTGTCTATGTGTCTATGTGTCCCTGTGTCTCTGTGTCTATTTGTGTCTTTTTCTCTGTGTCCCTGTCTCTGTATGTCTGTGTTTATGTCTGTGTGTCTATGTATCTGTGTCCCTGTGTCCCTGTCTCTGTGTCTCTGTGTTTGTCTCTGTGTCTCTGTGTCCCTGAGTCTCTGTCTCTGTGTCTGACACAGACAAACAGAGACACAGGGACAGACAAACAGACACACAGGGACACAGACGTAGAGACACAAACAAAGACACAGAGACACAGACAGAGACACAGAGACAAGAGACACAGACACAGACACACAGACACACAGACACAAAGAGACAGGGACACAAAGACAGACAGAGAGACACAGCGAGAGACACAGAGACACAGAGACACAGTAACAAGAGACACAGACACAGACACACAGCGACACAGACGTAGAGACACAAAAAGATACAGAGAGACAAAGAGACACCGAGACACCGAGACACAGAGACACAGAGACAGAGACACAGAGAAAGAGACACACAAACAGAGACACAGAGACACAGAGACACAGACAGAGACACAGATAGAGACACAGAGACAGGGACAGAGACACAGAGACAAAGAGAGACACAGAGACACAGAGACACAGAGACACATAGACACAGAGACACAGACACATAGACACATAGACACATAGACAGAGACACAGGGACACAGAGACAAGAGACACAGACACAGACACACAGCGACACAGACGTAGAGACACAAACAGAGACAGAGAGACACAGAGACACAGAGACATACAAAGAGAAAGAGACACACAAACAGAGACACAGAGACACAGACAGAGACACAGAGACACAGACAGAGACACAGAGACAGAGACACAGAGAGACACAGAGACAGAGATACAGAGACAAAGAGACAGAGAGACAGATACACAGAGACAGAGAGACACAGAGACACAGAGACACAGCGAGACATAGAGACATAGAGACACAGAGACACAGAGACACAGAGACACAGAGACAAAGAGAGACATAGAGACACAGAGACACAGAGAGACACAGAGACACAGAGAGACATAGAGACAGAGAGACAGACAGAGACACAGAGAGACAGAGAGAAAGAGACACAGTGACACAGAGAAAGAAAGATACAGAGAGACAGAGACACAGAGATTCAAATAGATATATTTCTTACAGTGTTTTTGTCTCTGTGTCCCTTTGTCTCTGTCTCTGTGTCTATTTGTCTATGTGTCCCTGTGTCTCTTTGTCTCTGTGTCTCTGTGTCTCTGTGTCTATGTGTCTCTGTGTCTCTGTGTCTATGTGTGTCTGTCTCTCTGTGTCCCTGTCTTTGTATGTCTGTGTTTTTGTCTGTGTGTCTACGTATCTGTGTACCTGTGTCCCTGTCTCTGTGTCTCTTTGTTTTTGTCTCTGTGTCCCTGTCTCTGTGTCTCTGTGTCTGTGTGACACAGAGACACAGAGACACAGACACAGACGTAGAGACAGAGACACAGACAGAGACAGAGAGACACAGAGACAAAGACACAAAGACACACAGCGACACAGACGTAGAGACACAAACAGAGACAGGGAGACACAGAGACACAGAGACAGAGACACAGACAGAGACACAGACGTAGAGACACAAACAGAGACACAGAGACACAGAGACACAGACACACAGCGACACAGACGTAGAGTCACAAACAGAAACAGAGAGACACAGAGACAGAGACACAGAGACACAGACAGAGACACAGAGCAAGGAACACAGACACAGACAGAGACACAGACACAGACACAGAGACAAAGAGAGACAAAGAGACACAGAGACACAGAGACAAAGAGACAAAGAGACAGAGAGACAGATACACAGAGACAGAGAGACACAGAGAGACACAGAGAGACATAGAGACATAGAGACAGACAGAGACACAGAGACAGAGAGAGAGACAGAGATACAGAGAGACAGAGACACAGAGAGACAGAGAGACAGAGAGACAGACAGAGACACAGAGAGACAGACAGACAGAGACACAGAGACAAAGATACAAAGAGACACAGATAAAGAAAGACACAGAAAGATAGATAAACAGAGATTCAAATAATTATATTTCGTATAGTGTTTTTGTCTCTGTGTCTCTGTGTATGTGTCTATGTGTCTATGTGTCCCTGTGTCTCTGTGTCTCTGTGTCTATGTGTGTCTGTCTCTCTGTGTGTCTGTCTCTGTATGTCTGGGTTTTTGTTTGTGTGTCTACGTATCTGTGTCCCTGTGTCCCTGTCTTTGTCTCTGTCTCTGTGTCTCTGTGTCTCTGTGTCTATGTGTCCCTGAGTCTCTGTCTCTCTGTATGACACAGACAAACAGAGGCACAGGGACAGAGACACATAGACAAAGAGAAACAGATACACAGAGACACAGACAGAGACACAGACACACAGAAACACAGACGTAGAGACACAAACAGAGACAGAGAGACACAGAGACACAGTCACACAGCGACACAGAGACACAGACACAGAGACACAGACAGAGACACAGAGAGAGAGACAGAGACAGAGACGCAGACACACAGCGACACAGACGTAGAGACACAAACAGAGACAGAGAGAAACAGAGAAACAGAGACACAGAGACACAGAGAGAGACACAGAGACAAGAGACACAGAAAGACACAGAGACACAGAGAGACATAGAGACACAGAGACACAGAGACAAGAGACACAGAGACAAGAGACACAGAGAGACACAGAGAGACAGAGAGACATAGAGACACAGAGACACAGAGACAAAGAGAGACATAGAGACATAGAGACAGAGAGACAGACAGACAGACAGACAGACAGACACACAGCGACACAGAGACACAGAGACACAGACACAGAGACAGAGACACAGACACAGACAGAGACACAGAGACAGAGACGCAGACACACAGCGACACAGATGTAGAGACACAAACAGAGACAGAGAGACACAGAGACACAGAGACACAGAGACACAGAGACACAGAGACAAAGAGACACAGACAGAGACACAGAGACAAGAGACACAGACACAGACACACATACAGAGACAGAGACAGACAGACACAGAGACAAAGAGACACAGAGACAGAGAGAGACACACAGAGACACAGAGACACACAGAGACACACAGAGAGACAGAGAGACAGAGACACAGAGACACAGATACACAGAGACACAGAGACACAGAGACAGAGAGACACAGAGACACAGATACACAGAGACACAGAGACAGAGACACAGAGACACAGAGACACAGAGAGACAAAGACAGAGAGAGACACAGAGACACAGATACACAGAGACACAGAGACACAGAGACACACAGACACACAGAGACACACAGAGAGACAGAGACAGAGACACAGAGACAGAGAGACAGAAACAGAGACAGAGACACAAAGAGACAGAGACAGAGAGACAGAGAGACACAGAGACACAGAGACACAGAGAGACAGAGACACAGAGAGACAGAGACAGAGAGAGACAGACAGAGACACAGAGACACAGAGAAGACACACAGAGACAGAGACACACAGAGAGACAGAGACACAGAGACACAGGGACACAGAGAGACAGAGACAGCGACAGCGACAGAGACAGAGACAGAGACAGAGACAGAGACAGAGACAGAGACAGGGACACGGACACAGAGACACAGAGAGAGACATAGACGCAGAGAGAGACAGAGAGACAGAGAGACAGAGAGACAGAGAGACAGAGACACAGCAACACAGAGACACAGAGACACAGAGACAGAGACACAGAGAGACAGAGACACACAGACACAGAGACACAGAGACACAGAGACACAGAGACAGAGAGACACAGAGACACAGAGACAGATAGACAGAGAGACAGAGACACAGACACATAGACACATAGACACAGATACACATGGACAGAGAGACACACAGACACATAGACATATAGACACAGATACACATGGACAGAGAGACACACAGATACAGAGACAAAGAGACACAGAGACAGAGAGACACAGCTGGGAAATGTTTACATGTCAAACTCATCTGAGATTAAACCCAGACAGCTGTGTGACTTGACTCACCAGTGGAAGGTTTATTAATCTGTTGTTTTCTTCTGTTTCCATCTGCTCATCACTGAAAACAAATACATATGTGTTAATTACATTTCATGTCCTCGGTCCAAAAACAAAACAATGCTATAATACACCAGCAGCGTAAGCCTTGTCCAAATAAGAAAAACTAAACATTTTCAGTTCTTAGATTAAAAAACAATAGAGCACCGAAGTCTGACATCACTGGCACTAGAGGGCTCTGTCCCCCTGGGCCGTGGCTTTATTTTTTTGTGTTGATACTGTATGCCCATAGGGGAATCTTAGATAAACACACCCCCCATTTAGTCAAAGAATGTATTTTGTTTTGTTTCATTCAACAAAAAACGGTTTACATTTTAGTCTAGTTTTAGTCAATGATAAATCTTTTAGTCTACTCCATTCCATGCAAACTTGCCATTTTGCCACACTGATAAACCCAGTACAACCCAACACTAAACACCTGGTTATAGAACCAATGTCCAGTTCTACCAACTGATCCCAGTACAGCCTGACAACACAACAACTGGTTATAATCTAGAACCAACCCACACTGATCCCAGTACACAGCCAACACCTGGTTATAGAACATGGGTCTTCAACAGGGGGTCCGGGACCCCTAGGTGGTCCTTAGATTTATAATAGGAGGGCCACCAAATGTTTGTGTGTGTTTTATTTTACATTAACCACTTGAACCCTAGCATCCTTATTCTGATGGGAACATTTGCCGAAAATAACAGATCTACAAGCTCCCTATTTTCGGCAAAGAGATTTGGCGTACAGGGAAAAAAGAGTGAACCAAGTACAGAGCCAAAGGTCAAGTTTACAAAGTACTAAGTTGAGGGTTTAAGTGGTACATTTCTGAAAAATAAACATATCAATAGAAAATATAATGTGTAAACAAACAAACATCATGAAATTTACACATCACTGATGATAGTGCTGTCAAATAAGTCTATGAAGCTATCTATGAAAAAGTTTAATCTTCAATACATTATACAATATGTAGTGGGAAGACCCCTGGTATAGAACTATACACTGATCCCATAACATCCTAAGAAGACAACACTTGGTTATAGTCAGAACCAATGTCCAACATCTAAAAATCAGGTTAGAACAGTAATGCACTACCCCCACACACACGCACGCGCGCGCTGCACGCTGCGTTCATGCGTGTTAATACAAGCTAGGCTAACGTTGCTATTATTGGGTTTGGTTTGGTGGCCGAATGGTGGCGAGTATTCTAATACGCGAGGGGGCCATGTTTTTTTTCAATTACGTTTTTTATTTATTTTATTTTAATGTATTTTTTTTTCCCAAAAAATATTTTAAAATAATAATAAATAAATTAATATAAAAAACACGGCCCCCTCACGTATTAAAAGGACAATATCAGTCACCGGAACCAAGGACGGGTGTTTTCGATGAATCTATCATGGTTAAAATGGAGTTTGAAGTTACAGTTTGTATAGGGGGCGTGTCTGATAACATTAATATAAAATATCTAAATACTGAATCAAGCAACTTAAGAAGTGTCTGGGGTGAAACACAAAAGCCTGAGTAGACGTTAAAATGACCCCAAACATGTTTGAAAGTGAAATATCCCTTTAACATAAAAAATGAGGGTTACTGTCCACCACTGATGCTAAGACAAAGATCTTCATAAAAGTGTCTCCAGTGCCCATGACGTCAAATGCAGAGTTCTCCGTCAGTGTGTTTCAGACAAGATGCCGGAACTCCCCAAAGGCACCAAAGCATTTCACAGTAAATCACAGTTAACAGGCAATTCAATATGTTCCTTCTTACAGAGCAGATAAACATCATCTGGTCTATGAAATTTAAGCACAATACTGTAGCAAGAAGCTGACTCACAAACCACAACTTCTAAATACCACGGTTGCTATAAATAACTGCATTATACAAATCATAAACTACTCACCAAACATTTGTAATACTTCCTTCGGGTGATATTTCCTGCCCTGGTGAATTCACATCCAGATTACGTCGAGACATTTCACCTTCTTGGAGCAGAAGCTGAAAGAAAAGTGGTTTCTCTCTCATCAGGGTGTGTGAGTCATGGATACATGTACTGACATGATGATGATGATGACAAAGTTTTGAGTTCATCTGAGGACTTCCCCGCTCAAACTGAAAACACATGTGGGTGTGATTATGTCTCATGTTACACTGCAACCTGTGACGGTGAGGGGGAGGGGGAGGGGGAGGGGGAGGGGGAGGGGGAGGGGGGGGGGGGGGAGGGGGCAAGGGCGATACACAAGGATTGGACTAGGAAGAGGGGGGAAATGAAGGAAACCGCAAGATAATCATCTCTGTGTGTGTGTGACGTGTGTGTGTGTGTGTGTGTGTGTGTGTGTGTGTGTGTGTGTGTGTGTGTGTGTGTGTGTGTGTGTGTGCAGGCATGCAATGCTCATTTGGTATGTTCTTGCACTCTATTTCAATGACGTGACGCGCACGTCGCTTAACACATACACTGCAAGTCAAACAATGGACAATTGATTATGCATCTAGGCTTATTGTCTCCGCCAGGCCGATAGGAATGGCGAGAGAGTATGTTTTGCCCCCCGTCCGTCCGTCCGTCCGTGTGTGTGTGTCCGTCCTTCTGTCTGCGAGCAGCTAATCTCCGCCACCGTTGGCCCGGTCGCTGTGAAACTGCGCACACACACTCCTTGAATGCCACAGCAGAACCTCTGCCCCACATTTTTCAGATCAGCCTGTCATAGCGCCACCATGAGGCAGACTTTTGCAAAACATTTTTTTGCTATTACTCCTACAGATTTTGTCCAAAAACCACGCAAATCGGTACACAGTATCTCTATAGCCATATGATCAACACGGATCTGTCTGATTTTCCATATTCCATCATGATTGGCTAAAATTGGCTTCCAAAGTTTACAGGATTGGTACATTATGAACAAAATGCCTCAAATCATGAACGCAGCATGCGATTTCTGTGAAGTTTTCCACAGAGATTCCCACTTGGCCCAGGAGGACACCAGGAGGCTGAGTTTTGTAATACACATTTTTTGCTCTTACTCCTTCAGATTCTGTCCAAAAATCGGTATACAGTATCTCTATAGTCATGTGATCAACATGGATGTGTCCGATATTTCATATTCCATCCGACTTGGCTAACATTGCCTTCCAAAGTTTACAGGATAGGTCCCTTTTGAACAAAATTCCTCAAATCATGAACGCAGTGTGCGATTTCCGTGAAATTTTGCACGTACATTCCCACTAGGCCGAGGAAGAAATGCCACCCTTTTCACCTTGGCCTGTTATAGCGCCACCAGCAGGTTTAATTTACCAAACCACATTTTTGGTACAAAATGCCTCAAATCATGAATGCAGTGTCCGATTGTCGTGCAAGGCCTAAGAAGAAATGGCACCCTTTTCACATTGGCCTATTATAGCACCACCAGGAGGCCATAATAACCTACCTGACCTGGCGGAGACTTGTGCTCCGAGGAGCACTTTTTCTAGTTCCTATGTTAATTCGCTAGGTGTGAGTCGGGAGCCTTTGAAAACTTTGTTCAGGTGCGAATTTAAAGTAGTTTTAAATCTATGCGTGTGCCTGCGTGTGCTCCTGGTCAAATAGGTTCCGGCACGGCGTGCAAGGCCGTCCAGTGAGCATTGCACCCCTGTGTGTGTGTGTGTGTGTGTGTGTGTGTGTGTGTGTGTGTGTGTGCACACTTGGACTAGGAAGAGGGGGGAAAAGGAAGGAAACCGCAAGATAATCATCTCTGTGCGTGCGTGCGTGCGTTAGGGCATTAACGACTTGTGATTTTAGCAAGTTGACTTGCTGGGAGGGGGGGGGGCAAAAAACAAAAAGTGGGTGGTGGGAGGGTGGGGGGGGGGGGCAGTCGCGCATAAGATGTGAAACCATACCAAAAGTCCTAAACACAAAAGTGGACTGCCTATTGTAATAAAATATATACATAGCAGTCAATGACAGCTATTTATATATTATTATAACACTACATAATGTTATATCATTGACCTATATGGCGTTATATCAACAATGATAGGATAGGATGATTAAAAAGTTATGTCTGTGTAGGAGTGCAGGCTATCAGAAATGACTTTGGACAGGTGGTAATCTTTAGTTAAACTTGCAGAGTGACGCATTACTTTACCAGGGTTACATCTTCTGATAGTTGTACTTGAATATTGACATGAAATAATAATCCCTTTTAGTGTTTCATAAGCGCAAGCTGAAAAAATACAGCTCGTAGTGACGGCGCTGATAAACACTGAATGCTAGGATAAAAATACCAAGTCAGTGATGTCATTGTTATGCGACACTGAAGGAGCGCGGATGGCGTGACTCCACAGTCTAAACCAGTTGTGCATGATTGGCCAATACGCTTGTGCAATGACGCGCTGTGATTGGCCAGAGCCACTTTGATTTGGGGCAAACGCTCTCACCAAAACATTATTTACTATTCTGTCCCTATCGGTACATAACTCGGACGGCGCTTAAGGTGGACATACACTACGAGATAATCGGGCTAAAAAACAACCCTCACGAGTATCGGGGGGGCGTGTCTACCCCAGCCTAGATCGGGGGCGAATCTCGGCCATAAACATCGTCTAGTGTGAGGGTTCAAAGATCCAATCTGAACCCTCCCGAGTTGCTCACAAGACGATCGGGGCCACTCCGATCACGTTCAAAATAGTTTGATATTTCGAGTGAAAACCCCTCCCCTCGGGTGAACCCCCTCCCCCCTTTTTTTGTCATCGTCAAAATCATTTAATTTTTTTTTTGATATTTATCTGGATCGCTACTGTATGGAACACCTGGCGCGGGTCGGACCAAGAGAAATACGGCCGCTGTCGCTGTTCCAACACCGCAATGCCACACACACACACACACACACACACACACACACACACACACACGTTATTTGTGTAGGATGGACAATCATGTGCAGCTGCGGTGGATCCATGTTTTATATTAAAATACATTATTTTGATAATGATTTTATTATTTTCATTTTAAAATATGGACTGACAGTCCTAAAGCCATAATGTTCATAGAGAATATATCCCCACCTGAAAGATGCTTATTAAACTTTATAACTTGCCTGGTACCATTCCATGCTTCATCTTGCCGTCTAAAATTATATTCCTTGGCTTGCAAGCAGCCAAAACGTGTGTAGCCGATGAAACACAACGGCTTTGCATTGATGAAACCAGGTATAAGAAACTCATGAGCGCACTGGCCAATACAAACTAATAGGCGAGTGCGCTCTGGTGCCCAATTTCCGAACGCACTGCTGCTGTCCAATGTGTCCATATCCATCTTTAAATGCCCTGTTTTCAGCACTGTCACATATCTTTTATACATATCTTTTATACTCTTTATACTTTTGGATAGTGTCATTTCTCTTGTTAACTAGCAGATTAATGTTTAGCGATCTCAAGCAGTCTGTCTCTCTCCATAAGTAGCAGCTGCAATCCATCCAGTAACGACCAATTTATGCTTCGACGTACAACGGTCAGTGCATGGTGGGAAAAGTACTCAGATATTTTACCTAAAGTAAAAGTATCAAGTGTTGCGATGCGATGCATTGTGAGCTTGTAGATCGGTATTTTCAAATAGCCTATGTAGGCCTATAAAATAGGGCTAAAGTGGTTAATGTATGTTTTATAATATAATAATTGATAATAGCAAAGTAACTAAAGTTTTCAAATTATTGTAGTGGAGTAAAAGTACATTATTTGCCGTTGGGGTGTAGAAGTAATAGCCTACAATAGTACTGAAAATTGGCAATACTCCAGTAAAGTAAAAATACCTAAAAATGTTCCTTAAGTACAGTACTTAAGTACATACTTTGTTACTTTACACCACTGACAAGTGACAACGGTGTTGCGCCCGAATATATTCAATCTGCGCTGCAGTGTGAGCTTGTGGATTTGCAAAGCGATGAAGCATGCTTAATAATGTGATGTTGTAGCCTACGTCTGGCATTGGCAGAAGGGGTATATATAACTAGAATAAAAGTAAAATCATTCAAATTATTGAATGATTATAAGGACGGTAGGCTTTGCTACATGGGGGGGGACCAGTACATTTGTTAACTATCCATTTCTTAAATTAGCCTTTCATTATGTTCTGGCCCGCCATCTAATGCTTTAGAAAAAAACTCATGTTGGTGCACGGTGCAGTGCACCCTTCAGTTCTTAAATCCATGAATTTTGTAAAATGTTGCAAGGGAAGTCTCTGTGTCAGCCAGGATTATTTTTCGTCGCACAATGGTTTCGAGTGGTTAACATTATGCGATATTAGCTGTAGAATACAACTCTCATAGACGTATTTATGATTCTGACGTTTTCAATCTACGAGAGTTGTAGGGTTCACCCCCCATGAACACAGGGACTTTCTGCACTATGCCCCGTAGACACTCCAAACATGTAAAAATTTAAAATAAAGGTGCTTACCCCAATGCAGCAAATGTTAACTATCGCTACGGGGTAATAGTTTAATTTAATATTCCATATCTTTCAATAAAGAAGTGTTTAATGCCGTCTGTGGCTGATTCTGTCAGAAGTTCCCAATGGGCGGTAGTGACGCGCCCATCTGGTGAACCCCGGAATTACAATGTAAACAGGAAGTAAACGAGGGTGAAAAAATGGCGTTCGGCCACAGACGGCATTAAAACACTTCTTTATTGAAAGATATGGATTATTAGATTAAACTACTACCCCGTAGCGAGAGTTAACATTTGGGGCGTGGGAATAAGCACCTTTATTTTCATTTGTACATGTTTGGAGTGTCTACGGGGTATAGTGCAGAAAGTCCCTGTGTCCATACAACTCTCGTAGATTGAAAAGGTCATAATCATTATACGTCTACGAGAGTTGTATTCTACTACAGCTAATGTGATATACAAGATGGACCACAAGTAGCCTACCGCGAATGAGACGCGTTGTGAGCTTGTAGATCTGCTCCTCTGACACGTGCACTGTGTGTGTGTGTGTGTGTGTGTGTGTGTGTGTGTGTGTGTGTGTGTGTGTGTGTGTGTGTGTGTGTGTGTGCATGCATGCGCGTGCGCTGCGCTGCTCAGGAGCGCAGCTGGCTGTCGGAGAAAAACGCTGAATTGACATATGAAAATGTACGGATTGTAATGTGTAACTTTATTTAATATCAAAATAATATAGGCTACTGATATAATATCTTATATAATTATAATTATTAATAATGAATAATTATTATTTTTTAAATATATTTTTCTATTTATTATTGCTGTTCGGGCAAGCCCGAGAATCTGGATAGAATCTTGTAGTGTGAGATGCCCCCGATTTTTTTAATCGTGTAGTGTGTGCATGTTAAGATAATCTGATAAGAGAATCTTGAAAGATTATCTTGTAGTGTGTGATTATACCCGATTTAAAAATCGTTAATATTAAGATTATCTCGTAGTGTATGTCCACCTTAAGTCGACTAGCAGACCATCGGCCGGTCGTCGCGGGCACTCGCGCCTGGAGGCGCTCGGGCGCGACTCCTCGGCCTCAAGGTCTGCTGAGTCGGCGCGCCTCCGTCATGGTCCAAAACTATACTTTATCGGCGAAAAAAGCCCCAACTACATGCAAAAAGGCACTTCCGCGTTGGCCACAGAAGGGGGCGTGTTTATAGCAAAACTGATTTAGACTTTGTAATGTCGCGCGCGGATGTAGTACGCCATTATGCTCAAAGCTGGTTATAATGATACCAAGGATTTGTCAGTGATGTCACTATCATCCGACTTTTCTCCGCTTCTCTCCGCTGTTGACACAAGGTTATAGACTCAACGTTGCCTGTGCATATTTGGGTCCACGGACCGGTGGTTGGGACTCTGGACTAAAGCGATCCCTTCTCCCTTAAACTGGCCTTACACTACAGGATTTTTTCAGTCTTAAACGATTATGAAATCTGGTAGCATCACACACTACAGGATAATCTTTTAAGATTCTCTTATCAGATTATCTTAACACATTGATTGCTAAGATTGCGATCTTAGCAATCAATCGATGCGTTCTTTCAAATCCATCGCTTGCGTGCCAGCAATTCATGAATTTTCATTGTTTAATCTGTGATCGCACGGCTCTGTTTATTTCTCATCAGCACTTTCGTTTTCCACTTACGTCACACTCACCCGGAGCCGGATACGCTGTCAGAGAGACACGCTGTCAGAGAGACACGCTGTCAGAGAGAGAGGACACGCTGTCAGAGAGAGAGAGAGATGGCGCCGGTGTGTCTGGCTGGCCGTCTGAGGCTGTGTGCCCTCCTGCTGTTTGTTTGTTTGTGTGCGTCTGTCACAAGGACCATCGACTCTCTCCTGGTTTATGACCGTCTGGAGTTATTACAAATCAAGGTTTCCGTGGACTATTTGGTGGAACTTGGCCAGGATGAACAAAGAAACTTTGTTCCCCCGCACCTCCTTGCAGACATCCCCGCTTACCTGTTGCACGCCAAGGATCCGCCGACCCGGAGGAGAAAACGCCACAGGCGAAGAGGGACTCGAGCAGGCCGGCTAGTTCGGGTCAAAGCCTGGCTTGCGATCGCTCCCGAACCCACTCAGTTGTCCCGTAACGCTCCCCAGGATTATGGAGCTTGTATCCGCCGCCTCATCTCCCGGCGAGCCCCAGCCCTGGTCCGTACCTGGCTGGTACCTGTTACTGATCCGTATGAAGAGCTCCATGGCTTGCGCTCTGTTCTGCCTCGCCCCCGGCGTCTTGGTGGAGCTAACCACGGCAATCTCAAGCCGCTGAGCCGGGCGGCTCGTGCGGCTGATGCCCCGGTGTTCGCTACAACCAGATGCGCTTTGCTAAATGCGAGATCGATCAGGAATAAGACCTTTATCCTGAAGGATTTGTTCTCCTCACACACGTTGGATCTTCTGTTTCTGACGGAGACCTGGATGCAGCCGGGTGAGTCTGCTGCCTTCACCGATCTATTACCTCCTGACTGTACTGTTATAAACTCTCCTAGGATGACAGGCCACGCAGGAGGAATTGCAACTATCTTTAAAAACAGTCTTTATTGTAAGCCTTTGGCACCGCTGTCGTTTTCTTCTTTTGAATTGAGTTTGTTTGAGCTGCGCCGCTCCGACCCGGTTCTCTGTGCGGTAATTTACGTCAGTCTATGTTAGCAGCTTAATGACTAGTATTAAAATGTTATTGTCTTTTTTATGTCCAATGTATTTGTATTTAAGTTCATAAAGTTAACATCAGTATAACTAAATGCATTTGAAATTAAATTAAAATGTTACTTTTCAGGATTCCAATAAATAAAATAGCACAACAAAAATCAGGATTCCAATTAAAAAATAGCATAAAATAGCAGATCTACAAGCTCAAAACGCGTCGCACTGCGACGCGTTTTGAGCTTGTAGATCGGCTATTTCTGCTACTTTTGTGTGAAATAGAATGGTGAAAAAAAGTTTAAATACGGAGAGACAGTATGTGCAACATGGCCCTCTGGAGTGAGTGTGGAAATATAGTGGCCCTCTCCAGCATCGTCAAAGTTGCCCACTGTCATACTTTAATTATTACAGAAAAAATATAGTTGCTGAAATTAATGCAAAAAAAATATGCATCTTTAAAAGGGACAACACTATGACTAAGGTAATAAGGAATGAGGGTAAGACAAAGAGAACATAGATCTCATATTCACAAGTGTAGCTGCTTTAGTGATATCATCGTGGTGGTGGAATAGAAACCTTGTCCGTCTCCAAATATTTTTTTTGCCCTATATCATATTTCGACGTATGACAGAATTACGATGCGATGTGTTGTGAGCTTGTTAACAAGCACTTATGACTAAATAATAACTACATTGGATCCATTGGAACACAGGTTTATTTTTTTCCCATTTCCTGAAAAGTAACATTTTTGGACATACAAGGTTTCTTCATCATTGGTCTAAATCCCTGTTCATTTTGACAGCAAAGTTTGCTTTAGTTTTAGTCACATACATTTAGTAAAAATGTCATATTTTTTGTTTTTGTCATATATTTTTATCATCTGAAATGTTTTAGTTTTAGTCTGGTTTTAGTTGACTAAATATTGTACGATTTTAGTCAACTAAATCTAAAGCTGATTTATCCTAGTCGTCAAAAAAATATTTTAATGGCATCGTAATGCCTGATTTGTAGGCCGGCTACCGAAAATAACCGATCTACAAGCTCACAAAATAGCAGCTTGTAGATCTGCTATTTTCGGAGTTCCAGGAGAGAGTCTATGATGTCAGACTTGGGTATAGGTCATTTATCTCCCTATATGGGGCTCCGGGCATCCTGCCACGGTCTACCTCGCGGTGGTGTCCATTTATGACTAACGCTGGCAAGTATAAGTAAATAGTAAATCATTTACTATGTATTATTGTTATACAGTAGCATAGAGTTTGTACATTTATGAACTTTTAGTGAAATGAATGACTTAGTGCAGGGGTCTTCAACGTTTTCAGGGCAAGGACCCCCTGGCTGAGAGAGAGATGAAGCAGGGACCCCCTCTATATTGTATAAAATTGTGTTTCAGATAAACGTTTGCTGCTATTTGCCAAAAATAGCCGATCTACAAGCTCACAACGCCTTGCGACGCGAGGCGTTGTGAGCTTGTAGATCTGCTATTTTTGGCTAAAGTTCTCCTCAGAAATGGGATGCTAGCTGGTTCAAGTGGTTAAGTTAAAAAGAAAAACAAATCACACCCTGTGTGAAGTGGGCGGTGTCTTGCTAGCTAATCACAATACTGAATGGAGTCAACCAATCATGTACAAATAATAAATACATTTATTGAAACACTCTTTATGATGGAAGAAACCATAACTTGAAAAAAAACAAATGTATTGTTTTTTTTAAAGTTATGGTTTCTTATATAGGGCTATGCACATGTGTCATGTGACACTGGCCAATCACAGTCCTGAATAGACTGTGATCGGCCAATCACGGTGCAGGGTTAGGCGGGGTACTTTTTGGCCAATCACAGCGCAGGATTTGTTGTACAAATATCCAAACCTCACTTATAGGGGCGGTTAACTTAGGCGGGGTACTTTTTGGCCAATCACAGCGCAGGATTTGTTGTACAAATATCCAAACCTCACTTATATACAAAAACATATCACACAAAGATTTGGCGGACCCCCTGTATTAACTCTGAGGACCCCCTAGGGGTCCCGGACCCCCTGTTGAAGACCCCTGACTTAGTGAACTTAACATATTTCATGCCATTACAATGGTACAATAGTCAGATTTATGTTAATTATATAAAGATGTGAACAATGATCGTGTGAATACAAACAAGACAATATACTGTATCAGTCTTACCTTTGATGATTTGTTCTTCCCCCTATTGCACACTATTCATACACGTCCATCTTATTTATATCCCTGATGTACTGAACAGTTCTCTTGTATGGTCACAGGCAGCTTGAGACGGTATAAATTCAGCCATAAATACATAACAAGTGGCTTTATGTCTGGAGGAAAGCCTCACTCAACAAGTACAGGCCTGCAAGTGCAAACGTGTGGCAATAATGCGCACCTGGGACCATAGTCTGAATCCACTCTAAATGTCTCTATAGAGATCAGTTGTCCTGGAGCAGTGGTGTAAAGTACATTTACTCAAGTACTGTACTTAAGTACAATTTTGAGGTACTTCAAATTATCAGTACCAATTATCAGTACTTTTACTTCTCAGAGGCAAATATTGTACTTTTACTACACTACAATTATTTGAAAACTTTAGTTACTACGGTAGTTACTTTTCAGATATAAATGATTACATTATAAAACACTTACCACTTTAGCCCTAATTTATACCTAGGCTATTTGAAAATAGCGATCTACAAGCTCACAACGCGACGCGTTGTGAGCTTGTAGATCTGCTATTTTCAAACATTTTAGTATAGTATAAACTTTATTTCATATTCATTTCATTCTATACAAATAAAGTTATTATATAAAAACAGAGATACAAAACAGACAATAAAGACACATAAATAGCCTGAGAACCAGACTCACTCCATAAAGCCCAGATCAATTAAAAACATATAAACATTGCCTCCAGTGTTTCCAGAAGCATGAGGAATACCTTGTATCACTCTGTGTGATCCCTGTTAAGGCTATAATTAATATTCTTTGACTCCATCAGTCTACTGTACACATACATTTAAACATAAAAGTCCTCAATACAGCATGAAAGGTGGGTACATTACTGGTCACAAACATTTCACTTGCACTAGTCCATCTTGGGAGTTTCAGGAATATTCGAAAAGCAATTAGTGCAAAATAAATAAATAAAAAGTCTAGACAACAGTGTTGTGCATACTAGGCAGTGTGTAGAGGTAGGTTGAACAAAGAAGCAGCCGTTCCACTGTAAAGAACAAAGTGCAAGTCATTTCAAACTAAATGTAACTACATAAAATAATAATAACTCCAAGTTCAAAGTGCAACACATAGGTCATCGAGAGCTTCCTTTTCCAAACATACTACATTCATAGCAACAAATAGCAGATCTATAGCTTGCCTTTTTTTCTTTATGCCATTTATGACAATTTGTGAATCTCTAGGGAGTTCAACAACAAAAAAGTTCAATCAAAAAATTGGTGCAATTAGTGCAAAATAAATAAATAAAAAGTCTAAACAGTGTTGTGCATACGGCAGTGTGTAGAGGTAGGTTGAACAAAGTAGCAGCCGTTTCACTGTAAAGCACAAAGTGCAAGTCATTTCAAACTAAATGTAACTACATAAAATCAAAATAAATAATAATCATTCAAATCAATACATTGGTGCAATTAGTGCAAATAAACAAAAATAAAGTTCTTCAGCGTGCGTCTACCCTTTCCCTACCCTAAAACCAAATGGACCCGTAAACTAATACTTTACTACGTTGTGGTAACGCCATGTACATTCTCCTTCGTGCAAGGGCACAAGACAGGACTTGCACTCAAACCTTGTCTCGCTCCGGTGGTTCTTTTCCTCCCCTCGCTTCTTCTTTATCTTTGGATCTTTGGATCGGGCACAGACCCTGCAAACCCTTTGTGTGTACTTCTTAGTAGTACTTGGGAATCTGATGAGTAGGTGATCTTTACTTCTGCCTAACAGCCTGGACGGAGGGTCAATCAATGGTGGCCTTGGGTGGGGAGCATGTGGGACATTTGGTTTGCCGGGGCGATCCCCAGGAGGCGGGGCCTCACTCCTACCCTCCTGAGGATCGGCGTCATCCTCTTCCTCTGCCCCTTCCTCAGGAGGCGGGGCCTCACTCCTACCCTCCTGAGGATCGGCGTCATCCTCTTCCTCTGCCCCTTCCTCAGGAGGCGGGGCCTCACTCCTACCCTCCTGAGGATCGGCGTCATCCTCTTCCTCTGCCCCTTCCTCAGGAGGCGGGGCCTCACTCCTACCCTCCTGAGGATCGGCGTCACCCTCTTCCTCTGCCCCTTCCTCAGGAGGCGGGCCTCATTCCTACCCTCCTGAGGAAGGTCTTCACCCTCTTCCTCGGCCCCTTCCTCAGGAGGCGGGCCTCATTCCTACCCTCCTGAGGAGGGGCCACTCCCCCACGGCGGCCGAGGGAGGTCCAGGACTTCACTACTTTCACGATGAAGGAGAAGAAGTCTTGAATGCCGCCTGGGTTTCTGGCCTTGTAGATTGTGAAGGCGTTGAACATCGATATCTGGAGCAGGTAAAAAAAGAACTTCTTCGTCCACTTCTTGGTTTTCCTGGTGCACATATAATAGCTGAGGTTTTGGTCCATCTTGTCGACCCCGTTCATGAATTTGTTGTATTCAGCAACACACACTGGCCTCATTTCGGTCACCCTCTTCCTCTTCCGTTTCTCATTCGAGGCCACGGGCCGCATCTCGTCAGGGTGCAAGGTGGAGATCATGGTGACAATCTTTGTTTTCTTGGGTCGCCATGCCACTACCATCACGCCCTCGTGATGGAGTGACATGGACGACCCAAGTGGCAGCTTCTGTGGGGCATTGGTCACCTCGGCGATGGCTGGTGGCTGCCCTCGTTTCTTACGGAGAGTCCCGCAGACGTAGGTCGCCTTCTTCAGGAGCATAAGGGACGTCTTCACTGAATTATACAGGTTGTCCATGTATAGCCTATATCCTAAACCTGCTAAATCACCTAGTAGGTTGGTAATTGTGTCAGGTAGGGTGGTCTTCACGCCATAGTACGGCTGCATGTTGTGGACGTAGCCGGTTGCAGACTCGCACAATATGTATGACTTGATTCCATACCTGATCTTTGGCTTTTGTGGGGCATAGACTTTGAAGGCCAGGCGTCCACGCCACAACAGCATGCCCTCATCAATACTGATGTCCTCGCTCGGCAGATACATTTTCTGGAAGTTGGCCAGCAAGGACTGCAGCACTGGGCGGATTCTCCAGAGGTTGTCTTTAGGGTCAAGGCGGGGCATGGTGTTGTCGATGAAGTGCAGGGCACTCAAGATGAGCTGGAACCTGTTCCGCGACATGATCTTGCCGAAGACGGGTGCCGACAGGTACTCGTCAGTGGACCAGTACATCTCGAGTTCCGGCTTTGGGTTGACTCCAGTGAGAAGAAAGAGCCCTAGAAAGATCTTGAGCTCCTCTACAGTGAGATCATGATCTTTCCAGGACTTTGCTCTGTTATACTGCAGTTCACTGGGCGGCTGCTGTTTGTGATACAGGTTCGTCTGGACGCAGATCTCCAGCAGGATCTCATCCGACACCAGCAGCTCGAAGAAGTCCACAGGGTCATCAGACTGCAGATCAGCAGCCGCATTCTGTGGACCCGGAGTCCCGGCTGAGAAGGGGATGTCCCGAGGACACCAGCCTGTGGCATGCCACACAGGGGGAGGACCCTTGCCCTTTCGAGGCCTGCCACCACCGGGAGGACCCTTGCCCTTTCGAGGCCTGCCACCACCTGTGAATTATAGAAATAGATAATTACCATAAAATACATTTGTTTACACACACACACACACACACACACACACACACACACACACACACACACACACACACACACACACCTCGACTAGGACCAGCAGATTCTCCTACACTCATGTCGCCCTCATCACCAGCTGGCCCTGCAATAACACATCAATTCAGGCATTTAGCAAAGCATTTATCATCATCATATAGATCACATGAATGCATATATATACAGAATAAATACATATGAGAGAATACATTTACATTGCCCTGTGGGGATTTAGCATTTTTTGTTCCAGTGATAATAATTCTTACCTCTACAACCACCGCCATCAGCTCCAACCGCTCCCTCCAACTCCTCCACAGCCACCTCAGCCTGTAACCCTAGAATAACATAAAATATACTTTTATAAATATTATGTGCATCTTTAGCAAATCATTTATCATCATCATATAGACCACATGCCACATATATACACACTGAATAAATAAATATGAGATATAAATAAATATACATTTACCATTGCCCTGGTTTTAGCATTTTTTTTTATTCCTGTGATATGATTGTGACATCTCACTCACCTCTACTACGGTCACCACCATGTCCACCTCCATCCATTGGCTCCAAAGCCTCACCAGTGTCAGAATCTAGAATACAATTTCAAATACTTTGGGTGAATATTACGCATTTAGCAAACACTCTTATCCAGACAGAGCTACTTACAATAGGCACATATGAGATCAAATAGTAACTACATTACTGTCATAGTGGAATTACAAAGGCAATTTTTCAAATACTTTGTGGACATGACCTGATCGTGACCTGATCATCAACTTGCATGATGATCAGGTCATAATCAGGTCATGGATGTCACAATAAAAGACATCAAAGGCTTCAGTTCAGGTCAGAACAGAACAACAACATCAACAAAAAACTTTTGGATTTTTGTTGTTGTTATTGTGGCCTGACCTGAACGGACACTCTGATGTATTTTATATTATGACAGCCATCATGTGCAGAGGGAGGGAGGGAGCAGTGCACCTGGCATTTTCACAAAGCATAATAAATCACAATTTTTTTTTCCAACATAACCTCCTCTTAACCACTTAAACCCTATTTAAAAAATATCAAACAATAGCAGACCTACAAGCCACATTGCGACATGATGTGATTGTGAGCTTGTAAATTTGCAATTTCTGCTATTTTTGAATCTTTTTGAAAATCTGACTTTTTTTTAAACTTTCACCTATGCCCAACATAGTCAACCACTTCTATTGTTTTCCTTTCTCATTTATGGATCATATAAAGGTTTCTGGATATTTGATCATGTTGTTACACCCTGGATTTTTTTTTTTATACACAATATAATCAATATACACAATTTTTACACAATAAATCAATAGAGCCTAAACATTGTCATCATCTGATAGATAGATGCATATATAGATCGCGTTGCGAGGCGTTGTACGAGGCTCGCTCCGTTGTGGTCGCGAACCACATGTTGAGAACCACAGGTACAGAGGCTAAAAGGGCCTGTCGTTTTTTTAAGTTGCCAGATTGTGGGAGTGTAATAAGCAAACAGGTCTATGAAAACGAGCCCAAAAGAAGCTCAAACCTATCTGAAAATAGCCGATCTACAAGCTCACAAGCTTGTAGATCTGCTATTTTTAGGTGTTCTTTTTACACAATAAATCAATAAGAGCCTAAACATTGTCATCATCTGATAGATAGATGCATATATAGATCGCGTTGCGAGGCGTTGTACGAGGCTCGCTCCGTTGTGGTCGCGAACCACATGTTGAGAACCACAGGTACAGAGGGCCTTTCGTTTTGCGTTGCCAGATTGTGGAAGACTAATAAGCAACCAGGTCTATGAAAAACACGATCAAATCAACTCGTAACGAATACAAATCGATCAAATCAAGTAGTAACAGATAAAACTATAAAAAATGTATGCTTACCACTGGAAAAAGAACAATTGCCCCCACGGTCCAGACGGCTCTCACCCGTCGGTAGCCAAACGGAGCCCCCAGAGGCACCACTGGAGTCACTGTCGGTCTCAGAATCGGAATCCTCAGAATCCGACGCGAACCCGATCTCACTCTCTGTGTCACTGATGTCCCACTCGGGACCATGAACCCCAACAACAGGCACAACAGGCACAACAGGCACAACAGGCACGGTGGCGACTCGAACAACAGGCACGGTGACGGTGGCGACTCGAACAACAGGCACGGTGACGGTGGCGATCCGTGCACTCCGACGGACGGGCCGAACCTCGCGGTCCTGGGTGTCGTCAGGTCCGACAATCAGACCTGGCTGGAGGTCCACAGGCGGAACCTTGCGGTCCTTGGTGTCGTCAGGTCCGACAATCACACCTGGCTGGAGGTCCACAGGCGGAACCTTGCGGTCCTTGGTGTCGTCAGGTCCGACACTCGGACCTGGCTGGAGGTCCACAGGTGGAACCAGACGAGCTTCCTTCTGTGGAGGTGCTCCACCAGGAGCCACCAAGAACCGGTCCATGGTGGACTGTTGCCCAGATCCTGGGGCTGGGGTGTTTTTGCGCTTGCGTGTGCGCTTCCCTGACATAGCTACCCTCTCACAGTAGCTACACTATAAATAAATATAAACTTTCTCCTCTTTATTACCACCTATTTTTCTCCTATACTCTCCCTATATCGCCGATCAACTCTCCTACTATACTCCTATTACTTCCACCTATTATTTACCTCCACGCCCTCTCTATCTATAAATATATATATATATATATAAAACTCACTGGGATTTATATATATATCACTCACACTATGTAAATATCTGACTCACACACTACACACTACAATAATCACTACAATAATCACTCACACAAACTAACAATTCACTCAGATCACACTCGTTCACTCACCGTTTCACACAATCAAACTCACCCGTTCACTCACTCCGTCTCAATCTCGCAACTCTACTACTAATAATACTACTACTACTACTACTACTACTACTACTACTACTACTACTACTACTACTACTACTATTACTACTACTACTACTACTACTACTACTAACGAACTATCTATCTATCTATCTATCTATCACTACTACTACTACTACTACTACTACTAACGAACTATCTATCTATCTATCTATCACTACTACTACTACTACTACTACTACTACTACTACTACTAACGAACTATCTATCTATCTATCTATCTATCACTACTACTACTACTACTACTACTACTACTACTACTACTACTACTAACGAACTATCTATCTATCTATCTATCACTACTACTACTACTACTACTACTACTACTACTACTACTACTACTACTACTACTACTAACGAACTATCTATCTATCTATCTATCTGTCTGTCTCTATCTCTCTCTGTCTGTCTCTCTGTATCGATCGGCTCTGAATATAATCTGGTTTGGAAAAGCAAGAACGACGGGGCCGCGCGTCTCGCTTTTGAAGCATTTGTTTTGGTCATGTGACCGATCACGCTCGCGTTTCTCTCTGTGTGTGTGTGTGTGTGTGCGTGTGTGTGCGTGTGTGTGTGTGCGTGTGTGTGTGCGCGCGAGCACACCTGCGCAGGACCCTGTTTGTTTTATAAACAACAATGGTGGCGACGATCACATCAAAGCTTTGGGGTAAAGTGCACGTGGAATGCTTACAGTCTGTCCTGCCTGTGGTGTGTGTGTGGAACAAGTCGTCGCCCGCGCGCCTGTGCACATACGCGCACGATGTATTGCCTCAGATCTCACCGACATATCTGTGTAAACATTAGGTTTAGGCAGGAGGTCAGGAGAAGTTCATCCCCTCCCCCGCGAGTGTGCACGTACGACCACGCGCGCGCACGCTCGCCCCAAGCGCGCGCACGCGCGCCCCGCCTGCACTCACTCCCACTGATCACACTCACAGTCAGTGAGGGCTGTGATGCAGCCAGGCAGAGAGAGAGAGGCTGCTCGCTCGATCACACTTTTGGTTTGAAATAAACAGATTGGCGGACCCCCTGACATTATGCAGCTTTAGTGCTTTTTATAACAGGTTTTATGTGATCATGTGATTGGATCACAAGATTTTTCAACTTCTATGTGGTCTAGATTGATGATATTTTGTGACGATGTGCCTGAGGGGGTAAACTAACGTGGACCACTAAAAAGACCATTAGCCCATAGGCTACGGGATCGGCGCTTAACGGTTGGATTTATCAGCCCGTAGAACTACGGGCCCGGCGGTCAATGTGTTAATTAGATTGAATTATTATATATGAATTATATTATTTATGTATTTATTAACTGTTAATCCATGAAGGATTTATGAAGAATTTCGTTTTCCTGATGAGCGCACACCAGGCGTAGTGCTGGGGGGCCGGGTGGGTCCGCGAGCGTCCGAGTAGTGTGGCGCTGTCTTAAATGACCCCCCCCCCTCATATATTAATAACCCCCCCTCGTATATGACCCCCCCCCAT
The DNA here is from genome assembly GCF_963280865.1 of Gymnoscopelus braueri. NCBI lineage: Eukaryota > Metazoa > Chordata > Actinopteri > Myctophiformes > Myctophidae > Gymnoscopelus > Gymnoscopelus braueri. Next base: position 4,613,863 of record NC_137611.1, read on the forward strand.
TTATTGTAAACCCCCCTCCTCCCCTCCCACATATTTATATATAAACACATTTAATAAAGGAGCACAGATGTGAACTTAGTTTTTTTTCTTTATTAAAATAGTAAAAGAAAGTTACAAATGGTAAAGCAATCACAATTGTACACGTCATGTTCTGTAATCACAAGGCATGTAAAGTAACTAAGTACATTTACTCAAGTACTGCACTTACTGGAGTATTTCCAATTTTCAGTAGGCCTACTTTTACTTCTACTCCACTACATCTCAGAGACAAACATTGTACTTTTATTTACTGTATTATTTGACAACCTTAGTACCCACTTCAGCCCTATATACAGTACGTGTCAGCCATTTGAAAATAGCAGATCTACAAGCTCACAATGCATTGTGAGCTTGTAGATCTGCTATTTTCAAAATATGTATATACATTTTTGACCATAACTTGTGAAACAGGACATTCTGCATAATGAGTACTTTTTTACTAATACTTTTGTACTTTTGCTCAAGTACATTTTTAATACCGGACTTACCACAGTGACGGTGACTTACCACAGTTACAGTTAAAATAGTTATTTTACCATACTATAGCAGCAGTAGAAAAGAGATAAAAACAGTGCTTCTACATAATTGTGTTGTCTAATGACATTGTAAATACCATCATTGAGAGTTACAAGGCTTGCTGTAGACAGATTGCCTGCTGCCAACCCTAAAAATTTATTATAGTAAATAGAAATAGACTGAGGCCCCACCAGAGCTGATATGGACCAGAAATAGTAGGGGGCACTAAGTGAAAAATCGTTACGCGGCGGATAAAAGCATGAAATTTGATACAGATGTACCTTGGGTCATCCTAAAACATCCTAGAAGGGGTGCCCAAAAAAATCTTAAACAGGAAGTGAGTTATGGACAAAATCCAAAATGGCCACCTAAACTGTTGACCGTTGACTCAAAAGACACCAAAAGAATCTCCAAAAAGCAAAAGATTTGGCACACATGTCCCTTGGGTCATCCTAAGACATCCTAGAAGGGGTGCCCAAAAAAATCGGAAACAGGAAGTGAGTTATTGACCAAATTGAAAATGGCCGCCTAGTGTTGTCGATTGACTCAAAAGACAACTAAAGAATCTCCAAAAAGCATAACATTTGGCATTAGTAAATAGAAATAGACTGAGGCCCCACCAGAGCTGATATTGACCAGAAATAGTAGGGGGCACTAAGTGAAAAATCGTTACGTGGCGGATAAAAGCATGACATTTGATACAGATGTACCTTGGGTCATCCTAAAACATCCTAGAAGGGGTGCCCAAAAAAGTCTTCAACAGGAAGTGAGTTATTGACAAAATTGAAAATGGCCGCCTAAAGTGTTGGCGATTGGCTCAAAAAGCCTATAGAATCTCCGAAAAGCATACAATTTGGCACATATGTCCCTTGGGTCATCCTAACACATCCTAGAAGGGGTGCTCAAAATAATCTGAAACAGGAAGTGAGTTATTCACTAAATTGAAAATGGCCTTTGATGTAGCTTGTTTATTGTCAGTGAATCTCTCTGTCTGTCTCCTCTCTCTCTCTCTCTGCTCGCCTACACAGAAGGATAAATGAAGAAAAAGAACTGCAGCCGGGTCCAAAACAGAAGAAGGCCATCAAGAACTCAGGATTGGCAGATGGTATGGAAAAGGGCGTGAGAATGTCAAAACCTTCTTTGGCCTTCTACCTCCAGACAACCCGCAAGTGCTCCCTTTCCGTAAGCGTCGTTTCTCCTTTCAAGGCCAAGCCACCGGGGCTTCGTTCTGGCAGTGGGGAGGAGATCTCCCCGAGGGCTCTCAGGGCTCTTTATCTTTGCAAAAAGTCCACAAGCATCTAACCTTGGACATCTATCTGGTTGCCTTTGACCACCAAAATATGGTACGACTATTTTTCCTTTATTTATTCAGGGAAACCCATTGAGAGCTAGCTCTCTTTTTCAAGGATGCCCTGATAACAACATATAAAATGCATACATAATGAGAAACAATAACAAACATTTGAATCACATTACAATGTCTCAACTAATTTAACAATAAAGCAAAAAAGAAAAGCAGAATCATAAAACAACATTAAAATAATCGCAAAAGGCAGATCAAATACACTAACGTAACACTTTCCTCTCTCTCGTCCCCAGAGATACCATGTGCTGCAGTGGGCGTCGTGGTCGGCAGAGATCACCTTTGATGTCAATGCAGCAGACAAGACAGTTGACGTCATTCTTTTTCGACTCGCACCCCCCCCCCCACCCCCCGTTGACAAAACGCTCCCGGGGGGCACCGAACCGGGTCCAAGCACCGGGCACCACGAAGTCTTAATCCGCCCCTGACTAGATGGAGTTAATTTTAAAGATTCGAAAAGACTCTTGGCTTGGAAGCCTTATGTACAACCTAACAACCAGCCCGGCCAGCCCGACCCTGAAGAGTACTTATTTAAAGATTATCTGAATGTGCCCCTACACACGCGCATGCACCCACACATCGCACACACACACACACGCACACACACACACACACACACACACACACTGCTGTGTGTGTGATGTGTGCGTGATGCTGTGAAGCTGTGCAGCTGTGTGCGTGATGCTGTGAAGCTGTGCAGCTGTGAAGCTGTGTGCGTGATGCTGTGAAGCTGTGCAGCTGTGAAGCTGTGTGCGTGATGCTATGAAGCTGTGCAGCTGTGAAGCTGTGTGCGTGATGCTGTGAAGCTGTGCAGCTGTGAAGCTGTGTGCGTGATGCTATGAAGCTGTGCAGCTGTGAAGCTGTGTGCGTGATGCTGTGAAGCTGTGCAGCTGTGTGCGTGATGCTGTGAAGCTGTGCAGCTGTGAAGCTGTGTGCGTGATGCTATGAAGCTGTGCAGCTGTGAAGCTGTGTGCGTGATGCTGTGAAGCTGTGCAGCTGTGAAGCTGTGTGCGTGATGCTATGAAGCTGTGCAGCTGTGAAGCTGTGTGCGTGATGCTGTGAAGCTGTGCAGCTGTGAAGCTGTGTGCGTGATGCTGTGAAGCTGTGCAGCTGTGTGCGTGATGCTGTGAAGCTGTGCAGCTGTGAAGCTGTGTGCGTGATGCTGTGAAGCTGTGCAGCTGTGTGCGTGATGCTGTGAAGCTGTGCAGCTGTGAAGCTGTGTGCGTGATGCTGTGAAGCTGTGCAGCTGTGTGCGTGATGCTGTGAAGCTGTGCAGCTGTGAAGCTGTGTGTGTGATGCTATGAAGCTGTGCAGCTGTGAAGCTGTGTGCGTGATGCTATGAAGCTGTGCAGCTGTGAAGCTGTGTGCGTGATGCTGTGAAGCTGTGCAGCTGTGTGCGTGATGCTGTGAAGCTGTGCAGCTGTGAAGCTGTGTGCGTGATGCTGTTAAGTCAATGGCAGGGCCGCCGCGTCCTATAGACAAACTAGAGTGCCATCTAGAGGGGGCGCCAAAATGGAGGGAGATATATAAAAAAAATGTTTTAATAAAAAAATAAAATAAGAATAATGACACTAGCCTAATTATTGTATTGAGGGCATCGCTAGCCAAGGCATGAAGGGAAAATAACTCGTTTTCACCAGTGGAGAGCGCTAACATTCTTTAAGTAATGTAAAATGAATCACTTTCAGTTCATTCTTTTTTAGTTTGTCACGTTAGAAAAACGCTAATAACGGTTGCCTGTCACTTAGACGTTTTGGTTGGTTAAGATCTTATTAACACATTGACTGCCATAGGGTTTTCTAGAAAAGGCTTCCCCATTGCCAGACATTTTGACCATTCTGACTCATCTTTGAGGACTCACAGAATGTTTTGTACTATGACTATGAACACATGGATATCTCAACAAAGCTTAGAATCTCTTCTTTCATCTGAAAAAATAAGTGAGCTGATAGCATGTTCCGTTTTTTAGCTAGAGGTAGTTGAATACAGCTTGGTTTTCACCAAAAACAGACCTTTTTGTTTAGAATCAGAGTTATGAGCGTTTTAGTAAGACACACACTTTAGAGGCATAAAAATGATTTCAAAAGTGTTTGACATTTATTTTGCACCTTCATTGACATCAGTCATGTAAACAATACTTCGTTTATAAAAAAAAATGCCTTTGATTGTACATTTATCACTGTTTCCAAAGTGCAAGCTTATTTCAGCTCATTTCAAACAACATTTTTCACTGTATTTATTTTTTTTCTAAACATTTTTTCCCCAAATAATAATAAATAATAATTCAAAGTTCAAAGTGCAACATCAATACATTCATCGAGAGCTTCCTTTTCCAAACTTTTTGCCCACACAAGTCAAAATCTCAAGCCACACCTGTATTCATAGCAACAAATAGCAGATCTACAAGCTTTTACTGAGCTTGTAGATCAGCTTTTTTTTCCTTTTATGCCATTTATAACAATTTGTGAAAATAAATAAATAAAAATAAGGGATGCCAGGGCGTGACCCCCCAAAATAATCATATTTGAACTGGGGACCACCATTTTGTTTGACTGGTTCCACAGATAAATATTGTGAAAATAGCAGATCTACAAGCTAGCCCTCTCTTCTTCTTCTTCTCCTCCTCCTCCTCCTCCTCCTCCTCCTCCTCTCTCTCTCTGTGTGTCTGTGTGTCTGTCTGTCTGTCTGTCTTGTGTGATCTGTCTATATATTTATTTTATGTTTTGTGATTTTTTTTGTATCCTGATGGCTGCTTGGTACAAAATGAATTTCCGCAAGGACAATAAAGTATATCTGTCTACAAGCTCACAACGAGGCGTTGAGATCCCAACCCACAGGTTGAAGACCCTCTGCTAGCGGTCACGTGAGACACATTTCACGCCAGGTTGTGAGAGAGAAATAAGCAACCAGGTCTATGAAAACAAGCCCAAACAACGTGATAGATATGTACTATTTGTACCGCGTAACTTACTAAATTGACTAATAGTCCACACATCACATTTCAAGTCGAGTGGGGAAATAGCCGATCCACAACACACAGTTGTGAGCACGGCGATCCGAACACAGGAGAGGGAGAGACTAGCCTCGGAAGTTTGTTTCAAAGATACTAACTGTGTGTGTGTAAGCGCGGGTCTGTGCAGCACACACACGCACACACACGCACACGCCCACATTTTTCTTTGTTTGTTTCATAACAACACCTAGGGATCGGCAACTCTTGTGTGCGTCTGTGTGAGGCGTGCGTGTGCGCGCACACACAAACACAAGCGTAACTTTTCTCTTTGTTTCAAACAACAACGCGATCGGCGACTACGTGCACACACACACACACACACACACACACACACACACACACACACCCACACACACCCTCCGGTGAGAGAGAGAGAGAGAGGAGAGGAGAGATAGAGAGAGGAGAGGAACCACCAGGGACCCCCGGAGGTGTAAAAAGAACCAACCTTCGCGGTTGTCCTCTACAACCCAACTATCCACCATGACGCACGGATTAATCCATATAAAAATAAACTCCATTGGCGACTGTGACGCGCGCGTGTTGCAATGATCGCGGTAAGTTTTTCTTTATTTGTTTCAAAACAATGATGGCGAGGCGATCACATCACTCGGCTCGGCTGTTGTGTTTGGGGTCAGGGAAAGTGCATCCCCGTGCGTGTTTGAGCATACTCGTGCACGAGCATTACTAGCGCAAGCATGTGACGTGAACACGGATGCTTCCCCCCGGTGCAGCATGCATGCTCCCCCTCCCACTGAACACAGGCAGCCGCGTGTGCACATTACACAGGGCCGGTGCTGGGCAATTTGGCGCCCTAGGCAATATTTTTTACTGGCGCCCCCATTACAAGCGCAAGCATGTGCGCAAGCACGGTCGGCTGCTGCATGTTTTCCCCGGGTGCTTCCTCACTGATCACATGCAGCCGCTTGCTGCTCGGATTAAACTTACGGTTTGATGGCGGACCCCCTGATTGACGTTATATCTTGGCTTTAGTGTTTTGTAATAATAATAACAATAATAATAATAATAATAAAAAAAATAAAACACTTTTTTTTCAACTTCTATTTTCATGGATGAGATTAACTGACAATGTGCCTGAGGGGGTAATCTAACCTGGACCATTAAAAAGACCATAGCCCGTAGCCTACGGGATCGGCGCTTAACGGTTGGATTTATCGGCCCGTAGAACTACGGGCCCGGCGGTCAATGTGTTAACGGTTGGTTGTTTGACATTAGCTGTAGAATACAACTCTCGTAGACGATTGGTATTCTCTCACCCAGTTGCTTACTATGTGGGTCAAATAAAAATGTTATTATAAAAATATTGTGTTTGTTACTGCGTCTGCCTGTCTGCTGCTTGGGCTGGGACTCTGGGACTCACTGACTGAGTCACTCACTCGCTCTCTCAAACAGGGGGGGGGGGCGCAGGGCCAGATTGGTAGGCTACTACCCCACGCCTCTTCATCAAAGAGAGCGCACAGCACAGCACAGGGCTGGCCTTACATACATACAAACAGATAGGACACCCTCACTTTCACAGATCCGTGATTTCATACCCCCCACTTTTTGTCTGACTGGTTTCCCCCCCCCCCCCCCCTTCCATAACACAAGCTGCTGATTTCATCCCAATAGCGTGAAGTAGTTCAATCCCACCAAGCCCTCAGCCAGCTGACTAACAAAGCACCTCGCCACTCCCATTCACATCCCCACCATAGCCTCCCACCCAGATCCCACCTTCATCCGTTTTTTCATAGACGGCCTCAACCACGGTTTTCCCCCCGGCCTCATCACACTCCCAGACACATCCCACACCTGCAACAACCTACAATCTGCCATAACTGACCCGGACACCGTTGACTCCTTAATCACCAAGGAGGTCGACCAGGGCTTCATGATAGGCCCCTTCACTCCCCCCCCATTCCCCACCTACAGAATCAGCCCGTTGGCATAGCCACTCGAAAGTACTCAGGTAAGAAAAGGCTAATCATAGAGCTCTCATCCCCCCACGGTTCCTCAGTCCCCAGCATTAACAGCCTCATCCCCAGTTCAGATTTCTCCCTCCAATATTCCACAGTAGCTCTAGCTCACACCATCTCCCTCATCCGTCTAGCCGGCTGCGGGGCCTGGCTTGCCAAAGCCGACATCACATCGGCTTTCAAAGTACCCCCCCTCCACCAAGACTCCTGGCACCTGTTCGGAGTCTGCTGGAGGGGGAAGTACTACTTCGCCGTCAGACTGACATTTGGTTGTAAAAGCAGCCCTAAGCTATTTAACAACCTTTCCGAGCTGCTCTGCTGGATTCTCCTCAATAATTATAAGATCCCCTTCCTCGTCCACCTCCTGGACGACTTTCTGTCAGTTGATTTTCCATCATCCCCCCCCCCCCCCCCCCCCGCACGCACTCTGCTTTCCATCAAAACAGCCTTTACAGTTCTCGGCGTTCCCCTTGCCGAGGACAAAACAGAGGGCCCCGCCACAAGCCTGGAATTCTTAGGAATTAACTTAGACACCATCACCTTCCAAGCCTCACTCCCCCTGGAAAAATTACACAGGATCACCCTAATCATCGCAAATTTCAGACACCCCCTCGTGCACCAAGCAGCAACTCCTCTCACTCCTAGGTCACCTCAATTTCGCCACCCGCATCATCCCCAAAGGCCGCTCATTCATCTCACACCTCCTCTCACTAGCCTCCTCAGTCCCAGCCCTCCATAATCAAGTCACCATCTCCCCGGAACGTAGAATGGAGCTCTGCCTCTGGCACAACCTATTACAAAATTGGAACGGCATTAGCTTCTTCTACGATGACTTCCTCTCCTCACCAGAGGACCTACAATTATTCAGACGCCGCCCCCTCCTTAGGCTACGGAGGGTATTACCAAGGCCGATGGTTCGCGGAGGAATGGCCGGAGGAGATGTTAGATCCCCAGTGCGACTCCGGCCATTCCTCCGCTATGTTCGAGCTCTATCCAATTGTGGTAGCGGCTTCCCTTTTGGGATCCGAATGGACCAGCCGCTCTGTCCTAATACACTCCGACAACCAAGCCACCGTCAACATCATTAACAAAGGTCGCTCCTCCTCACTCCCCATCATGGCACTCCTCCTCCGACTCACCTGGATCACCGTCACTCACAATTTCATCATCCGCACCGCTCACGTCCCCGGTCACCTCAATACCATTGCTGACTCACTCTCTCGTTCTCTCTTGCAGAAATTCAGACACTTGGCTCCAGAAGCAGACTCCCATCCCACTCCGGTACCTCTATATTCACACATGACCTTCCCCTGAATCACCCACTCTGCCTTCTCATCCTCCACACACAACAAGTCATCCTCCAGTCACTCGCCCCATCCTCACTGTCCACCTACTGGACTGCCTGGAAGAACTTCCAGCTGTTTCATGCCACCTTCGCCCTGCACTTCCCGTCACTAGACCTGGCCACTCTCACATCATACATCAGCCACTGCCACTACTCCCGGTCCATGCACTCATCAACCATCCGAGTTCACATAGCTGGCATCAATTTCATCGTCAAACTCCTCACCGGCGCCGCTCACCCCTTTCACTCACACCCGCACGTCTCACTGCTGCTTAAAGGCATTAAACGCCACGAGCCTCACCACCCTCCTAGCCGCCAACCCCTCACCGACAACATCCTCGGCGACTGCATCACCGTCCTCCGTTCGGGTCACTCAGACCCGTCACAGATTCCACACTCGAGTCCCTATTCCTCCTGGCGTTCTACGGATTCCTCCGCTGTTCAGAATTCACCTCCACCAACACTAGGTTCGAACCAGCTCGCCACCCCTGTCTGTCTGACCTATCCATACTCAGCCCATCCACCCTCATTTACACCCTCAAGCACAGTAAGACTGACCAGTTCGGAACAGTTCGGAACATCCACACCCATTCACTTATTCAAACTAGACTCACCCCTCAGCCCATACGATTCACTCGTCCGCCACCTCTCCATCCGCCAGTCACAAAACGCCTCGCCATCAGACCCGCTGTTCATCTCAGAATCCAGTTCCATAGTCACCTGGTTTCACCACCACCTTCGCTCCGTTCTCACCAAAGCCGGCTATGCCGCCGACCACTTCTCGGGCCACTCATTCCGCATAGGCGCAGCCTCCACAGCCTCCCGGAAAGGCAACCCGGACACATCATACAACTCCTGGGTAGGTGGTCATCGCAAGCATACCACACGTACATCCACTCCAACTCCCACGACCTCCTCCAAGCCCACATCGCACTCATCGTTTAAATACCGCACCATCTTTTGGGGTCTCAGCGCGACCAGGCCGCCCACCGACCACGGGCCCCAAAGCCAAAATACCCAGGGTCCATGCCCCAGACCGCCCGGCCCCCCGCCCGCTCCTCTCCATCCCTCATCCCCTCTCATCCCCCTCCCCATCACCTCCATCAGGCCCCTCATCCAACCACTCATCCCTCTCCTCCTCCCCTTCACTCACTCACCTAGCCGCCCCCCCAATCACGTCATCCCGCCTCCGTCCACTCACCTTCATCCCACTACATCCCCCACCCCCCTTCCCTCTCATCCCTCCACGCCCACCTCCCCTCCGCACTCCCTCAAACCCCTCATCCCCCTCAACCCCTCCTCACTCCTCGGGCCCCCGACCACGCCTTTCCCACTAAGGCGCCCCTTCCCCTCAACCCAACAACCCTCTAACCCTATCTTCCTCCCACAGTGGCACCACACACAATAACCAATTCTCTCCACAGTGGCACCACACACAATCAAATGCATTCCCCTGTCTCCATTCCATCCAACAATTCAATTCAATAAATACAACCCAATCGTTTCTCTGTTTGATGGTGTGGTCTTTGCTAGTGAACAGTTCATTACCCGCAGCTGGGGCCTGGTCCAAACCAGGAGGTGGCCATCAGGGACTCATCGTTCCCTGACCATAACTTCCCATGGGTTGGCGACGACGAGGATAATGTTATCACCACCACTGGCGCTCCACACACTCAACACACAATGTTGAATTTAGCCATGGAAGACAGCCCTTGCGGGGATGCGGACTTGTGATGGTCTCGACCGATTGCGGACTTGTCATCTGGCATGCCTGCTTTAAAGATTTCCGCCAACACCGGACCTTCTCCACCTGGCTGGGTTGCCTTTAACCACACCGACATGGTAGGACTAGAGGAATGTAATGTGTTTGTTACATTCTACTTGAACTGTAAAGTGCCATTCACACCGAGCACTATAACTATAAAGATGACTAAAACTATATTGTTCACCATTGTATTTATTTTAAACAGTTGGTGTGAACTCTGCCATCCACTTGACTTAGAACGATTTTTAAAACTATATTTTTATAATAGTTATAGTTATAGGGCTCAGTGTGAATGGCCCTTTAAAATTCAGATATTATAACAGCAGTTTTTTTTTGTTTCAGCGATACATATTGAAACTAAAAATAATTCAAGAACCGACTATTTACTTGGTACAGTCTGTTGAATCTGTTCTGAAAATAGAAGACAATTGTTCAAGTCGCTCCGGTCCGAGTCCAAGTCGAGTCTCAAGTCATTTGGTCCCAAGTCCAAGTCGAGTCCCAAGTCGTTTGGTCCCAAGTCCAAGTCGAGTCCCAAGTCATTTGGTCCCAAGTCCAAGTCGAGTCCCAAGTCAATCCAACCCTCAGGTCCGAGTCCCAAGTCGAGTCCCAAGTCACTTGGTCCCAAGTCCAAGTCGAGTCCCAAGTCAATCCAACCCTCCGGTCCGAGTCCAAGTCGAGTCCCAAGTCATTTGGTCCCAAGTCCAAGTCGAGTCCCAAGTCTTTCTGTTGTGGGCAAGTCAAGCCGAGTCACAAGTTGTGTCAAGTCCCTCACTACTATTGTTCCCCAGCCCACCCACAAAGCACTCCGGTTTATATCTTGAAAAGAGAAACCGTATCTTAAAGTCAAGAATTAAACCAGCATAAAGCTGTTCATTTATCCATTACAACATTACATGTCTGATCATTTAGTTAGAACTAGGGAAAGGCTAAATTACACTAAAGAAATGGGATGTTTGATACAAAATTGTTTATTTTTTTACATTTTGCACCAGGCTGGCAGGCTCAAACTGGCACTGCCTTTCTGAGTAGTTTTCAAGTGTATTGTTTTGTAAACAAAGTTAGAGCAAGTGAACAAAGTCAAAGGTAACAAACAACAAACTTCAAAGACATTACTTTTGCTATAACTATAGTTATTAATGAATATTGGATAAACTGTGGGTGAAATGATGCAGGAAAGGAAACACATTAATGGCATTTATCTATAGGCCTATTAGGCCTATAATCTTGACGTGTCTGTGTTTGTTTTGTAGTATTTTAATATTTCGTCATTTTCCATCAGGCACAGTATAGCCATCTACTACAGTACACATGCAGTGTTGCCAGATTCTGTGAGAGAAACAAGCAACCAGGTCTAGGAAAACCAGCCCAAAATCAGCCCAAAAGAAGCGACTATGGGCCACATGAGCACTTTAACATATACATCAGCTATTTGAAAATACTAGTAGATCTACAAGCTCACAACGCGTCGCATTGCGACGCGTTGTGAGCTTGTAGAATGCGACGTGTTGTGAGCTTGTAGATCTGCTATTTTCAAATAAAATCTTGCGGGGAAATGATAATAAGCAGATCTGGCAAACCTGTAGGACCTACACGTGTTTTTATTTTGTTTTTGCAAAGGGGTCCTTGGTAAAAAAAAAAGAAAAAGAAAAAGAGGCTACAACACAGTGGAATAAAGGCATCTCTTTAAGTTTATATATATAGCAGAGAGAAACTTATGGTGGAAAAAAAGTTTGGTGGGAGTGATTTAGTGAAGTTAAAGTTATTAAACCTGCGGACGAATGGAAAAGTGGCGACGTGAGAAAGTGATGGATTACACAGAGACTTTATTGCTGTTACCATGGATAAAGTATACAGTCACGAGTCACTTCACTAACAGTACATCATGATCGGTGTGATCCTGATTCGACAGTGGTGAGTGACTTTCATGTTTAAGTACGTATATCTCGTTGGCTGGTGCTACTGTTGTTGTTGATTTATTATTAGATTTAAAGTGAGTACTGAGCACAGTGAGCAGCACCACCTCTCCTCCTGGCTTGGCAAATTGAATAACTTGGGGGACTTCTGTTGCTGTTGCCATTGTTGTTTTTCCTGCTGCTGTGGCTCAGTGCCCCAGCTGTTCTGCACGCACGCACTGATCAGGGTTGCCAGATCTGCTTATTATAATTTTGCCGAAAGATTTTATTTGAAAATAGCCGATCTAAGCTGCTCACAACGCGTCGCGATGCGACGCGTTGTGAGCTTGTAGATCTGCTATTTTCAAATAGCTGATGTATATGTTAGAGTGCTCATGTGGCCCATAGTCGCTTGACTCGCTTCTTTTGGGCTGGTTTTGGGCTGGTTTTCCTAGACCTGGTTGCTTGTTTTTCCTCACAGAAAATCTGGCAACACTGGCACTGATGATAACTGGACGGCAGCCGTCGCAGAATCAAAATGACTCCGCTGGGGGTGGCGGTGGCGTTTGCACAGTACACACACAGATCATTCACAGGGAAAAAAACAAAACAAGTCACGAGTCATCTTGTCTCGAGTCGAGTCGAGTCAGGAGTCATTGGCTAGCAAGTCGGAGTCGAGTCTCAAGTCTCGTTGGTCTTTTACCTTCCAAGTCCGAGTCGCAAGTCTTTACATTCAAAGTCTGAGTCGAGTCGCAAGTCGTCAAATATGCGACTCGAGTCAGACTCGAGTCGAGTCACTATGACTCGAGTCCAATTGTCTGGAAAATAGCAGATCTTCAAGCACACAACGTGTCGCAGACGCAACACATTGCAACACATTGTGAGCTTGTAGATTACTAATGTTACACTTTCCTCTCTCTCGTCCCCCAGGAATACCATGTGCTCAGGTGGGTGACATGGTCGGGAATGATAGGCGCTTCATGCGATCCAATCCAGGAGACATATGACCTAAATACCTGTTTGATGGAACACGACATCCACAAGCGACCAGGGACCAATACCGCCCATCCATATAATGCCACCAAGGCCATCCCACAGAGCGCACTACACGGAGCTTCGGCAAATGTTCTCAAAGCAAAAAACATCTGGTTTCCTGCAGCTGTAGCTTACCCTGACGTGTACCAGCACATGCAGTGTTGGAAGTGAGGAGCCGCTCCCCCGCGTCAGCCCTCCACTACACCCCTACTGATAGTCTAATGATAAAACAACATTCCAATTCCAATTGATGTCACACAGCAGTATATTTTTAGTCTGCTCACGCCAAGATTTCATTTTGTTTTACGAAATGCCCAATAGACTATAAGCTTGCCAGACAAACCGTTTCAAAAAAATTCAGGCTATTATTATGTGTTTTGCTAATCTACGTATTTGATTGCTGTTTAATTGTTCATTGCCTACTTGTTTTTGTGTGTGTGTGTGTGTGCTCGCGTGAGTGCGTGCGCCCGTGCACGCGCTTGTTTATGTCTTCACCTTATCACCCATTCCATTAGCCGTTTATTTGTTGAAATCGGCTGGCATGTTCCTCTTTAGTGGTTTAGGAACATAGAAAATTGGGTTTTGTATTGTGTAATGAATATTTTGCGCCTTGATCCTTGTTTCCTGTGTTCCTGTTGTGTAATGAGGACATGAACCTCTGCAATGGTGGGAGGGAGGCACGCAAACGACTAACATCAAGGTTAAGATGTTTTTAGGGGTGTTAATATTACAAGATTTCTTCAGGGGGGTGGGCAAGTCTTATTTATGGTGGTCAAACGGGCTCACAAAAAAAAATCTGTCTTGAAAGAAAGTCTAATTCTTTTAAAAGAATAAGATGATCATTTGGAAAGTGCCATTCTGAAGATATTTGCCATCTAAAGAATTTCACACCTATTTTTCAGTTTATTAATTCCTACATGAGGACTTGATATGTTTGTAAATAAATATGCACTAAAGAAAGTACAATTGTAAAGTATTCTGTGCCTTAAATCATTTTACCAGAGCAAGCAAGCGTCCCTTGTTTTCAAATGGTGGCAAATTGAGAGTAGTAGAAGCCATTTCACTGTTTTTGATTATTATTATTATCATGATTGTATTTATTATTTGGAATTATTAGTTTCGATATATTGTTCATTTTAGATCATTTGTGGGCACCAAGGGCACACCTCTCCAGGCCTAACTAACTAACTGATTGATTGACTGACAGGAAAGCATAAGTAGGCCTGGGTGATTGGGAAAGTCTACGCACCTGGGTGGACAAACGTTTTTTTACCAGTGTGACAGGAACAGTGGATTTCATTAATACCGTCCTCAACCTGTTTGTGATAATACTAATATATTGTTTAGTCAATCTCATGAACTAAAATCATGGGGACCCACAGGTTGAATAGCACTGTGCTACAGCACATTGTGTAGCGCTGTGTTGGATTCATGTTATAGTGTACTTTCAGACAGTACACTTGTACTTGGTCTGCTCTATTTTCCACCTCTACATGAAAGCTCTGATACTTTGCCGAAAATAGCCATTCCACAAGCTCACAAGGCCTCCTGAGAGCTTGTACATCTACTATTTCCGGCTGATGTTACACAGAATATGGAGGCTGGGGTTCATGTGATACAAAAGAATCCTATCACACAAAGATTTTAGTGCCACCCTCCTCCCCTTCAGAAACTCTGAGGACCCCCACTACTAAAGAACCACTACTCTAGAAACTTAAACAACATTGGAACTGGTGGATAGAGCACCTCTCTCATCAACTCAACCTCAAGTAAAGACAGAATCCACTATTCCAAAGACAGAGCTTTTATATTGTCTTCAGCTCGTTAGCCAGCCTGGTTCAGCTGCTCCTCACAGGTGATTACACTCAGGGCAATCAGTGGTGGAAAAAGTACTCAAATGTTTTACTTCAGTAAAAGTATCAATACTGCAATGTAGAAATATATTTTGAAAATAGCTGATCTACAAGCTCACAATATGTCACATCGCTGTGTTTTGTGAGCTTGTAGAGCTGCTATTTTCAAATGGCCAAAGATTAAATAGGGCTGAAGTGGTAAATGCATCTTTTGTAATAATAATAAAAATCTACGAAGTAACAAGTAACTAAAATCTCTAATAATCACAGCTCACAATGCGTTGCGACGCATTGTGAGCTTGTAGATCGGCTATTTTCTAAAGATTTTTTATACATTTTGAACTTGTGAAATGGGACATTCTGCACAATGAGTACTTTTACTTTTGGTACCGTAAGTATATTTTGATGCCGATACTTTTGTACTTTTACTGAAATACATTTTGAAAACGGGACTTCTACTTGTAACTGAGTATATCTACATTGTGGTAATGATACTTTTACTTAAGTAACAAATGTGAGTACTTTTTCCACCACTGCTCATGATAGATAATCAGTAATGATGGTGACTGTTATGAAACATTAAGTGGCCACCTCAGTCTACACTGCCCTCTGCTGGTGACTCTGAATATCATGCATATACAATAAATCACATGGTATGTTGGCTGTTAATAGTTAGGCTGTGTAGGAAAAAAAAGAAAGAGAAAAGAGTGATACAATGGTGTTAAAGACACCTTGGAATATTTTGATGTAGTTTAATAACTGTGACTGAAACAAAAACAAGCTAATCTACAATCTATCAATCTACTCTTGATAGGGGCGGCCATAGCTGAGTGGTTAGTGAGCCCGCCTAGGGAGCCAGAGGCCCTGGTTGCCCCAGGTTTGATTCCAGGCCAGACCAGCATATGCGTCGATGAAATGAAATTTGTCCCTGAGCAAGACTCTTAACCCCTAATTGCTCACAGGTTCTCATTGGAAACAAGACCGCAAGGACTTTCATGAACGACTCTGAGAGTGTACACTCTCAGAGTTACATTAACATTGATTTTACATTATGAATTGGGGTCCCAGAGATAGAAATGCCATTAAATGGGGGTCCGTAGCCTCTAATGCATGTCAAACTGGGGGTCCTTGAAATTAAAATGGTTGAGAATCACTGCTAGAGAGCCGTAAAAATCTTCTCTTATGGGGGTCCCTGGCTTTTCAAATGGGGGTCCGCGGGCTAATAAGTGTCAATTTGGGGGTCCTTGACATGAAAAAGTTTGAGAACCACTGGTGTAGGCACAACAACCTTCCAGCAGGTGGCGGTGTTTGACGCACCAGAAAGTCCACGTGTGTCACACACTCGCAGGTGTGTGTAGTTAGTGTAATTAGTGTGTAGCTTCGAGCAGTCAGTGTGTGGTTAGAGAGGAGAAGAGAACTCTGCGTGCTGATCAATAATGGACGAGATTAAAGTAGAAACGGTAGGTTATTCTGTTTTATAAAGTGTCAAATGTTCTAATGAACCACTTAATGAAACCCTGTGTTAGTTTATACATTCACTTAATGAAACCCTGTGTTAGTTTATACATTCATTTAGAAGTCATTTAGTCCATCTTTGACCTTTTAGCTGCTGTTCTGTAGGACGGACCGTGTCGCTCTGTGAAAACTAGCAGATCTTCAAGCTCACACTGCTGTCACTGTTACAATGGATGTGAGCTTGTAGATCTGCTATTGTTGAGTGTTTCCTGCTACACGTAGACAGTTACTTTTAGAAACCACAACATCAGCTAAATCTATAGCCTGGTAAACCCTCCCTCCGGAAATCTCATTTCTATTTGATCAAATGGAAATGAGATTTCCGGAGGGAGGGTTTACCAGGCTACTAAATCTAGCCCTGAAACATGACTGTCTTGGTGCCGAGTCCCCCTGGTTTACAGAGGTGTTCGATTTATTTTACATTTCCAACTCTCACATGTACATAAACGTTCAGATTTCAAATATAAAGTGCTTACCCCTGAGCCACGGATGTTACAAGGCGACCCGGACTGCGATAACTACCCGTATCTCCCGTATTGTTAAATAAAAAGCATTTTAATCCCATCGCTGGCAATTTTCTCCAAATTTTCTCCGATACTTTCAACCATGCGACACTAATGGTTGGGAGGTGTATTGCACTCTGATACATTACCCAAAAAAAAGAAAATGGGCGGCGATGGGATTAAAATGCTTTTTATTGAACAATACGGGAGATACGGGTACTTATCGTGGTCCGGATCGCCTTGTAACATCCGTGGCTCGGTGGTAAACACTTTATATTTGAAATGTGAACGTTTATGTACATGTGAGAGTTGGCAAGCGAGAGTTGGCAAGCTAAATCTACCTTTTTGTCCACGTGCAGTTCTGTAAAGTGTTTTAAAATGTATTTAGGAAGAAAGGGGTAGTAAAGTAAGATGTAGTGTTTTTACTTTACTGGAGTGTTTTCAGTACTTTTACTTTTACTTCTACTCCACTACATCTCAGAGGAAAATATTGTACTTTTTACTCCACTACAATTATTTGAAAACTTTACTTTGTAGATTTAGATTATTATTACAAAACATACATTAACCACTTCAGCCCTATCTAAACTTACAAGCTCACCACATTGTGAGCTTGTTGATCGGCTATTTTCAAAATATTTTGTATACAATGTATGCATGGGAAAACATGTGAAATGGGACAAGCATAACTATTTGAGGCTTTGGGAACATTTCCTTGTGTTTTTATTGACAACATACTTGAAAGTATTAAAGCCTTGATGTTCCCCTCAACACGCCTGACCATAAAACATTAGATTCTGTGAAGAAAATGAATAAATAATAATATTTAATTATATGATATACTATATTTAATAAATGCCCTTTTGTTTTGCGATTTTAAATGTTTTCTTTCTTCACAGATTCAAACGTTTTATGGTCACGAGTCACCAGGATCCTGGATGGCTTGATTCTAGGCTTAAAATAATTGTTATAAATATTTTTGTGAATTTGAGTGGAACCACAAAATGGCTGCCACTGGCTATGCCCTTGCAGCAGATAATTCATGGGGCCTGTTTCTCCCTCACATGGAATAATGACTGTTATTTATTTCCACATGGAACAGGAGCAGGCTGATTCAGCCGTCACTGAGGACATCAATCTAATGAAGTCCCCTGAAGACAAAAAGGTGACTTCTATAAATTACCAAATATCTCTGTCTGTCTTCCACAATGCTGCAAGGGCCAAGCAGTGGGGGCCCGTATTCATTAATCCAGGGGTCTTCAACGTTTTCAGGCCAAGGACCCCCTAGCTGAGAGAGAGATGAAGCAGGGACCCCCTACTCTATATTGTAAAAAAATATATATTTCAGATGCTCTTTTTTCCCCTCTACACCTATAACTCTTTGCCAAAAATAGCCGATCTACAAGCTCACAACGCCTCGCGCTGCGAGGCGTTGTGAGCTTGTAGATCGGCTATTTTTGGCTTAAGTTCTCCTCAGAAAAGGGATACTAGGGTTCAAGTGGTTAATGTAAAAATATATATATATCACACAAAGATTTGTCGGACCCCCTGTAGTAACTCTGAGGACCCCCTAGGGGTCCCGGACCCCCTGTTGAAGACCCCTGCATTAATGTAACTAAACACAACTCAACACAACTCAAGTGCACAACTTCCCAAGTATTGAATCATCGCATAGCTTAGCTACTGATACTTGTAATTGGCTGCTGAATCAAACAGTTTATTCAAGTGTGGATTTCTGTGTGTGTGTGTGTGTGTGTGTGTGTGTGTGTGTGTGTGTGTGTGTGTGTGTGTGTGTGTGTGTGTGTGTGCGCGCGCTAAATGATATGTGGACCTAAAAAGAAATGCTAATCTCAATCTGTTCATTGTCTGGTACTATTTGATATTATTAAATATTCACGATAAAAAAAAGCAGATCTACAAGCTCATAGCGCGGCAGATCTGCTTTGTTTGAATAGCCAAAGTATAAAATATAGTTAAAGGAGGAGTTCACCCCAAAAAAAAAAGGATTTTCTATCAATTACACACCCTATGAAGCCTTGATTTCATGGATTTATACTGACCTAAGACAATAATTTGATGACCGTGTGTATTTCCGGTAGGAGACACAAATAATCTACTTTGTGTCTCCTACCGGATACATTAGCCGGTAGGAGACGGGAATCCAATTATTAGCTTAGGAATGCGACAAAAACAAAACAAGAATCCATGGATTCAAGGCTTCATGGGGTGTGCAATTGATAGAAAATAAGACATTTTTTTGGTGAACTCCTCCTTTTTTTAAGATATTGTGATGCAAAATGATGTAAAATGACACCGATTTAAGGCAGAGTTAACTAGGCTCTTCACAAGCATCTTACAACCTAATCGTGTGCAGCAGACCACATCTGACGGTGAGACCTCGGATGAAACGGCCCAGACAGAGGAGATGAAGAAGGCCCAGATGCAGAAGGCCCAGATGCAGAAGGCCCAGATGTTTCCAGCGAAGGACGTCCGGATTCAGGAAGCGTCTGAGACCAACAACACTCCGCTAAAGGTATAGACCAGTGGGTTTTCAACCGTTTTCATGCAAAGGACCCCTAAATTGATACACATTTGGCCGTGGACCCCCATTTGAAAATGTTTTGTGCCAGAGACCCCCAGAATCAAAGATATCAGTTAATTTTCGCTTTAAAAAATATAAATATTCAAAGATATGCACACTTTTTCAAGGTTTTTCAAAAATAGCAGATCTACAAGCTCTCAATGTGTCATGCAACATATTGATTGTAGATCACGCTATTTGCCAGACCCAAGGGGTCGGCCTACATGAGGCTTTGTCCCTATTTCGTCCATACATGGGCATAAAAGAGGGTTCAAGTTTCGTCCCCCATAGTGATGGAGCTCACTTTTTAAAAAAATGATTTTTTTTTAAAGTGCATAATCCTATTTATAGGTTATTAATGTCATCATGTGTCTCGTTAGCCAATCACAGTAAACAATTTCGTCCCCCTTTCGTCCATACATGGGCATAAAAGGAAAAGGAATTTATTCTGGGTCTGGCAGAACCAGGTCTCCTGGTCTTGTTTCTGTTATTTTAAGGTTGGAGCTTTTGAAATGGTATCAGATATTTCATAAAAGCAAAAGGTTTTGAAGCCTCGATCTGCGTTCCATTTATTAACCATAAGGTCTGTTGAACTCATTTAGACCGGGAAGTATGTCATTTTAGATTTCTTTGGCTATTAAAAAATAGCAGATATACAAGCTCCCGGTGCCGTGCTATGAGCTTGTAGGTCTGCAATTCTTTGAAAAAATCATGAAAATATTTTTTCAATTTTAAATAAATATAAATAAATGTATAAATATGTTTTAAAGCGAACATTTATAAATGTCTTCTAAATCCAACAGTTTTTTGAAAAAACTTATGTTGCTATAATCAGTGGTTCTCAAACTTTTTTTTCCATGTCAAGGACCACCCATATGTATTTGGCCGTGGACCCCCATCTCAAAACATTTTGTTCCAGGGACCCCCAGAAGCAGATGTGAGTTAAAAATGTATATTCAAAGATGTGTGCACGTTTTCACGATTTTCTGTCAAAAATAGCAGATGTTCATACTGCTCATACTGCGCGTGCGGCACCAAGTGCCGCGCTATGTGCTTGTATATCTGCTATTTTTACTGGTCCATTCACTGGTGAAACTGGTTGTTTCGTTCAAGCTATAAATGGTTTTGTAGTGTCAGAAAGTCCTATACTTTTTAGGCACTACATGGTTGCCTATGGCCAGGGATTAAGTTCAGACGTGCGCTCCATAAAAAAACTGATGTCCAAACCGTAAGCTGAGTTTAACAAAACTGTGATATATTCTGTACTTGGTCGTCGTTTAAGCATACAACATAATAAATACAGTTAACCTTAAATGCAAGGGAATACAGTCAAACAGTCATCTCAAACACAGTCCTCACCTTAGCCCATTTAGACCTGGAACGCATCTGTGTCACTTTAGATTTCTTTGGCTATTCAAAAATAGCAGATATACAAGCTCATAGCGCGGCACAGTGCCGCGCTACGAGCTTGTAGATCTGCTATTTTTGAAAAATCGTGAAAACATTTTTTTAAAGATTTTTTTCCGATTTTTTTTTAGGATTTAGATTTTTTTAGACGCGGCCTCAGGTCTTAATGGGTTAGTAAAACTATGTCTAAACCTAACCTTATTCCTAAACTTAACCTCATTGAAACTATGCCTAACCCCCTAACCTTATTCCTAAATGTAACCTCATTAAAACTATGCCTAAACCTAACCTTATTCCTAAAGGTAACCTCAGTGAAACTATGTCTAAACCTAACCTTATTCCTAAATGTAACCTCATTAAACTATGCCTAACCCTAACCTTATTCCTAAATGTAACCTCATTAAAACTATGCCTAAACCTAACCTTATTCCTAAATGTAACCTCATTAAAACTATGTCTAAACCTAACCTTATTCCTAAATGTAACCTCATTAAAACTATGCCTAAACCTAACCTTATTCCTAAAGGTAACCTCAGTGAAACTATGTCTAAACCTAACCTTATTCCTAAACGTAACCTCAGTGAAACTATGTCTAAACCTAACCTTATTCCTAAACGTAACCTCAGTAAAACTATGTCTAAACCTAACCTTATTCCTAAACGTAACCTCAGTAAAACTATGTCTAAACCTAACCTTATTCCTAAACGTAACCTCAGTAAAACTATGTCTAAACCTAACCTTATTCCTAAACGTAACCTCAGTGAAACTATGTCTAAACCTAACCTTATTCCTAAACGTAACCTCAGTGAAACTATGTCTAAACCTAACCTTATTCCTAACCTATGACCTCAGTAAAACTAAACGGGGTGAGTGGTCAATGAAAGTGTGTTTTGGGGCGAGCCGTCCGGTTACCGTCATCCTAACCAATGTGTTGTTGTTTAGGCAACATGTGACGGTCAGACCTCGGAGGAAACGGCCCAGACAGACGAGATGCAGGACCAGACCACACCCGAAAAGGACGTCCAGACTCAGGAAGCGTCTGAGGGCAAAACTCAGCTAAAAGTAAAGACATGATGACCCATTAAGACCTGAGGCGGATTCTTACTAATGTCTTCTAAATCCCAACAGTTTTCTGAAAAACCTATGTTTCTATATCAGTGGTTCTCAAACTTTTTCATGTCAAGGACCCCCAAAATTATATGTATTTGGCCGCGGACCCCCATCTCAAAATATTTTGTTCCAGGGACCCCCACAGAAGCAAAGATTTGAGTTACTAATGTTCGCTTTAAAATAATATAAATATATTAATTTCTCGATGTTTCAAAAATAGCAGATCTACAAGCTCGTAGCGACTTGTATATCTGCTATTTTTGAATAGCCAAAGCAGCGCTACTCAACCCGCAGCGTCTTGGCAGCCCCTCATGGTCAAACCAAAAAAAAAGATTTAAGCACAGGATAAAAATATACATTTCCGTTCAAATATATGGGTTGCTAATTTTTTTTTTTTAAACAAACATCAATTGTTACAGGTATAATGCATAGTTTTCTATGCATTTCGGGTTTTTTGGGGGGTTTGACCCCCATTTTTTTCCAGGTAGGTGTCCCTTATTTCAATCTCTGGGAGTTGGCAACCCTAACCTTGCCATACCTTAGCTTTTGCTGAACTGATGCCACTGGACATACACACAAAATAAACAGGTACAGTGAAAAGAATATGATGTAAAAATGTACATTTTCTTATAACAATAACAATGCGTAGTGTGTGTTACAAAATCGAAAAATCCAAAATAGGACCGTCATTTTTAGCTTGCGGCCCCTTGGACTTTTGGTATTTTGCTGAGTGGCCCCTGAGCCATCTTAAGTTGAGTAGCCCTGAGCCAAAGTGTAAAATAATGCTTTTTAGCTCAAATAAAAAAGGTGACACAGATGCGTTCCAGGTCTTAATGGGTTAAGCTTTTATTTTCATTTGGTTCTCAAATATTTTAGCTCAAGACCCAAACGATAAATTAGACGTTTGCCCGGGACCCAAACTAGTGAAAATAGTAGATTTACAATCTAAACAACGTGTGGCTTCGTGTCGCGTGTGGAGCTTGTAGATCTGTTATTTTCACTACTTTACATTTTTTATTTTTATGGAATTATTTTATTTTTGAATTTTATTTATGAAATACTTTAGAAAAATATTGGAATTGTTTTTAATCGATAAAAAGTTGTGATTTCTTCTGTATAATTTAAAAAATATATATTTTTGAAATAATATTTGTTTAAATGTAAGAAACAGAAAAATCTGATATTTACTCGTGACCCCTTAATTGATTGCCTGAGTTATTTCAGATTTTTTGCAGTTTATTGCCAGAGATTTTTCATTGAAAAAAAAAAAGTACTCAGGAGCTGAGATACAAAATTTTTAAGTTTTAAGTTAACAAGGAAGTGGATAGGAGTCTAGATCTTCGACTAATCATATCTCCTTGGCCTTTGGGTCAAATAAAGAAATTAAAAAATTAAAAAATTAAAAAATTGAGAATTTTTTTTTCTTCTTAAAAACGAGTTAACTCGATCTAGGCAATCAAGTGATGGATTTTAAAAACGAGTAAAAACGAGTTAACTCGTTCTAGGCAATCAATGTGTTAAAAATTGGCCCGTGACCCAAAGGTGGGTCCCAACCCACTGTTTGGGGAAACAGTGCCTCAGTTGACGGTAGTTTCCTGTGTGTCTTGTGTCCAGTGGAGTCCAGGCTCCCGGTGCCGGGCGGTGTTCTCCGACGACGGGATGGCCTACCCCGCCGTGGTGCTGTGGGTCAAAGGCGACCGCTGTCGCATTCGCTACGAGAAGTACGACAACGAGGAGGAGCTGGGCCTCAGCTGCCTGCTGTCGCCCAACGAGCTCCACGGACCCCGGAGGACCCACGTCAACCAGGTAGGAACGCGCTATGACGACATCATCATCATGAGACCCACACAAAACGTATGTACTGTCTTATCCGCTTTAGAGATGGGCGAAAATACATTGACCTCATGATTAGGCAAATCATGATCTCTATAGTCTAGTCATGTGATCAAGACAGATTTGTCCGATTTTTCATATTCCCTGAATGGCTTAGATTGGCTTCCAAAGTTTGCAGGTGTGGTCTGTTTTTAACAAAATGCCTCAAATCATGAACACAGCATCCGATTGCCGTGACACTTTGCAGACACATTCCCATTAGGCAAAGGAATAAATGCCACCCTACATTTTCAAATCTGCCTCATGGTGGCGCTATAACAGGCAGATTAACCTTTTGGCCTTTAACTCTTGAATCGTAGGTCATACAATAAAAATAAGCCACACCCATTTAAACGTGACAAGTTTTTGTAAAACATACTTTTTGCTACTACTCCTACCAATTTTGTCCAAACCTCACAAAAATTGGTACCTCTGTAGTCATGTGATGAAGATGTATGTATCTGTCAGATTTTTTCGATTCCATTCCGATTGACTACGATTGGCTTTCACAATTTGCAGGAGGGGCCCATTTTGCACAAAAATGCCACAAATCATGAACGCAGCTCCTGATTGCTGTGAAATTTGGACACACACTCATAGTAGGCCAAGGAAGAACCTCTACTCCAAATCTTTCACATTGGTATGGTGGCGCTACAACAGCCCACTTAATGTTTTGGCCAATAACTCTTGAACTGTAGATTCCTTGAATTCTCATTCTCCATATAGGCCCCGGCCACTTGTGCCAGATTACATTTTCTGCCATTTAGCCTTTTCTTCAGCCTTTTCTTTTTGCTACTATTCCTACAGATTTTGTTTAAAACTCACACAAACCGCTACACATTATCTCTGGGGTCATGTGATCAAGATGTATTAAGTTTTCAGATCCCATGACCAAAGTTCCATAGTGTCCAAAGTGTTCCCCTGGGTAGGTGACCCGGCCTGACAGAGACCTGTGCTCCGAAGAGCAAACTTTTCTATTTTTTAAATCTATTTATTCCTCAGTGTAAATCTGTGTAAATGTTTAAAATGTGTCAATTTGAGAATAAAATGACTAAAAAACAAATGTATTTTATGTATTTGAAATACAGAAAATACAAGATCTAAAAGTATCTTGATACAAATTACATCTCATTTTTTCCGTTCCAACCAAATACAAATTAGAAAATACAAAAAAGTATTTCAAATACGTATTTCAAATACATGTATTTAAAATACTGCCCATCTGGAGGTGGGAGGAGGTAGAGATACCGAATAATTTCACTGACGTTCAACCAGTTATGCGACTAGTCTGACAACACAGTTAACCCTTTAAGACCTGGAACTCATCTGTGTCACTTCTTGATTTGAGCTAAAAAGCATTATTTTACACTTTGGCTATAAAAAAATAGTAGATATACAAGCTCATAGCGCGGCACCGAGTGCCGCGCTACGAGCTTGTAGATCTGCTATTTTTGAAAAATGTGAAAATGTGTGCAAATCTTTGAATATGTATTATTCAAAGCGAACATTTTTAACTATTCTTTGCTTCTGGGGGGTCCCTGGAACAACATATTTTGAGATGGGGGTCGGCGGCCAAATACATATAATATATAATTGTGGGGGTCCTAGAAATGAAAAATTCTGAGCACCACTGATATAGAAACATACTTTTTTCAGAAAACTGTTGGGATTTAGAAGACATTTGTAGAATCGGCTTCAGGTCTTAATGGAACATCATCTATAGCTGACCTTGTCAGCGATTTTTAAGCGTTTTTTTTACTAACCTTTGAAAAATCATAGAATATACTTTTTCACAGCGATCCACCCGGCGATCGCCTCATAAGACGTAGGGGGGTCTCGGAGATTCAGGGGGGAAAAAGTGTGCCGTCGTAATAATCCATTCCATAGTTATGGGCAGTTTAATGTGGCTTGTTTTTGCCAAAGACAAGAGAAAGCAGTGTTATAGAATTATAAATTCTTTAACACGAAACCAGCTTCATTTTGAGAATCTCTTCATTGGCGGTCTGAGCCTTGGAGAAAAATGAGGAGAAATCTCATCATTGGCAGTCAAGTTAAAGAAAACAGCCACAGAGTCGCTCTGGAGAGCGTCAGCCAAATGCCTAAATTGTAAACGATGAAAACAAGGACTGTTTCATGGTAATTTAACAAAACATATTTTTTTTTCAAAGCAAAAATAAAGACCTAATACCGTTTTCTCACAGAGTTTGGCCAACATTTGAATACATTGTGTGGTTGAGTTTTTGTTTTGTGTGTGCTTGAGGTTGGAGACAGACCCAGGTCCCGCTATAAGGCTGACACACAGCCTGGAGACAGCAGAAGCTTCCAGAAGAAACCAGTTGCCAACCCAGTATCGCCACCTCCAGTCACCACTGCACAGGTGATGTGTGTGTGTGCTCCTAGAAATGTGCATGTGAAAATAGTTCATCAACAATTGTGAAAATAACAGATCTACAAGCTCACAACGTTGCGAGGCGTTGTGAGCTTGTAGATCTGCTACTTTCACAATGTTTATCTGTGGAACCGGGTACATTTCAAGTGCTTGTCAGGGTGCGGGGGGGGGGGGGGGGGGGCAGTTCAAATATGATTATTTTGGGGGGTCGCAGCCTGAAAAGGTTGAGAACCACTGACCCTAACCCATAGAAGAACAAAGTTGGGACGGGAGTTCAGCTAACGCTTGTTAGAAGAGCTTGTAAGTATATTCTCTTCCAGTCATGTATGAGAGTTAAATCGGCTGGCTCTATTCTAATCTGAAGTTGTTCTTCTTCTCCTCTACAGGATTCTGTCACCTGCAACAACAACAACCCTCCTCCTTCTCTTCTTCCTCCTCCTCTGTTGACAGTGGAACATGGCAATGACTCTGACCTCGTCAACGGAACCCTCTCCAGCATGCTGCAGGCCTGGTACATGTGTGGCTACCGCACAGGACGCTACATGGTAACCTGACATCTGTCTTATAATATCTATGGTACATGTGTGGCTACCGCACAGGACGTTACATGGTAACCTGACATCTGTCTTATAATATCTATGGTACATGTGTGGCTACCGCACAGGACGTTACATGGTAACCTGACATCTATCTTATAATATCTATGGTACATGTGTGGCTACCGCACAGGACGTTACATGGTAACCTGACATCTGTCTTATAATATCTATGGTACATGTGTGGCTACCGCACAGGGCGCTACATGGTAACCTGATCTATCTTGTAATATCTATGCCAGAGGTCTTAAACAGGGGGTCCGGGACACCTAGGGGGTCCTCAAAGTTACTACATGGGTCCGCCAAATCTTTGTGTGATAAGATATTCTTTACATTAACCACTTGAACCCTAGCATCCCTTTTCTGAGGAGAACTTTAGCCAAAAATAGCAGATCTACAAGCTTGTGAGCTTGCAGATCTGCTATTTGTGGCAAAGAGGTTTGGTGTAGAGGGAAAAAAATAGCAGACCAAGTAAAACAAAAAAGATGACACACAATTTTATACATAGAGGGGGTCCCTGCTTCATCTCTCTCTCAGCTAGGGGGTCCTTGGCCTGAAAACGTTGAAGACCCCTGATCTATGCATTCATTGGCTCTCAAACTTGACCCCCATAACCCCTGAGAGTGTACAGATGGAACCGTAAGGGTCCATTTGGTCCTGTGTGCGTCTACACTTCCCTGATTGGCTAAAACAACCCATCAGCCTTCACTGAGCAGCCAAAGTTTTGCGTCATGTTTGTGCCGCTGTACCGGTGTTCTAAAGATAACTCATGTCTGTACCGGTGTTATAAAGATAACTCATGTTTGTACCGGTGTTATAAAGATAACTCATGGGTTTTATAAAGATAACTCATGTTTGTACCGGTGTTATAAAGATGACTCATGGGTGTTATAAAGATGACTCATGGGTGTTATAAAGATAACTCATGGGTGTTATAAAGATGACTCATGGGTGTTATAAAGATGACTCATGGGTGTTATAAAGATGACTCATGGGTGTTATAAAGATGACTCATGGGTGTTATAAAGATGACTCATGGGTGTTATAAAGATGACTCATGGGTGTTATAAAGATGACTCATGGGTGTTATAAAGATGACTCATGGGTGTTATAAAGATGACTCATGGGTGTTATAAAGATGACTCATGGGTGTTATAAAGATGACTCATGGGTGTTATAAAGATAACTCATGGGTGTTATAAAGATAACTCATGGGTGTTATAAAGATGACTCATGGGTGTTATAAAGATAACTCATGGGTGTTATAAAGATGACTCATGGGTGTTATAAAGGTGACTCATGGGTGTTATAAAGATGACTCATGGGTGTTATAAAGATAACTCATGGGTGTTATAAAGATAACTCATGGGTGTTATAAAGATAACTCATGGGTGTTATAAAGATGACTCATGGGTGTTATAAAGATGACTCATGGGTGTTATAAAGATGACTCATGGGTGTTATAAAGATGACTCATGGGTGTTATAAAGATAACTCATGGGTGTTATAAAGATGACTCATGGGTGTTATAAAGATAACTCATGGGTGTTATAAAGATAACTCATGGGTGTTATAAAGATGACTCATGGGTGTTATAAAGATGACTCATGGGTGTTATAAAGATGACTCATGGGTGTTATAAAGATGACTCATGGGTGTTATAAAGATGACTCATGGGTGTTATAAAGATAACTCATGGGTGTTATAAAGATGACTCATGGGTGTTATAAAGATAACTCATGGGTGTTATAAAGATGACTCATGGGTGTTATAAAGATGACTCATGGGTGTTATAAAGATGACTCATGGGTGTTATAAAGATGACTCATGGGTGTTATAAAGATAACTCATGGGTGCTATAAAGATGACTCATGGGTGTTATAAAGATGACTCATGGGTGTTATAAAGATGACTCATGGGTGTTATAAAGATGACTCATGGGTGTTATAAAGATGACTCATGGGTGTTATAAAGATGACTCATGGGTGTTATAAAGATAACTCATGGGTGCTTAACCCTCAAGTCCGGAAACGCAGCCATCTGTGTCATGCTTCTAGGGGTCCCGGGAACAAAATATTTTGAGGGGGGAGTCCGTGGCCAAACGCATATCATTTATGAAGGTCCTTCTTTTTTTGTGATATTTTTTTCTCATTCCTAAACCAATAATTTGATGACCAGCGGACCGGTAGTCAGCGGTTCCGGTAGGAGACACAAAGTAGACCATACCAGAACCGCTGCCGGTCAAAAAATTGTCTCAGGAATGTGAAAAAAACTATAACATATCCATGAATTGAAGTCTCCATGGGCTGACTAATCGATGAGGGTGAACTATCCCTTTAAGCAATATCACACTCCAGGTTGTGCTGATGTATAGTATATCATTATAATTAGATTGTCATAGTTTTATATTAATGGCTTATAGTAGAACTTTTATATACAGTAGTTCTTCGTCCTCTACAGGTTTCTGTCACCTGCAACTGTCCTCCTCTTCCTCCTCCTCTGTTGGCAATGGAGCACGGCAAGGACATGGACGCGGTCGCCGTGGCAACCCTCTCCAGCACGCTGCAGGCCTGGTACATGTGTGGCTACCGCACCGGACGCTACATGGTAAGTGACGGAGTCTAAATGCCATAGCCTGGAGGGATGGCCACGCTTTAATGGTAGAGTGCCATACCCTGGAGGGATGGCCATGCTCTTTAACCAGTGGCTCCCAACCGCGTGAGTCCTTGTTGCACAAAATCATAGCTGACTTTGTCTTCCACATGTAACACCCTTGTGAAGCACACTAAATGTTTCAGAAAGTAAAAAAAAATTGCAATAATAGTCGATTTACCATTGATTGTAGGTATTTTTTGCTATTTGTCACACGAGTATAGGGCTATAATGTCCAAAATAGGGATGCCAGGTTGAAATTGCTTAACACATTGATTGCCAAGATATTAAACATAGTTTTCTATCCCCTTGCCGGCGTATAATTACCTCAATCCGATGATATTTGAAACGCCGTGGAACCGACATTGTGTCCCAAAAACACAAACAAAATAGTCCCCGTGGGGCTAGCGGAGGGATCTGTGTATCCATAGAAACGACAACGTTCCAACCACGAGCCGCCACTTTGGGGCTTTGGCCCGCTGAAAACTAGTGGTTTTCAATGCAAAAAAAAAGAAACTTGAGTTACAGCTGTTTTTCTGAAAATCCCAAACAGGAAGCGCGAGGCGTTGAGATAGGGTGACCATATTCTGAATTCCCAAAAAGAGGACACCCAACGAATGCACGCGCGCGCAGCGCGCGTGCATTCGTTCGCGCGCGTGCGCGATTTTTTTTGCGGTTCTACACCGGATTTGTAACTTTTGGGTTTTTTTTTTGGTACCTTAATTCGGTTAATTCGGTTAATTCTGGGCCTCTTTGAGGTACTGAAAAATATTGCTTTATAAATAATATATTTATTTATTTTAAGCATGTCTCCTAGAAATCTATGAAATTTATATTAAAAAAGCCA
The DNA here is from genome assembly GCF_963280865.1 of Gymnoscopelus braueri. Lineage (NCBI taxonomy): Eukaryota > Metazoa > Chordata > Actinopteri > Myctophiformes > Myctophidae > Gymnoscopelus > Gymnoscopelus braueri. The sequence goes on from NC_137611.1 coordinate 4,644,129, forward strand.
GCCCCCCCAAACCCCTAAAATACATAGAAATCTAATACATTTATATTAAAAAAGCCAGCCCCCCCAAACCCCTAAAATACATAGAAATCTAAGAAATTTATATTAAAAAAGCCAGCCCCCCAAACCCCTGAAATACATAGAAATCTATGCATTTTGGAACAGTTACTATAACATTTGCTAACCTGCTGCTGCAGCCGCGGGGGGAGGAGGAGGAGAGGAGACAGCTCATTCTTTCATTCAGTTTGGGGCCAGGCACGTTGGCTGTTATGCTGTTGTAGCTCAGTCCGTGTCTACTAACTATAAGCTAGTTAGTATGATATACCGTAACCTCACATGCAGCAAATTATTTTCGGTAGAGCAATGCCAATGTTAGATGCACGTGCACCTTTATTTTATTTCACCCGCTTGAACCAGCGCACATTTTCCCACATACACAATGAGGAAAGTCTCACACAGGCAGACACCAGAGAACGCACACTGCCTGCCCTGTCAACAGAGCGGCACCCCCAGGGTCCTAGCGCCCTTCGCATACAGCACACAAACACATAGGCAGGCAGACGCACAGATTTTTTTTATTATTATATGCATCTTCCCTTTACCGGGACAAGTGAAGTCCAAAACACCGGACATTTGAAGGATTTTATAAACCCCCCCCGGACAGGCCGGACAGCACCCCAAAAGAGGACATGTCCGGGTAAAAGAGGACGTATGGTCACCCTAGTTGAGAGCTTGTAGATCTGATATTTTTGGCTAAAGTTGTCCTCAGAAAAGGGATCCTAGGGTTCAAGTGGTTAAGGTAAAAAAAAATAATCACATGACACAAAGATTTGGCGGACCCCCTGTAGTAACTCTGAAGACCCCCTAGGGGTCCCGGACCCCCTGTTGAAGACCCCTGTGTTAAAGGGCTGGTTCGATTCCCGCCGGGGGACGCTGTGGTCGCTGGGGGCGTGTCTTCTCCTCCGCGTCATCAGCGCCCATACCCTAGGTGGGGTTGGCGAAAGGGCCTTTCTGTGTGGAGTTTGCATGTTCTCCCCGTGTCTCCTAGGGTAGTTAATACCCTCACAAAAACATGTAGTAATCCTGGTCACTATACCGCCTCCCCCATGACAGCCGGGGCGCCTGATGGAGGGGAAGGGAACTGGTTGGAATAACGTGTTCCTTCCACGCGCTACGTCCAACCAGGGAAACTCCCCCCTGTCAGGTGACAAGAAGGTCAGTTGGCTCTCATGCCTGAAGGAAGCATGAGCTCGGCCCTGGCCTCCCTACTGTGGGGGACTGGTGTAATACTGGTGTAGGGCTGGTGTAGCGCCCAGGATCACTTAGGAAATTGGCACCGGGTGAAAAAAATGGGTTACAAAAATCGCGGGATAAAAGATTTAGGAAAAAAATAAAGGGCTGGTTCACCCGCAAAATGACTTTTTTTCCTATGGATTAGTCGGCCCCATACAGACTTGAATTCATGGATATTTTTGTCGCATTCCTAAGCCATTCATTTGATGACCGGCAGCGGTTCCGTTCTGTGATAAACAAATGATTCAATGTCGCCCTCAGTTGAATAAACCAAGTACTTTTATGTGACACTGTTGTCAACATGTGTTCCAGACTCTGCTGCAGCAGAGAGAATAAGGACCGTGGCTTCCACAAGAACAAAAGGTAACCGTCTCGGAACATTCCGGTCAAACAGAGTCAGGGTGTTGATGTCGTGCATGTTGACTGGAAACACCCTGCTACACCAGTGGGGTCTCAAATAGGGATGGGACCATGTGACATTTTCATGTCACGATTGTTGTGACCAAAATAATTGCGATTTATGATATTATCGCGATAATCAAAAATATGCTTAACCCATTAACTGCCAGAGGTATTTTCATATTTTTTTAGCCAGTTTTTTAGCCAGTGCCAGAGATTTTTCATTGAAAAAAGAAAATGTACTCAGGAGCCGAAATACAGAATTTTTAAGTTTTAAGTTAACAAGGAAGTGGATAGGAGTCTAGATCTTCTACGAATCATATTTTTTTTTCAGTTCACGTAGATCTACGTGATTGGCACGTGGCGGCTTTAAATAGGTTCGCGTAGATCTACGTGATTGGCAGTGAATCAGTTAAGACCGGGAACGCATACTGTGTCATTTTAGATCTGTTTAGCATCGTTCAATTTTCTTTAAACGTGCTTGTAGATCTGCTATTTTTTTTTAAACTCTTGAACATTTGTGCAAATCTTTGAATGCATATATTTTTTTAAATAACATTTTTAACTAAAATCTTTGCTTCTGGAGGTCCCTGGAACAACATATTTTACAAATGTTCGCTTTGAAAAATATATATTCGAAGATTTGCACACATTTTCACGATTTCTCAAAAATAGCAGATCTACAAGCTCATAGCGCTATGAGCTTGTAGATCTGCTATTTCTGAATAGCCAAAGAAATATCAACATGACACAGATACCTTCCTGGTCTAAATGGGTTAAAACTGTTAAAATGCCACTTTTGTTGACCACTCCTTGGACCCCGGCATCCATAGTCTGGGGTTGAAACGTTTGCCAAAAAACAGCAGATCTACAAGCTCACAACGCGTCGCGAGCTTGTAGATCTGCTGTTTTTGGCAAGAGAGATTTATAGAGTGGAAAAAAAAGACTGTATCAAGTGCGTTTTACCAATTCTAGAGGGTGTAAGTGGTACCGGATATGCAGCTCAGCAAAGGTGTCAGTGTATGACCGAGGACAATTGCACCATAACGTTTGAATCTCTGCGATACGATTATTGTGAGCGTTTTTTTTACCACGATTAACGACAACGATTCTCGTCCCATACCTAGTCTCTAATTGGGCTCCAGGGCATAGAGTTAAAAAATAATAGAGAGGGCACCGGATTTCCCCTCCCATCCACTTGCATTGAGTTTGCTCACCCAGCGCATGAGGCGAATAGAAAGGCTTCTTCCGGGTTGGAAACGCATTGGAAAATGTGATGGGCGAGGCCTGTTTGGGGCTTCTGTGCGTCACAGAAGCCCCAAATAGGCCTCGCCCTCGTTCATATACAGTGGCCCACCTGCAATACCTCAAATGGCCAGCATGTCCAATTCGCTTCAATGCAACCACTGGGTTCTGGGGGCTTGGTCCAGGGACCCTTGTGGTTCCTTGAGGGGGGGGGTTCCAAATGGCTCCTTACGGACGTGTAACTCTGAGCGTGTACAAAATGGAACCTCTCATAGTTATGATGGTCCTTGAAATAAAATAAAAAGTTTGAGAACCACTGTGCTCCACTAAATGGAACAGAGCCTTCATTAGAACCACTGTGCTCCACTAAATGGAACAGAGCCTTCATTAGAACCACTGTGCTCCACTAAATGGAACAGAGCCTTCATTAGAACCACTGTGCTCCACTAAATGGAACAGAGCCTTCATTAGAACCACTGTGCTCCACTAAATGGAACAGAGCCTTCATTAGAACCACTGTGCTCCACTAAATGGAACAGAGCCTTCATTAGAACCACTAGACATTATAGTGGTATCAAATGGGGGTCTGTGGGCTCATCCATATCAAACTGCAACTCAAAAGGTTGACAATCTCTGGGTTCAAGTTTTTACATGTGAGTATTTCTATTCTATAAACACATTCGGTGCCGAAACCGTAAAATCATGTCTTTTCAATCTTTTTGTTTTTTTTGTTTTTTTTCACAAGGGGGGGGGGGGGGGAGTAGCGCAGCTCTGGAATCACCCACGGTGATTCTGAGAAGGAAGGGACAGATGGATCACCGTGCCAAAAAAACATGGCTCCCCGTCCGTCCATCTCCTTGCAAAAAACCTCTGTAGCTCCGAAACTTTTTCCGGTGGGGAAAACGAGTCATTTTGGATGCACGATCACTCCGCCATTGTGACTCGCGTGAGAGATGTTATCGTTCCAGGCGTTAGCCAGGACCATTGTGCACCGTGCACGCACGCATTGTTTTTCATGGATTGTTCGTCGTGGAGTCTAGAGCTTTAAACAGCGCAGCGCAGCGGTGAGATTTCTGGCACCAAACGTAATCTGTTATTATAAAATTCTGGCACCGGATGTGTTAACCAACTTTTCATGTTTTTTCTCTTTTTTTTGCAGAAACCAAAAGCCCTGAAGATGTTCCACTACATGTTATATATATATATATATTCCAGGGTGTTGTTGTTGTTACACAGTTGTGCGTTTGTTTTTTACTGAACAGTTTTTCACTTATGTTTGTTTTTTACTGAACAGTGTTTCACTTATGTTTGTTTTTTACTGAACAGTGTTTCACTTATGTTTGTTTTTTACTGAACAGTTATGTTTGTTTTTTACTGAACAGTTTTTCCCTTTAAAGGGCTAGACCACTTTGGTAGAGGTTTGGGTTGTGTGTAGTTTTAGCTTTACCCTATGTGGCCTTGTGGAACTGATTGACAACGAGCTGTCAGCAACGTCACAAAACGCTGGCGCCCGGACGATAGAGATCAGATTATTTGATGAGACTCTGGGGAAGCCTGCAGTGGTTGTCTTGGACAATGGACAGGGAATGTCGTCGAAGCAGCTCAGTAACTGGGCAGTGTACAGGCTGTCTTAAGTTCAACGAGAAAAAGGCCAGTATGATCACCTTGCCATGATGATGTAACTCCAAAGGTGGACAAGAAATGAAAAGTAATTGCTCCATTGATTTAGAAATTGATCATTCAAAATATGCTCCTCATTGACTTGACAAGTCACTCTTTTAGCATGTAAACAAACACAAAGTTGATTATAAAAGTTTTTATAAAAATGTTATCTTCCTGCTGATTTTACTATTTGAAGGTCTGGATCTGCGGATCCAGTCTGGGTTTTCTTCTTAATAAAAATAGCTAAATCAACAGGAAGATGACATTTGTATAAAAAATGTAAAACAGTACTGGGTTTTGTGATGTTCTATATTGTCTGAAACTCTGAATCAACTTTGTTTGCGTTCGTTTACGGGCTGAAAGAGTGACTTTGAGAGCTGTTTTACCAATGTAAGTCAATGAGGAGCTTATTTTTGAATTATCAATTTCTAATCAATGGAGCAATTATTTTAGATTTCTTGTCCACCTTTTTGGAGTTGCGTCATGGCAAGGTAAACTACACAACCCAAACCTCTACCAAGTGGTCAAGCCCATCTGTTCAAAATCTTACTTTGGTTTACTCTTATGAGTGCCCTCCTGTGTTGTTTTGGTGTAATTACAAATGTATGTCTGATTATATACAGATATCAGTGGTTCAGAGCCATGATAGTATTATCGTTAACATGTCCTCCATGTGTAATGCACTTTGATTAAACTTGCATGTGTTTCATATCAAGGTGACACCCACATACTGCCTGGTTATAGAGTCTTTCTTCATTCCCAGCCAGTGAATGCATAGTGATAGAAATGTGTTTCTTCAACAGCCTTGTACCACATAACGCTGTACAAAACATTAGTCCAATTATTCTACAAGCCTGCTTAAACTTTCTGATGAGAGAATTCATTCACACAAGCTCATTTAAAATAGTAACCCTGTTGAATGTGTTTTTTTTTTGTACAGCAAATATTCAGAGATGCATAACGCATCTGTGTCACTTTAGATTTCTTTGGCTATTCAAAAATAGCAGATATACAAGCTCATAGCGCGGCACCGAGTGCCGCACTATGAGCTTGTAGATCTGCTATTTTTGAAAAATCTTTAAAAAAATGTTTAAGATTTATTTTCAAAAACCTTTTAGGATTTAGATTTTTTTTTAAAGAATCGCCTCAGGTCTTAATGGGTTAGGCTCATTTGTCAAGCATTACAAAAAAAAATCTACACAAGGTTTATCAACTTAGACATGATTTATATGTGAAAACTGCTCAAACTTTGTCATGTCAAGGAGCCCCAAAATTATGTGTATTTGGCCGCGGACGCCCATCTCAAAATATTTAGTTCCAGGGACCCCCCGGGCCACCCTCCCCCCAGAAGCAAAGATTTGAGTTACAAATGTTCATGATTTTTCTAAAATAGCCAAAGTGGTTACATTGCAGTCATTTAGCAGACGCTTTTATCCAAAGCGACTTACAATAAGTGCATTCAACATAGGTAGGGAACTAAACTACTAATCACCAGAAGTCTTTAGTGCATTTTCTGCAAAAACAAGCAACTAAGAGTATACCTAGCGCTAAGGTAAAAGTGCAATATATCAGCTACCTACTTTCTTAAACAGATGAGACAAAATAGCTAAATCAAATGAGCATGAGCTAAAACAAATAAGTGTATCGACTAAACAAGATCCAATAAAACAATACAATAATAAAACAAGAGTTCTTACAACTAGTTAACAAGCAGGCAAGGCGAAGAGTAAAGGTAGTGTTTCCTGAAGAGGTGGGTTTTCAGTCTGCGGCGAAAAGATGGGCAGTGACTCTGCATATATTACACAGATGTGTTCCCGGTTTGAATGGGTCAATATGGCAAGGAGGTAGTTTGAATGTAAAGGTGAGAATTCTGAAGATGCCTACTTGAATGAATCAACTGTTGCAGCAAAATACGTCAGGATAACAGCTTTTAAGCATTTGTAAAGATGGACTGATAGCAAAAGCCATTTGATATCCCATGCATTTAGATTCTTGAATTATAGCACTTTCTTTGTCAACTATAAGACAGGCTTTTTTTTAAAGATGACAATTTTGTCATGTATGAAAACCTAAAAAGGGATCAGATAAGAGCACAAAAGAAAAAATACATTTAGTGTAAGCAGTAACATATTAATAAAAGTATGTTTAGCATCAATTAAAACAGTTGACAACAATGAGTAGACGAAGCAGAAAGATTACTTATAAGTTGTCAGTTAGCCTGACACATAGAACGGCTAGACAATGAGAAAAGAGATGCATCATCATTTAGTGTTTTATTTAATTAGAAAAAAATACATGTTTTTGTAAAACTGTGGAATATAAATTTAGATAGTCATTGTCATTCTTATAAAGGCACAAGTATGTTGTTTATCTTTCACAGTTCAAATTCTTGAAACTCACGGCTGCCCTCCTGTGTTTACTTGGGGTCATTACACACAGATGTCTGATCACATACAGTCAATGATATGAGGTAGTGTTATCTTAACTAACGAGCCCTCCATGAGTAATGTTAAGACCTGAAGCCGATTCTACAATGTCTTCTAAATCCCAACAGTATTCTAAAAAAAAAAAAGTTTCTATATCAGTGGTGCTCAAACCTTTTCGTGACAAGGACCCCCAAAATTATATGTATTTGACCGCCGATCCTCATCTCAAAATATTTTGTTCTAGGGACCCCCCAGAAGCAAAGATTTGAGTTAAAAATGCACACATTTTCAAGATTTTTCAAAAATAGCAGATCTACAAGCTCGTAGTGCGGCACTCGGTGCCGCGCTACGAGCTTGTATATCTGCTATTTTTAAATAGCCAAACTAAAGTGTAAAATTATGCTTTTAGCTCAAATCAAAAAGTGACACAGATGCGTTCCAGGTCTTAATTTTGTACAACAGTGATTAGCGACACATCAAACATACAACCTAAAATGACCGGCGCTCTCCTTCAAGACCGGGAACGCATCTGTGTCACTTTAGATTTCTTTGGCTATTCAAACATAGCAGATCTACAAGCTATGAGCTTGTAGATCTGCTATTCATGAAAAAATCATGAAAATCTTTGAATATATAAATATTTTATCTTTTTAAAGCGATTTTTTTTAAACTAAAATCTTTGCTTCTGGGGGATTCTACAACTTTCTTCTAACCCCTAACAGTTTTTTTTTTTGTTGCTATAATATCAGTGGTTCTCAAACTTTTTCATGTCAAGGACCCCCAAAATGATATGTATTTGGCCGTGGACCCCCATCTGAAAATATTTTGTTCCAGGGACCCCCATGAAGCAAAGATTTGAGTTAAATATGTGTGTGTGTGTGTGTGTGTATATATGTATATACAGTGTATATATATATATATATATATATATATATAAAGATTTGCACACATTTTCATCACTTTCTTTTCAAAAATAGCAGATCTACAAGCTCATAGCTTGAGCTTGTATGTGGGTCATTCCAGAATTGGAGGACATTTTACGTCCCACCCAAGAAATGTCAAATAATCCATTTACAAAATACTAAATAATGCAGTTGTCGTGTAACTTTGACTTGTCCAGAGACCAAATCTAAATCAACATGGAGAAAAAAATGTTTGAACATATTTTAAAAAAATACCAAATAAGTCTGTAGTACCCCTAAAATGCTACTTTTCTCTTGTCCCACCCCCTTGGTGACCAAATTGAATCTCAGATAAAACTGTTAAAATGACATCTAAATCTACTTTTTTTTGCATTATTTTGTTCATAGATGTCTCTTGTAGATGTGCAAACATATTTTTTAATTAACATAATATTTTAAATAAGTATTATTATGCAAGGAACCTGTGTCCCACAACTTGCATGCAACCCTGTTACCTTAACCTTTTTAGCATGGTAAAAGAAGAAGAAAAGTGTGAGTCACATGACACACTAGAAGTGACATCATCAAACACTTTCCTAACAGCATGGGTAGAGCAAAGGTATCTCCTCTCTTCTGTTATTCATATTTTTATAACATTGTCAGCCTTGCTTGAATGTCTCAACCTACCTCACGCAACCCTGTTATGCATATTTCCAGAATAAGATAAATACTTGACAAAAAAATCTGTACTTATTTACTTATGTGAGTTTGTCCTCTTGGTAAATCCTAACAGCTATCTAAACAGCTAGCTTCTATTCCTGAGAAAAAGCTAACATTAGCATAGATTTGCAATCCTGTTACTTGCAGCCCTGTTACTGTGATTAGAGTAACAGGGTTGTACAACATTAACAGGGTTGCATTAATAGAATTAAAACACTATTATTTATGGTTAAATTAAAAACATTACATAATCTAAACTATAATTTAGGTTAATCTACGTATTTTAAACATTATTGAATTTTACAGACTATATTGCTTCATTTTATTTTAACCATGTAGTCAAAATGAGTTATAGTTGTTCGGTGGCAGTGGTGGGATGGTATGCCTTTATGAATTTGACAACTGTGAAGTAGACCATGATGCCAGGTGGTCGTGGAAGAGGCTGAGCTACCAGGCTGAACCCAGTTGAACTGGGGAGTCAAGAAAGTGTTTGGCGTGAGGGGAGCATGGAGTTGGGGCCTCCAGTTAAAGGGGTTGTCATCTCTGTTCCCGATCCATCTGACTGTTCTCTGGTAACCGCCAAACCATGTGATTAAGGACCAGTGGTGCGACCAAAAGAGGCTACAGTGAGTACTCCAATGGCACCACCTGTTGATACTAGCTTCATGGAAGAGATGAGGAACTTTATGTGTCGTTCTAAACGGACTGAATAAATCTTTTTCTGGCCGTAACCAAGTCCAAACAGCTTCTGGTGCAATGGACATAGAGACATCACGACAGCCCATGCCACTGGATCAGAGACCTGATAATCCACCTAACCTAACTCCAGCCTCTCATGTTTCAGAACTGAGAATCCCAGACATCAGAGAAGGTGAGGATGCTGAGAGCTTCTTTGTGCGGTTTGAGTGCATGGGGGTGGAGGCAGGGAAAATGGGTTGCCCCGGTTGTCACTTTATTGACCAGACGGGCCCTTGAAGTATATGCTGGCATGGATGAACAACAACAGTCAGAGTCATATGAAGCTATCAAAACAGCAGTACCAAACAAATACAATGCTACTGAAGAGACTTATCGACAGAGGTTCTGCAGCACCATTGTTCCAGCAGGAACTCAATATTTTGAGATGGGCGTCCACGGCCAAATACATATAATCTTGGGGCTCCTTGACATGACAAAGTTTGAGCAGTTTTCACATATAAATTATGTCTAAGTTGATAAACCTTGTGTAGATGTTTTTTTTGTAATGCTTGACAAATGAGCCTTAACCCATTTAGACTTCTTTGGCTATTCAAAAATATCAGATCTACAAGCTCATAGTGCGGCACCGAGTGCCGCGTTACGAGCTTGTAGATCTGCTATTTTTGAAAAATCTAGATCATTTTTTTTTTTTTTTCAAAAAACGTTTAGGATCTAGAAAAATAAAATAAGAATCACCTCAGGTCTTAATGGGTTAATATGACAAGGAGGTAGTTTGAATGTAAAGGCGAAAATTCTGAAGATGCTCTACTTGAATGAATCAACTATGCTGCAGCAAAATACGTCAGGATAACAGCTTTTAAGCATTTGTAAAGATGGACCATTTGAAAAAGTCATTTGATATCCCATGCATTTAGATTCTAGAATTGCAGCACTTTGTCAAGTATAAGACGAGCTTTTTTTAAGATGAGAATTTTGTCATAATGTATGAAAACCTAAAAAGGGATCAGATAAGAGCACAAAAGAAAAAATACATTTAATGTAAGCAGTAACATATTAATAAAAGTATGTTTAGCATCAATTAAAACAGTTGACAACAATGAGTAGACGAAGCAGAAAGATTACTTATAAGTTGTCAGTTAGCCTGACACATAGAACGGCTAGACAATGAGAAAAGAGATGCATCATCATTTAGTGTTTTATTTAATTAGAAAAAAATACATGTTTTTGTAAAACTGTGGAATATAAATTTAGATAGTCATTGTCATTCTTATAAAGGCACAAGTATGTTGTTTATCTTTCACAGTTCAAATTCTGGAACCTCACGGCTGCCCTCCTGTGTTTACTTGGGGTCATTACACACGGATGTCTGATCACATACAGTCAATGATATGAGGTAGTGTTATCTTAACTAACGAGCCCTCCATGAGTAATGTTAAGACCTGAAGCCGATTCTACAATGTCTTCTAAATCCCAACAGTATTCTTTAAAAAAAAAATGTTTCTATATCAGTGGCGCTCAAACCTTTTCGGGACAAGGACCCCCAAAATTATATGTATTTGACCGCCGATCCTCATCTCAAAATATGTTGTTCTAGGGACCCCCCAGAAGCAAAGATTTGAGTTAAAAATGCACACATTTTCAAGATTTTTCAAAAATAGCAGATCTACAAGCTCGTAGTGCGGCACTCGGTGCCGCGCTACGAGCTTGTATATCTGCTATTTTTAAATAGCCAAACTAAAGTGTAAAATGATGCTTTTAGCTCAAATCAAAAAGTGACACAGATGCGTTCCAGGTCTTAATTTTGTACAACAGTGATTAGCGACACATCAAACATACAACCTAAAATGACCGGCGCTCTCCTTCAAGACCGGGAACGCATCTGTGTCACTTTAGATTTCTTTGGCTATTCAAACATAGCAGATCTACAAGCTATGAGCTTGTAGATCTGCTATTCATGAAAAAAATCATGAAAATCTTTGAATATATAAATATTTTATCTTTTTAAAGCGATTTTTTTTAAACTAAAATCTTTGCTTCTGGGGGATTCTACAACTTTCTTCTAACCCCTAACAGTTTTTTTTTTGTTGCTATAATATCAGTGGTTCTCAAACTTTTTCATGTCAAGGACCCCCAAAATGATATGTATTTGGCCGTGGACCCCCATCTGAAAATATTTTGTTCCAGGGACCCCCATGAAGCAAAGATTTGAGTTAAATATGTGTGTGTGTGTGTGTGTATATATGTATATACAGTGTGTATATATATATATATATATATATATATATATATATATAAAGATTTGCACACATTTTCATCACTTTCTTTTCAAAAATAGCAGATCTACAAGCTCATAGCTTGAGCTTGTATGTGCTCTTTTTGAATAGCCAAAGAAATCTAAAAATGACAAACAGATGCGTTCCCGGTCTTGATGGATAAATGTCTGAATGTACCACGTACCGTTTACATTTCTGAATAATAAAGTATACAATCAAAACATTCAATCAAAACATTCAATGTCTCTCTTCACAGATTATAATCTAGTATCAGCCTGGCTGGATCTATTTACTATGGAGAAGCTCTCAGGCATTAGGGGACCACACCTTCTGAGGAGAAAACCGCTGATTTAGTCTCTGCTGTGTTGCAGGCTACTTGGTATCCAATGGTGAACATCGGGGTAGTCAAAACTACATCTGTCAATTTTGTCACAGTGTTTCAAGTTCACAGACCAACCCCCTGATTGGTTTAACCCATTAAGACCTGAGGCCGATTCTACAAAAATATCTTCTAAATCCTAAAAACTGTTTTTTGAAAAAAACTTATGCTACTATATCAGTGGTTCTCAAACGTTTTCATGTCAAGGACCTCCCAAAATTATATGTATTTGGCCGCGGACCCCCATCTCAAAATATGTTGTTCCAGGGACCCCCCCAGAAGCAAAGATTTGAGTTACAAATGTTCGCTTTAAAAATTATCTATTCAAAGATTTGCAAACATTTTCAAGATTTTTCAAAAAATAGCAGATCTACAAGCTCTTAGCGCGGCACCGAGTGCCGCGCTATGAGCTTGTAGATCTGCTATTTTTGAATAGCCAAAGTGTATAATAATGCTTTTTTAGCTCAAATCAAAAAGTGGCACAGATGCGTTCCAGGTCTTAATGGGTTTAGAAAGACAATGGAAAGAGGAAACGTTCAGACGGCCTGAGATGTCGATGTAGCTCCCCCACAAACTGTTTTACTGTAATATGTTTTTGTTCCATATTTTGTTATAATACGATAATGTCCTGCTGGATCGCTGCCATGCTCTTCACGGTGCACGTGATCTTTCTCTGACTCCACATCGCCCTGACCTTCCACATTCTCATTATCGTTCCATAGCTGGAACGATAATGCGAATGGGTCTGCGACATCCGAGGCGATCCCAATATTTCTCTTAGGCCTTCCTCTAGGTCTGCCCATGAACCCATAATATCTTATATGCTTCTTCGTACACCCTCTCTCTTCTCCTTCCTTCTCCTCATCACCACGATTCTCGGCGTTGCACAATGTGTCCTTACTTATCTCAGCCTCCTCAGCAGCACGGCTCTCCAAACATCTCGCACGTTTTCCTGCTTCAGACTCGTTCCTACTCGTCTTCTCCGGCCGAACGTTCATCCTCGGCTCAGGGACTCGTCCATGACGATAACGCTGGACGTGACTCTTCAGGCTGACGTCGTGACGAAACGACGCGTCACAATGCTCGCACCGGTAGGGTTTCTCCCCCGTGTGGAGGCGCATGTGGGATTTGAGGTTGCACGACGTGGGTGAACGAGCGCTGGCACACCTCGCAGACAAACTGCTTTGCTTTCGTGTGCACGACCACGTGCCTTAGGGGTGTCACGATTCACTTACCTCACGATTCGATTCAAAATCGATTCCTAGGGTGCCGATTCGATTTAAATTGCGATTCTGCGATTAATTGTGAGTAATTGCGGTTCGATTCGATACTGCGATTTATTGCGATTAAATCCTAGGGTGCCGATTCGATTTAAATTGAGATTCTGCAATTAATGGCGATTCGATTCGATTCTGCGATTTATCGCGATTAAATCCTAGGGTGCCGATTCGATTTAAATTGCGATTCTGCAATTAATTGCGATTCGATTCGATTCTGCGATTTATTGCGATTTTCTTCCCCAAATCGTTTTGCTTTAATTATACTAGAACATTTTAAAACAATTCTGAACAATATAAACCATGAAAAGTTGAATCATACACTTCAGTGCAGCCAGATCATGTCAGTCAGTCTTTCTGACATTTATTTCAGACAAAGTGCCAGTGAAAAAGGTACAACCTCTTCAAAAAAATCTTCAAAAAATCATGAATCATTTTTTTTTTTTTTTTTTTAAATCGAAAAAATCGATTCTGAACATTTGAAACGATTAAAAAAATCGTGGCATTAAGAATCGCGATTTATTCACGAATCGATTTTTTTTGACAGGCCTAACGTGCCTCTCCAGTGCACCGCCGCTGGGAAACCCCACGCTGCATATGTGGCAAATGAACGTTTTGGGGCCTCTGTTGTGACTCAGCAGGTGTTCACGGCGCTCTAGCATCTTGGCAAACACCTGTGGACAGTCGGGACATCGATAGGGCTTCTCTGCGGGGAGGTGGCTCTGCTCGTGTGCACGTTTTTGTGTCTTCGTCTCGAAGGTGGAGAGGCAGTACACGCACGCGTGCTTGTAGCCTTCCTTGTGGATGCTGCTGTGAATTTTTAGATTACGCTCTGTGGAACATCTTTTGCCACACACCTTACAGGAATAGGGCTTGATTTTGTACCCGCACGTGTGAGTCTTCTGCTGAACGCGGAAAAACTCTCCGCACTCGGGACAGAGTTGCCGGACAGTTTTTAGGCCCGCTGGTCCTCCATCCTCGTCATCTTCCTCTTCGTCGTTCTCGTCTGTATCCGACTCGCCATCTATGTCGCGGTGCTCCGGGAGATCCCGATCGCTGTCTGAATCGTGCTCTCCGTCATCCACCTCACTGCCTTGTCCTTCATCCGCGGAGTCAGTTTCCTCGTCACTAAAATCTATAATTGCAGTGATTTCAGCAGCGCCAGAACCCTCTGGATCACTGGTACAGCTGTGAGCGTCGCCCGAGGGCACTGCCTGTAAAAGATAGATAGAGATTAGATCGGCGGTCTTCAACGTTTTCAGGCCATGGACCCCCTTAGCTGAGAGAGAGATGAAGCAGGGACCCCCCTCTATATCGTATAACATTGTGTTTCAGATTCAACATTTTGTGTTCATGTGGTCTGCTCTTTTCCCCTCTAAACAAGCTTAGTGCTTAATGAGTCTTCCAGTTTTAGTAGACCTTGTATTGTGAATTTGTACTTCCATGTACTGTACTTCTCATGTCTTACTAAATAAAGTACATCAATCCACACCTATGCCTCTTCGCCAAAAATAGCCGATCTACAAGCTCACAACGCCTCGCAGCGCGAGGCGTTGTGAGCTTGTAGATCTGCTATTTTTGGCTAAAGTTCTCCTCAGAAAAGGGATGCTAGGGTTCAAGTGGTTACGGTAAAAAAAATCATATCACCCAAAGATTTGGCGGACCCCCTGTAGTAACTCAGAGGACCCCCTAGGGGTCCCGGACCCCCTGTTGAAGACCCCTGGATTAGATGAACAGTAATGTCATTCATTTGGTAAGCTCGATAGCATTCCCTCCTGTAAAAAGTGGTTAAACATATTCAAGTTTTGGCAGATTTTTCTAACAGATAGTCAAATCATACAGGTTATTAATGTTAGCTGATGAGCACACCAGTATATATGTGTATAAGGCAGGGGTCTTCAACCTTTTCAGGCCAAGGACCCCTTAGCTGAGACAGAGATGAAGCAGGGACCCCCTCTACATATTGTATAAAATTGTGTTTCAGATTAAATATTTTTTGTTTACTTGTTCTGCTCTTTTCCCCTACACCTATATCTCTTTGCCAAAAATAGCCGATCTACAAGCTCACAATGCCTCGCGCTGCGAGGCATTGTGAGCTTGTAGAGTTAAATGAACATTGATTTTACAATATGAATTGGGGTCCCAGAGAGAAATGCCATTAAATGGGGGTCCATAGCCTAATGCATGTCAAACTGGGGGTCCTTGAAATTAAAATGGTTGAGAATCACTGCTAGAGCCGTCAAAAAATCTTCTCTTATGGGGGGTCCCTGGCATATCTTTTCAAATGGGGGTCCGCGGGCTAATAAGTTTCAATTTGGGGGTCCTTGACATGAAAAAGTTTGAGAACCACTGAGTTAGAGTGCACATACCCAAAGCATTATGTATTTATACAGCCAGATAAATGTCTTCAGTTCAGCCTTTTCAATTTGAACATGAGAGCAACATAAGCCTGGAGGACAACATTGAAGACATGATTCAAAATATAGATGAAAATGAAGGTGAAACGGTGAGGAAAGAAGTGGATGGTCTCTGTGCAGTAACTGTCTGTCAGTGCCAACAGAGAAGGAGTGTTTGTAAAGATCTCCACTTTGTCTGCAGCTGTTCACTTCACGGTAAGCATATTGATATGATCAAACTATCGTTTCATGATGAACCCTAGTATTCGATATCAATCATTTCAGAGATTAGCATCCATCGTTATCGGATGCTTTATACATCTTCCTTGGCTACAGTTTAAACCAGGGGTCCTCAATGTTTTCAGGCCAAGGACCCCCTAGCTGAGAGAGAGATGAAGCAGGGACCCCCTCTATAGGCCTATTGTATAAAATGGTGTTTCAGATAAACCTTAGCTGCTCTTTTTTTCCCTCTACACCTATAACTCTTTGCCAAAAATAGCATATTTTTTTAGCTGCTATTTTTGGCATATCCCTTTTCTCCTCAGAAAAGGGATGCTAGGGTTCAAGTGGTTAAAGGTAGGGTAAGTGATATTTTTGGGTTAAAACAAAAAGTATTTTTTTAAAAGGTTAAAGCACTATATTCTGATAGTAATCATTGCTATAGAGTGTTTGTTCAGTAACAGATGTCTCCATGTCTCTCCAGCTCTTTAATAAACAGAAAATACATTTTTCGGTAGGTGTCAAAATCTCAGCCAATCAGGAGAAAATACCCATTTTTAAGCTTAATTTTTATAGTGTTCCAGTTCAAATTTTGCATGCTCATTTCTTAGTGTCATCACTTCCAATTTCACTTGTTTAATCTATATCCTGATTGAGTTCTCTATCCTGATTGGATAAAATTGGAAATGAAACTGAAACTGAAACGAAAATGCATTTTCTGTTTTATAAAGAGCTGGAGAGACATGGAGACTCCTTATATGGACAGGACACTAACGAGCACTATCAGAACATACCCATTTTGCAATTATTTGAATAATTGCAAATTACTTACCCTACCTTTAATGTAAAAAAAATAATAATCATATCACACAAAGATTTGGCGGACCCCCTGTATTAACTCTGAGGACCCCCTAGGGGTCCCGGACCCCCTGTTGAAGACCCCTGGTTTAAACAATGCTGAAACAATGAACTGTTACTCTGATAGAAAATGTAATTAAAAACGCCTATATATTTGTAATGGGTGAAAAGGGAATTTCTCTGGCTGCTTTGAGAGGGCTCAGATGAACTTACAGTGTAATCCATCGGATCAGACTGTCCGTACTGTGGCTCAGTCTCCTCGTTAAGTTCATGATCTGAGAGGAACAGATCCCGGGACTGACGGTTCTCCTCTGGTACATCCAACTCAATCTTAGGTTCAGCTGCGTTAACGTGGCCCATACATAGTACCGGACAGTCCACATCCACTGGAAACTGTACCGCGACATCACGCATATTCATATAATCTGTCTGAGTTGCAGCATGGGTCCTCATTATCATTGGAACTGGGGGACTGTTGTCTTCTTCTGGAACTGGGGGACTGTTGTCTTCTTCTGGAACTGGGGGACTGTTGTCTTCTTCTGGAACTGGGGGACTGTTGTCTTCTTCTGTGGTCACTGACTGAACTGGGGGACTGTTGTCTTCTTCTGTGGTCACTGACTGAACTGGGGGACTGCTGGCTTCTTCTGTGGTCACTGACTGAACTGGGGGACTGCTGGCTTCTTCTGTGGTCACTGACTGAACTGGGGGACTGTTGTCTTCTTCTGTGGTCACTGACTGAACTGGGGGACTGTTGTCTTCTTCTGTGGTCACTGACTGAACTGGGGGACTGTTGGCTTCTTCTGTGGTCACTGACTGAACTGGGGGACTGTTGTCTTCTTCTGTGGTCACTGACTGAACTGGGGGACTGTCGGGCTCCTCCTTGATGGGGTTTGTGTTAAATGGTTCACTTTTTTCAAAGGCTGCAACTGTAGGAGTGGGTCGTGTACCAGTACCACGGTGGTCTTTAACTTCAACTTTGACCTTCACAATTTCAGGTGGCTTAGCGTAACCATGGTCCATATACACCGGATATAGCCACCAGTATATTGCATCCGCCGGACACTGTGCCGCTGCATCCGACCTGCCCCAACACGTGTTAGTTTCAGCGTCAGTAAACACCAGCAAAGGTAAACACTGTTCACTTTCAGACCGCTCAACCGACTCATCGGCACTTTCTTCTACAGGAGGAGGCGGGAGGAAATAAGCATCTAGTAACTCCTGTCTTAGCAGGCATTCTGACGCCTTGCTGTGGGGGAAAATCGTAGGCACGGCAACCGGAGTTAATCTCAGACAATTACGACCCACGACAAGCCGAGATCTGCTGTACACTACGAATGAATCGGGAGTGAAATGGCGGGAACACATCCGCGGGTATTTGGCGAGTTTTACCCCCACACACCCACTCTCCTAGCCCTAGAATGTCTGTGATCTTACATACATTTCAAGTATTCCAAATACACAGTCATAGATCTCTCTCGGTCCCCCACTGTGTAGTGCCCATCTGCGCGGCCATAAAAGTGCTCTAAACTCCGTCTGTACTCACCCAATAATTAATTCCTAAGACGTGGAGTCATATTTTGTCCTCTAGTTTCATATCCATGTGAAAGTTCTGCCAGAAAACGTGTGTTTAGTCAAATATCTCCACTTATTCACGAGCTGCACACGGACGACTTCTGTACGACGCGAGGGGCCAGGAATGATTGCAGCACTGAATATACGTAACTTCCTTTAGGACGCACAAATGTTTGGGACACACAATTGGCAGGTGATGATTCATTACCCCGCACCAATCATAAGCACCTGTCAATTGTGTGTCCCAAACATTTGTGCGTCCTAAAGGAAGTTACGTATATTCAGTGCTGCAATCATTCCTGGCCCCTCGCGTCGTACAGAAGTCGCCCGTGTGCAGCTCGTGAATAAGTGGAGATATTTGACTAAACACACGTTTTCTGGCAGAACTTTCACATGGATATGAAACTAGAGGACAAAATATGACTCCACGTCTTAGGAATTAATTATTGGGTGAGTACAGACGGAGTTTAGAGCACTTTTATGGCCGCGCAGATGGGCACTACACAGTGGGGGACCGAGAGAGATCTATGACTGTGTATTTGGAATACTTGAAATGTATGTAAGATCACAGACATTCTAGGGCTACCACTCTCCCAGATCCTTCTCCTCTTCATGTCGCTGAGGTTAGGGAAGTTGTGGAGACTCATACCGCTGTCCCTGTTGTCTTTAGCCGAGAAATTACAACCAGAGGCAGAACAGGACGGCTTAACCATAGTTAAAACTACTTTCTACCGGACAGACCTCCACACTGTCTACAACCTAAACACACTATCTACCCAGCATGCGTTGCGCGCGTGAATGTAATGGCGGATTCCTTAGCATCTACGAGTCTTAGCGACCGCCCCACCAGTTTGCTCTGGAATGTCACCAGTAAAGCCCGCATTTCTCCAAACATGTACAAATGCGAAGTATAAGGTGCTTACCCGCTTGCCCCAAATGATAACTAGGTTTACGGTGGGTTTGTGTAATGTATTAGTCCATATTATTCAATAAAGAAGTGTTTTAATCCCGTCTGTGGCCGAACGCCATTTCCCCCCTCGTTTACTTCCAGTTTACATTGAGTGAAATTCGGGCTTTCACCGGATGCGCCCCGTCACTGCCGCTCTGTGGGAATTTACCGACAGAATCGGCCACAGACGGGATTAAAACACTTCTTTATTGAAAAATATGGACTAATACATTACACTAACACACCGGACACCTAGTTAACATTTGGGGCAAGCGGGTAAGCACCTTATTTTTTACATTTGTACATGTTTGGAGAAATATGGGCTTTACTTGATTTAAGGCTAAATGTGGGGTAACTTCTTTTTTTTGTAATTAAAAATATTTCATGTTTCTAACTACGTATTTAGGAGTAAAGCAAAGGGACAATTATTGTATATTAAAGCATATACGTCTTACTAGTCAGGGTTCATTTAAAGTGTCACAACAAGAGTTAACTATAACGTCTCACATAACCCAGTGTTACATTTACTGCTCAGTGCTCAGATCCGGTCTAGAGCCCGCCTATTGTATTGCATTGTATCCGCTTAGCTTCCACTCAAAAACATAAGCACTTCCGTATCCGTTTTAGACCGGATCTGCAGATTGATGAGTGAGTTGACCTCATTCTACTAGTACTCTCCAACGTACCCTTGTTGCTTGTTGTGGGTTCGCTGAAGAAGGCACAGCGGTTGTCTTGCAAAGCACACACTCGAGGCATTTAAAAAAGTAATATGGCGCTGCTGCTGTTGTTGACCCGGAAGATAAACAACTTAATGTTATGGGTGTAATACCATAGGTGTGTACTGTGTACAGTAACGGTAGTGTCTCCGTTTGTTGTTGTTGTTGTTGGCAAACAACTTTATGGTGCACTACCGCCATCTTCTGGACTGGAGTGTGTAGGTCCCCAATCTACATCAGCTGTTCTCAACCTTTTCAGGCCGTGACCCCCCAAAATAATCATATTTAAACCGGGGACCCCCCAAAATAATCATATTTAAACCGGGGACCCCCCAAAATAATCATATTTGAACTGGGGACCCCCCAAAATAATCATATTTAAACTGGAGACCCCCCAAAATAATCATATTTAAACTGGAGACCCCCCAAAATAATCATATTTAAACTGGAGACCCCCCGAAATAATCATATTTGAACTGGGGACCCCCCAAAATAATCATATTTGAACTGGAGACCCCCCAAAATAATCATATTTGAACTGGGGACCCCCCAAAATAATCATATTTGAACTGGGGACCCCCCAAAATAATCATATTTGAACTGGGGACCCCCCCAAAATAATCATATTTGAACTGAGGCATAACATTTAGTTTGACCTTGTTCCACAGATAAACATTGTGAAAATAGCAGATCTACAAGCTCACAACACCTTGCAACGTGAGCTTGTAGATCTGCTACTTTCACAATTTGTACCTCTTTATATTATTTGACAATTTGGCCAATATTTAGACCAGTTTTCATAGTATAGTTTGTTGATTACTTTTGATGTATTAATGGTCTTTTACGTTGCTTTTTTTTAGTTATTAAAAAGGTCTTAAATGGCCACTTCACTGTCATCTGGGGACCCAGACCCACAGGCTGAGAACCACTGATCTATTCTACACCATTTCAGCTGGTTCAGTTTAGACACATCTGAACCATCCCCAATGTAAGGATCTAGGAGGGCATTCAGAGCACTTCATGTCTTCTCACAAGTCATTCATCTCAAATCAGACACTATTAACAACATCTCTACTCTATTATTGCTGCTCTTAATAGAAGCATTTTTTTTCTCTTTGTACCTATGATTGTTCAGGTTGATTTCCTGCACACATGTACCTATATGTCCTAGTACAATTTACACATTGGTGCGCGTTTCACCCACTTTTGTTTAACCCATTAAGACCTGAGGCTGATTAAAACATTTTTTTTCTAAATCCTAACGCTTAAAAAATATATATATTGAAAGATTTGCACACATATTTTTTTTTTTTTTCAAAAATAGCAGATCTACAAATTCATAGTGCGGCACTCGGTGCCGCGCTATGAGCTTGTATATCTGCTATTTTTTATATAGCCAAAGAAATCTTAAAATGACACACAAATGCGTTCCTGGTCTTAAAGGGTTAAAATGAACAAAGTACGTAAACCTAAGAAGACATAGTTCAGACACTTGCAATGCGTACATTTTCAAAACGCTTTCCTGTGATTTATAATGACAGTCAGGATGTAAAAAAAAAGTATTCAATACGGTACTTTAATTTCTTTTATACAAATACATTGTGCTCTGAAAAAATCATCATACATTCTGAAAAGAGCGTGTCCGTTTGTATTGTAAGTCGTCTATCTAACTAACAGCCCGATTATGTCAACAAAGAAAATCAAACAAACTTAAAATTTGTACTATATAAAACAAAAGCGCTGACATACACACATCCCCTTGCTGGGTGGCGAACGGCCTTTTCCTGTGTTGTTGAAGCGCAAGGGGCCCGGGGGGGAGAGAGTCAGCGTACTGAAGTCAAGCCACAGACTACTGTGTTGTTGACGGACAACGGATGCACGCTTATGAGAAACAACAACAATAAAACCTGGCAAAACAGTTGCGTGCATTGCAGCGCAAGATGAGGATAAAGGAAACATTCAGTCTAAGTGTCCAGTTTGCTAATTCACAACTACTGTGCCAGATAACCCTCAAACCAAGAGAGTTAACCCATTAAAACCTGGAACGCATCTGTGTCACTTTAGATGTCTTTGGCTATTCAAAAATAGCAGATATACAAGCTCATAGCGCGGCACCGAGTGCCGCGCTATGAGCTTGTAGATCTGCTATTTTTGAAAAATCTTGGAAAAAAATGTTTCGATTTTTTTCCAAAAACTGTTAGGATTTAGATTTTTTTAAAGAATCGCCTGAGGTCTTAATGGGTTAAAAAAGAAAAAATGTTTCAGTCATTATTCAGTCCGACTTCACTGTAGCCTATAGTAGCCTTTTCATAAATGATGTTTGTACTTAGGCTGTCCTGAAAGTTTATAACATTTAGAGAAATGTAAAGTTTCAAATACAAAAGTAGTAGCCTAGTAGTAGTTGTGAATTAGCAAACTGGACATTTAGACTGAATGTTTCCTTTATCCTCATCTTGCGCTGCAATGCACGCAACTGTTTCGCCAGGTTTTATTGTTGTCGTTTCTCATAAGCGTGCATCCGTTGCAGTGGTGGAAAGTAACTAAGTACATTTACTTAAGTACTCTACTTAAGTAAAATTTTTAGGTATTTGTACTTTACTTGAGTATTTCCAATTTCCAGTACTTTCACTTCTACTCCACTACATCTCAGAGGCAAATATTGTACTTTTACTCCACTACAATTATTTGAAAACTTTAGTTACTAGTTACTTTTCAGATATGAATTATGATATTATGAAACATACATTTACCACTTTAGCCCTGTTTCATACCTAGGCTATTTGAAAATAGCCGATCTACAAGCTCACAACGCGTCGCGATGCGACGCGTTGTGAGCTTGTAGATCTGCTATTTTCAATTTTTTTTGTACTTTTACTTTTGGTACTTTAAGTACATTTTGATACCAATACTTTTGTACTTTTATTCAAGTAAATTTTGAATTCTGGACTTTTACTTGTAACAGAGTATTTTTATATTGCAGTATTGGTACTTTTACTTAAGTAGAGAATTTGAATACTTTTTCCACCACTGCATGTATCTACACAGTCCCTTGCTGTGCCCTCTCTGCCAGGGCGCTGGCTGCACTCTTGGCCCAAACCATCTCCATCTTGTGAAGGTGGGCCTTGGACGACTTGGAGAAGGTGCTCTTAACGATGTGCAGGGGTGCCGCCTTCCCGCTCAGGTACACCTTATTGATGCATTCTGGGAGCCATGATGAACCTCCCTTCTGCGTCGTCGTCTTCTCCCCCTCTTTTTCTTCTTCTTCTTCTTTCCCCGCTCCTCCTCTCTTACAGAGGGTGGTGGCGTGGGCGAAGATGTATCCGGTCATGAAGGCATCGAACCCGGCCCGGTGCGTGCCTCCCTCCGGCTTCTTTTTCTTGACGTCCGCCGCAGGAGAGACGCAGCTGCCGTTCCCTAGGGCTGTCAACGATCAAACTTTACTTGACGATTTAATTGTCACATAATTATAACATAATTGCGATTAACGATTTATTTGTGTTTTTGGGCATTGCATATTGGAACATATAAATAGAAATTTCATTTCTGTTTTGGGCTTTTAGGCTTCTGAGCTGAACAAAAACAGATATGATAAATAACCTTAAAGGTAGGGTAAGTGATATTTTTTGGTTAAAACAAAAAGTATTTTGTTAAAAGGTTAAAATACTATATTCTGATAGTAATCATTGCTATAGAGTGTTTTTTCAGTAACAGATGTCTCCCCGTCTCTCCAGCTCTTTAATAAACAGAAAATAAATTTTTCGGTAGGTGTCAAAATCTCAGCCAATCAGGAGAAAGTACCCATTTTAAAGCTTAATTTGTATAGTGTTCCAGTTCCAATTTTGTCTGCTCATTTCTTAGTGTCATCACTTCCAATTTCACTTGTTTAATCTGTATCCTGATTGAGTTCTCTGTTGTGGTTGGATAAAATTGGAAATGAAACTGAAACTGAAACGAAAATGCATTTTCTGTTTAATAAAGAGGTGGAGAGACAAGGAGACTCCTAATACTGAACAAACACTCTATAGCAATGAGTACTATCAGAATATAGAGCTATTTAACAATTATTTTAACCAACGCAAATCACTTACCATACCTTTTAATATACAAAAACTAATATAATATAATATAACTTTATACTTCTAAAAATAAATATATAGCGCAAGTAGCCGATCTAGAGCGCATCGTGTTGTAAGCTTGTCAGTCGCGACTTTTCGAAAATATCTGAAAATGTATCATGGAAATTTGTCAACATACGATTATGACGGTTATGCAATGTAATAATAGCCTCTAAGCACAGCAGCCATATTGGAAAGTAATTGGGCCTCTTCCTTACTTCCTTCACAGGTTTTACCAATGGTCCTAACGAAGGCTCCGTTCCATTTAGTGGTAGCACAGTGGTTCTCAAAACTTAATTTCAAAGGACCTCCATAACTCTGAGCGTGTAGGAAATGGAACCAAATGGACCCGGTTCCATTCGTACACGCTCAGAGTTACACACCCGTAAGGGGCCATTTAGAACCAGTGAGCCAACATGCACAATATCAGCACCCTGACTCTGTTTGACCTGAATGGAACAGAGCCTTCATTAATATCATTGGTAACACCTATTAAAGGGAGTAAGGAAGAGGCCCAATTTCTTTCCAATATGGCTGCTGCGCATAGAGCCTACAGAGTACAGAAGTCCTGACGTCACTCGTTCATCCCCTGGTTCGTAAAGTAATGTCTCTATGGAGAATAACATTGGGTCATCTTAGAAGTGTCTCATAAGAATTGTGGTCCAAAAATAAACAAACTGCCTCTGTGATATTATCAGGGAGGTGGCTCTGTATCGTTTATGATAGTCAGTCACTTATATTTGATACAGTCTGTTTCTGCCGAAAATTTTACTAATTAGGCGGAAGTAACATTATAGTTTTCTCACCGTCAGTTGATGCTTCATATCCATAAGAGTCAAACAGCCGGGGTCATTTGTTTATTTTTGGAACACAGTTCTTATTTGACGCGATATAGAGCACCGAAGTCCTGACGTGACTCGTTCATCCCCAGGTTTGCGGAAGTAATTTCTCTATGGAGAATAACATTGGGTCATCTTAGAATCGTCTCATATAAGAATTGTGGTCCAAAAATAAACACCGCGTGTCGGCGTTATTGTCAGGGAGGAGGCTCTGTATCGTTTATGATAGTCAGTCACTTATATTTGATACAGTCTGTTTCTGCCGAAAAGTTTACTAATTAGGCGGAAGTAACATTAGCGTTTTCTCACCGTCAGTTGATGCTTCATATCCATAAGAGTCAAACAGCCGGGGTCATTTGTTTATTTTTGGAACACAGTTCTTATTTGACGCGATATTAAAGACGTCTATGGGGATTCAGAACGGGGGTGGAAAACTGCGAACCAGGTAGACAAACAAAGGATGTGT
Source organism: Gymnoscopelus braueri (assembly GCF_963280865.1). NCBI lineage: Eukaryota > Metazoa > Chordata > Actinopteri > Myctophiformes > Myctophidae > Gymnoscopelus > Gymnoscopelus braueri. The sequence goes on from NC_137611.1 coordinate 4,669,531, forward strand.
AAATGACGTCAGACTTCGGCGGTCTATTAAACACGTCTATGGGGATTCAGAACGGGGGTGGAAAACCACGAACCAGGTAGGATGTGTAAATTACGTCAGACTTCGGTGCTCTATTGTGACAGGCCTACCATTTCCTCCTTCTGGTCCCACCGACTCCATTTTCACACCATTTTGTGTTTCGTCGTCAGGTGCAGTGGTGGTGGTGGTGGTGGTGACAACAGGTGTGGTGCTGGGGACACCGAGATCCTCTCTCTCTCTGTTCTCCTCCATGCCGTCCGGTGGTCCCTGGCATGACTCGGCGGTCGCTGGCCGGTCCTGGATGGCGGCGGCGGCGACGTCAACAACAGGTCCCTCTTGGGGATCCACTTCCATGATGCAGGCCATTTTATTTTCGGGCGCGCCTTCAAAGACGGCGGAGCCTCCCTCCTCCGCCTTCTGTCCTCCGCCTCCTCCTCTCTTCTTGTCTCTCTTTCTCTTCCTCCTGCTTCTCCTGTCGTCCGTTCCCTTCTCGTCCTGGTGGAGGATGAGGTCGATGTCGTGGGACGAGGTGCACTGGGAACCGTGGGGACACCAGCCGAATGCCTGACACACGCACACACACACACGCACACGCACACACACACACACACACAGTATTGTCGATGTGAAATGTATCATTTGGGAAGAAGGCCTGGACCGCAAATATTGAATAAAATGTCAGGAAATTCCTTCGACCTCAAGTTGAGTCAACAATCCTGGACTTTAGTCTGCAAGCTCCTTTACCGTTATTAATATCAGTATTATGACTAACAAGTCATAACATAATAATGTTATTAGTAACAGACAATAGGGCATAGCAGTGGCGGCCATTTTCTGGTTCCACTTCAAAATACTCAATGCATTTTTCACATTGACATTTCCAAAAATATTTATATCAATTAATTTAAGCCTAGAATCAAGCCATCCAGGGTCCTGGTGAATCATGACCATAAAACATATTTTTCTGTGATTTAAAAAAAAAATTTATAATGAATTATATGATATACTATGTTTAATAAATACCCTTTGTTTTGCCGTTTTCAAAAAAAAATAATCACAGAATCAATCGTTTTGACAGAGCTGGATACCCGGATGTCAAAATGGGAAAATACGGATTTCAGAAAGGGGACTGTGTTTCAATATATAGTGGCTGAAAGAGGGGGGAAAAAATCTAAATATATATATATATGTAAATATTTTTAAATGTAGGCTTAAAGTTACCTAGAATCCCTTTAACAAATAACATTTTTAAGTAGAACAGAAATTGCAGCTATTAATCCCTTAGTAGAAGTAGTGGTGTATTGGTTTTGGTATTAGTTGTAGTAACTGAAGTGGTGTGTGAGTGATCTCCTAGCAGATTTCCTGAAGCTCTTTCATTACTTAATGACTTTATTGCTGCTGAGACAAAAAAAAAACTTTTAATTGTTTTTACTATTCACTTACAGAGAAGCGCTCGCAAACGTTGCCAGGCTGCCCCTCAGGTGACGCCATGGCCGGACAGGGTCTGTAATCTATATAGTTGGACATCTGACCGGCGTACTGACAGAAGTCCACATGGACATGGGGTCCGGGCCGTCCTGACGCCACGCTGCGACTGGTGTCCAACTTACTGCAAAGGAGGATAGCAAGGAAATGATGTTTTAGATATAAGAACCAGCTGATTTCACTATGAGCTGGTATAGATGGTACCAACACTGGGCCTATCATGATGTTATCTAGGTCAGTGGTTCCCAAACTGGGTGTCGGGGGGGCCCTCAGGGGGGTCCCCTAAATTATTTTGGGGGAGTCCCCAGAAGATTAGCTTAATGTGCAACATTGTTTTCTCACTCAACAGTAAACACATCAACAAACCGTATAAGTGTATACAGGGTATTTGCACATTTATAAAGTTACAATTTAGGGACTTTTTAATAACAAATTGTCAAATATTACTTAACCCATTGAGACCTGAAGCCGATTCTACATGTCTGCTAAATCTCAACAGTTTTCTGAAAAACGTATGTTTCTATATCAGTGGTGCTCAATCTTTTTCATGTCAAGGACCCCCAAAATTATATGTATTTGGCCGCGGACCCCCATCAAAATATTGTGTTCCAGGGACCCCCCAGAAGCAAAGATTTGAGTTAAAAATGTTCGCTTTAAAAAATATATTATTTAGAAGATTTGCACACATTTTCACGATTTTTCAAAAATAGCAGATCTACAAGCTCGTAGCGCGGCACTCGGTGCCGCGCTACGAGCTTGTAGATCTGCTATTTTTGAATAGCCCAAAGTGTAAAATAATGCTTTTGAACTCAAATCTAAAAATGACACAGTTCCAGGTCTTAATGGGTTAATAACAAATTGTCAAATATTACTTAAGAAAGAGGCAGAAATTGTGAAAATAGCCGATCTACAAGCTCACGATGCCTTTGCAGTGTGAGGCGAAAAGCTTGAGAACCAGTGATCTAGGAGGGCATCGAGCCTTACGCCGATTATATATATACAAGTTAGCGGTGCTGACCATTTCTTGTAGGCGTACTCCAGATAGGAGGCTGTGAGGCGGAGCTGGAACTCCGTGGCGTACTTGGTGTCGTAGACGCCCGCCGGGAACATCTCAGACAGGTCGGCTGTGAAGGTGGCCAGACGCTCAGGCAGGTGGGCGTAGAAACACTGGGAGGAGGAGAGAGGACACAACGACAACAACACAGTTAGAAACACATAGAAACACTGGGAGGAGAGGAGAGGACACAACGACAACAACACAGTTAGAAACACATAGAAACACTGGGAGGAGAGGAGGACAACTATAACAACACAGTTAGAAACACATAGAAACACTGGGAGGAGAGGAGGACAACAACAACAACACAGTTAGAAACACATAGAAACACTGGGAGGAGAGGACAACAACAACAACACAGTTAGAAACACATAGAAACACTGGGAGGAGAGGAGGACAACAACAACAACACAGTTAGAAACACATAGAAACACTGGGAGGAGAGGAGGACAACTACAACAACACAGTTAGAAACACATAGAAACACTGGGAGGAGAGGAGAGGACACAACGACAACAACACAGTTAGAAACACATAGAAACACTGGGAGGAGAAGAGAGGACACAACGACAACAACACAGTTAGAAACACATAGAAACACTGGGAGGAGAGGAGGACAACTATAACAACACAGTTAGAAACACATAGAAACACTGGGAGGAGAGGAGGACAACAACAACAACACAGTTAGAAACACATAGAAACACTGGGAGGAGAGGACAACAACAACAACACAGTTAGAAACACATAGAAACACTGGGAGGAGAGGAGGACAACAACAACAACACAGTTAGAAACACATAGAAACACTGGGAGGAGAGGAGGACAACTACAACAACACAGTTAGAAACACATAGAAACACTGGGAGGAGAGGAGAGGACACAACGACAACAACACAGTTAGAAACACATAGAAACACTGGGAGGAGAAGAGAGGACACAACGACAACAACACAGTTAGAAACACATAGAAACACTGGGAGGAGAGGAGAGGACACGACGACAACAACACAGTTAGAAACACATAGAAACACTGGGAGGAGAGGAGAGGACACAACGACAACAACACAGTTAGAAACACATAGAAACACTGGGAGGAGAGGAGAGGACACAACGACAACAACACAGTTAGAAACACATAGAAACACTGGGAGGAGAGGAGAGGACACGACGACAACAACACAGTTAGAAACACATAGAAACACTGGGAGGAGAGGAGAGGACACAACGACAACACAGTTAGAAACACATAGAAACACTGGGAGGAGAGGAGGACAACGACAACAACACCGTTAGAAACACATAGAAACACTGGGAGGAGAGGAGAGGACACAACGACAACAACACCGTTAGAAACACATAGAAACACTGGGAGGAGAGGAGGACAACAACAACAACACAGTTAGAAACACATAGAAACACTGGGAGGAGAGGAGGACAACAACAACAACACAGTTAGAAACACATAGAAACACTGGGAGGAGAGGAGAGGACACAACAACAACAACACAGTTAGAAACACATAGAAACACTGGGAGGAGGAGGACAACAACAACAACACAGTTAGAAACACATAGAAACACTGGGAGGAGAAGAGAGGACACAACAACAACAACACAGTTAGAAACACATAGAAACACTGGGAGGAGGAGGACAACAACAACAACACAGTTAGAAACACATAGAAACACTGGGAGGAGAAGAGAGGACAACAACAACAACACAGTTAGAAACACATAGAAACACTGGGAGGAGGAGGACAACAACAACAACACAGTTAGAAACACATAGAAACACTGGGAGGAGAGGAGGACAACAACAACAACACAGTTAGAAACACATAGAAACACTGGGAGGAGAGGAGGACAACAACAACAACACAGTTAGAAACACATAGAAACACTGGGAGGAGAGGAGGACAACAACAACAACACAGTTAGAAACACATAGAAACACTGGGAGGAGAGGAGGACAACAACAACAACACAGTTAGAAACACATAGAAACACTGGGAGGAGAAGAGAGGACACAACGACAACAACACAGTTAGAAACACATAGAAACACTGGGAGGAGAAGAGAGGACAACAACAACAACACAGTTAGAAACACATAGAAACACTGGGAGGAGAGGAGGACAACAACAACAACACAGTTAGAAACACATAGAAACACTGGGAGGAGAGGAGGACAACAACAACAACACAGTTAGAAACACATAGAAACACTGGGAGGAGAGGAGATGACACAACGACAACACAGTTAGAAACACATAGAAACACTGGGAGGAGAAGAGAGGACACAACAACAACACAGTTAGAAACACATAGAAACACTGGGAGGAGAAGAGAGGACACAACGACAACAACACAGTTAGAAACACATAGAAACACTGGGAGGAGAAGAGAGGACACAACGACAACAACACAGTTAGAAACACATAGAAACACTGGGAGGAGAGGAGGACACAACAACAACAACACAGTTAGAAACACATAGAAACACTGGGAGGAGAGGAGGACAACAACAACAACACAGTTAGAAACACATAGAAACACTGGGAGGAGAAGAGAGGACACAACGACAACAACACAGTTAGAAACACATAGAAACACTGGGAGGAGAGGAGAGGACACAACGACAACAACAACACAGTTAGAAACACATAGAAACACTGGGAGGAGAGGAGGACACAACAACAACAACACAGTTAGAAACACATAGAAACACTGGGAGGAGAAGAGAGGACACAACAACAACAACACAGTTAGAAACACATAGAAACACTGGGAGGAGAGGAGGACACAACAACAACAACACAGTTAGAAACACATAGAAACACTGGGAGGAGAAGAGAGGACACAACAACAACAACACAGTTAGAAACACATAGAAACACTGGGAGGAGAGGAGGACACAACAACAACAACACAGTTAGAAACACATAGAAACACTGGGAGGAGAAGAGAGGACACAACAACAACAACACAGTTAGAAACACATAGAAACACTGGGAGGAGAAGAGAGGACACAACGACAACAACACAGTTAGAAACACATAGAAACACTGGGAGGAGAAGAGAGGACACAACGACAACAACACAGTTAGAAACACATAGAAACACTGGGAGGAGAGGAGGACAACAACAACAACACAGTTAGAAACACATAGAAACACTGGGAGGAGAGGAGGACAACAACAACAACACAGTTAGAAACACATAGAAACACTGGGAGGAGAGGAGGACAACAACAACAACACAGTTAGAAACACATAGAAACACTGGGAGGAGAGGAGGACAACAACAACAACACAGTTAGAAACACATAGAAACACTGGGAGGAGAAGAGAGGACACAACGACAACAACACAGTTAGAAACACATAGAAACACTGGGAGGAGAAGAGAGGACACAACAACAACAACACAGTTAGAAACACATAGAAACACTGGGAGGAGAAGAGAGGACACAACAACAACAACACAGTTAGAAACACATAGAAACACTGGGAGGAGAAGAGAGGACACAACGACAACAACACAGTTAGAAACACATAGAAACACTGGGAGGAGAAGAGAGGACACAACGACAACAACACAGTTAGAAACACATAGAAACACTGGGAGGAGAGGAGGACAACAACAACAACACAGTTAGAAACACATAGAAACACTGGGAGGAGAGGAGGACAACAACAACAACACAGTTAGAAACACATAGAAACACTGGGAGGAGAGGAGGACAACAACAACAACACAGTTAGAAACACATAGAAACACTGGGAGGAGAGGAGGACAACAACAACAACACAGTTAGAAACACATAGAAACACTGGGAGGAGAAGAGAGGACACAACGACAACAACACAGTTAGAAACACATAGAAACACTGGGAGGAGAAGAGAGGACACAACAACAACAACACAGTTAGAAACACATAGAAACACTGGGAGGAGAAGAGAGGACACAACGACAACAACACAGTTAGAAACACATAGAAACACTGGGAGGAGAAGAGAGGACACAACAACAACAACACAGTTAGAAACACATAGAAACACTGGGAGGAGAGGAGGACACAACAACAACAACACAGTTAGAAACACATAGAAACACTGGGAGGAGAAGAGAGGACACAACAACAACAACACAGTTAGAAACACATAGAAACACTGGGAGGAGAAGAGAGGACACAACAACAACAACACAGTTAGAAACACATAGAAACACTGGGAGGAGAAGAGAGGACACAACAACAACAACACAGTTAGAAACACATAGAAACACTGGGAGGAGAAGAGAGGACACAACAACAACAACACAGTTAGAAACACATAGAAACACTGGGAGGAGAAGAGAGGACACAACGACAACAACACAGTTAGAAACACATAGAAACACTGGGAGGAGAAGAGAGGACACAACAACAACAACACAGTTAGAAACACATAGAAACACTGGGAGGAGAGGAGGACACAACAACAACAACACAGTTAGAAACACATAGAAACACTGGGAGGAGAAGAGAGGACACAACAACAACAACACAGTTAGAAACACATAGAAACACTGGGAGGAGAAGAGAGGACACAACAACAACAACACAGTTAGAAACACATAGAAACACTGGGAGGAGAAGAGAGGACACAACGACAACAACACAGTTAGAAACACATAGAAACACTGGGAGGAGAAGAGAGGACACAACAACAACAACACAGTTAGAAACACATAGAAACACTGGGAGGAGAAGAGAGGACACAACAACAACAACACAGTTAGAAACACATAGAAACACTGGGAGGAGAAGAGAGGACACAACAACAACAACACAGTTAGAAACACATAGAAACACTGGGAGGAGAAGAGAGGACACAACGACAACAACACAGTTAGAAACACATAGAAACACTGGGAGGAGAAGAGAGGACACAACGACAACAACACAGTTAGAAACACATAGAAACACTGGGAGGAGAGGAGGACAACAACAACAACACAGTTAGAAACACATAGAAACACTGGGAGGAGAGGAGGACAACAACAACAACACAGTTAGAAACACATAGAAACACTGGGAGGAGAAGAGAGGACACAACGACAACAACACAGTTAGAAACACATAGAAACACTGGGAGGAGAAGAGAGGACACAACGACAACAACACAGTTAGAAACACATAGAAACACTGGGAGGAGGAGGACAACAACAACAACACAGTTAGAAACACATAGAAACACTGGGAGGAGGAGGACAACAACAACAACACAGTTAGAAACACATAGAAACACTGGGAGGAGGAGGACAACAACAACAACACAGTTAGAAACACATAGAAACACTGGGAGGAGAAGAGAGGACACAACGACAACAACACAGTTAGAAACACATAGAAACACTGGGAGGAGAAGAGAGGACACAACGACAACAACACAGTTAGAAACACATAGAAACACTGGGAGGAGAAGAGAGGACACAACGACAACAACACAGTTAGAAACACATAGAAACACTGGGAGGAGAGGAGGACAACAACAACAACACAGTTAGAAACACATAGAAACACTGGGAGGAGAAGAGAGGACACAACGACAACAACACAGTTAGAAACACATAGAAACACTGGGAGGAGAGGAGGACAACAACAACACAGTTAGAAACACATAGAAACACTGGGAGGAGAAGAGAGGACACGACGACAACAACACAGTTAGAAACACATAGAAACACTGGGAGGAGAGGACAACAACAGTGTTGTTAACTGATGACAGCGCCGATTAATCATTATTTAACCCTTTTAACTTGAGCACAATATAAACTAGAAAAAGTGCTCCTCGGAGCACAGGTCTCCGCCAGGTCAGGTACGTTATTCTGGCCTCCTGGTGGCGCTATAATAGGCCAATGTGAAAAGGGTGCCATTTATTCTTAGGTCTTTCACGGCAATCAGACACTGCATTCATGATTTGAGGCATTTTGTTCCAAAAATGTGTTTTGCTAAATTAGACCTGCTGGTGGCGCTATAACAGGCCAATGTGAAAAGGGTGGCATTTCTTCCTGGGCCTAGTGGGAATGTGCGTGTGAAAATTCACGGAAATCGCAAGCTGCGTGCATAGTTTGAGGCTTTTTGTTAAAAACGGACCAATCCTGCAAACTTTGGAAGCCAACCATAGGCAATGAGGATGGAGTATGGGAAATCGGACAAATTTGTGTTGATCACATGACTATAGAGATACTGTGTACCGATTTGCATGACGTTTGGATAAAATCTGTAGGAGTAAAGGTCCTTACACACCGGGGCGATTTTTTCGTGTGAATAATACGCTTTTTTTTAAAACCTTATAAAGTCAATGCAAGCGTACATGGCGCGAAAAAGCGGAAAAGCGAAGCGAAAAAGCGTCTTCTAATTATTCGGAACGAGTCCGAATTTTGCGTATATTCGCACATTCGCCGGTGTGTAACCACCTTTATGTAGAAAAATGGGTTTTGCACAAATCGGCCTCCTGGTGGCGCTATAACAGGCCCATGTGAAAAAATTGGGGCAGAGGTTCTGAATTGGCATCCAGGGAGTGTGTGTGCACAGTTTCGGAGTGACCGGGCCAACGGTGCCGGAGATTGGCTGCTAACACACAGACAGGACGGACACACACACACACACACACGGACGGACAGGGGCGAAAACATACTCTCTCGCCATGCCTTTCGGCCTGGCGGAGACAATAAATATAAATGTAAAATGCATGAACTTTATTCAGTCTTCTTTATTCAGTCTTCATCTGCATCCATCTCACCCTGATTTAGCTCTCACCCGGACTTGAACCTAACTATGGATTATACCGACAAGGGACTTTACCTTTTTTTATTTGCTCTTCCTCATGGACCTACTTGCGGATTAAACCAGTGTCAGTCTACCTTATGTGGATTATGCGGTCGACACGCACTGAAATTTTTGCCCCTTAATCCCATGTACAACGCACTGACTTGTCTTTTGTGTTTTTTTTCTAGCACCTTAACACATTGACCGCCAGAGGTTAATCTCATAATGTACTCACCAGTGCCAACGTGTTATTGTTGTTTTTTTGATGTCGCCATAGATCTTGTTAAAATCCTTAAGATTGAGCCGTACACGGTCTGTTTACAGCCGTGACATCTCACTGTATCTCCCAGTGAAAACCGCATGTCAAACGGAGCTCCATGATTGTAGTTAGAGCGGATTACGTTAAACAGTGATATGCGAGGAGAAAAAACTACAGGAAGAGAATTGAGTTTCAGTTTCGTCTGTAGAACGAGGGCGGACGTGATCGTCAAAACCGGATCCCAAATAATTCTGTTTCCGGTCATCAAACCGGAACCGGAAATGGATAAAAAAAATCTGAAAGTGCACCTGGAAAATTTTCAACGCGAATCGGCGGTTCGCGTAGATCTACGTGACTGGCATGCTGCGGCTTTAAATAGGTTCGCGTAGATCTACGCGATTGGCATTCAATGTGTTAACGCACGTCCATAAGTATCTCATGCAGAGTATACATCTGCTGCTATGCTCATACGCAACGTTATATCTTATCTCAGGTACCATGTGTAAATACGTAGATAATTTGTCATTTGTTTTTTTCTTGTTGATCTCCTCCCCCCTCTTCTTCTTCCCTTTCTTTCTTCTATGGAAATAACGATACGATGGGAACTATGCACGGAAACGAATTTCACCCACTTCTTTACTCTGTAAACCTATGATGTGACAATAAAGATGATTCTGATACTGATTCTAAAACCCTGTCCTCTGCCTCCACTTCTCTCACACCAACTCATTTAATGTCCTCTTTCACTACATCCTATAAATCTCCTCTTTGGTCTTCCTCTGTAGGCCTCTTGCCTGGCAGTTCCAACCTCAGCATCCTTCTACTCACACTATCCCTCCTCTGTACATGTCCAAACCATTCTCAGTCTGGCCTCTCTGGCTTTATCTCCAAAACGTACTCATTCCTGATCCTATCCATCCTGGTTACTCCCGTGTCATTTGTAAATGACAGCTCTTTGAGGATAGCTCATGGGATCAAATAAATCTACATGCATCATCAGCTGAGCTTGTCCATCGGCTATGTTCGGCCAAATATATTTGGTATAGATCAGGGGTCTTCAACGTTTTCAGGCCAAGGACCCCCTAACTGAGAGAGAGATGAAGCAGGGACCCCCTACTCTATATTGTATAAAATTGTGTTTCAGATTCAACTTCTTTTGTTTACTTGATCTGCTCTTTTTTCCCTCTACACCTATACCTCTTTGACAAAAATAGCCGATCTACAAGTTCACAACAGGCCATGTGAACTTGTAGATCTGCTATTTTTGGCTAAAGTTCTCCTCAGAAAAGGGATGCTAGGGTTCAAGTGGTTAAGGTTAAAAAAAAAATCATATCACACAAAGATTTGGCGGACCCCCTGTAGTAACTTTGAGGACCCCCTAGGGGTCCCGGACCCCCTGTTGAAGACCCCTGTTATAGAGGAGGGGAAAAGAAGCGGACCAAGTGTAGAGCCCTGTGGGACCCCGGTACTGTAAATGGTAAACTGTGAGACATGCATAAAAAAAAAGTCTTTGAATGGAAGTGAATTGAAGGGTGAAGAGGTGAACACCTACCTGGTAGAGGAAGGCCATGTCAATGAGGCCGTTGTGGAGCACCAGAGGTCTCCTGGCACGGAGGAGTTCAGTGAACAACGCACGGACAGTCACACCCTGGCTGTCTGATCCTCCCTGGAAGAACCACGAGAGAGAGAGAGAGAGATAAGAGAAACCATTAACACTCTCACCGCCGATCCCGTAGCCTACGGGCTGTGGTGCTTTTCCCTTTTTTTCGAAAAAAAAAACCCTTTTTAAAATTTTCTATACAGAACATTTCATTGTAACACCACCGGAAACGGAATTATTCGGGATCACGTTTTGCCGATCCCGTAGGCCTCCATTCTAAAGCGCACACTGAAACGCCATTTTCTTCGATTGTAGTTTTTCTCCTCGCTGATCACTGTTTAACATAAACCGTTCTAACTACAACTTGGCGGCTCCGTTTGACACGTGGTTTGGACTGGTAGACGCAGGGAGATCTACGCGATGTTTACAAACAGTGCACGGCTCAATCTTAAGGATTTTAACGAGGTCTATGGCGACGTGAAAAAAACTAAAAACAACAATAAAACGTTGGCACTGGTGAGTACATTATGAGATTAACCTCTGGCGGTCAATGTGTTAAGATTAACCTCATGAACCCTAGCCTATTGTGGGCCGAAGAGAATTGGGGCCCTATCCTGCAAATAGCCGACCTACAAGCTCACAACGTCGATGTCGATGTCACTATTATAAAATGTTTTTCAAAATAGTAAAAAATGGCAAAAATGTTTAGGCATAGGGGCAAGGTATAGAGATAGGGCCCTTGGTATAGAGTGAAAAGGGAGCCTGAGCCCGGGGGCGACACCAGTCAGCTATGTATATAGGGTTTATTCTGGTAGCTTCCATTATGTACAGTATAGAACAAGATTCCCTTTCAGAATAAATGAAACGGCTAATGGATATCTCTGGTAGATTTCCTTTTGCGTCTCATTTTCACCGTCGGTCTGCCTTTCTGTTGATGTAAGTGCCAGTGATTTGTGTCTTACATTCTCATCGTGCCGTTTTCTTAGCATTTAGGGACCATTTATAATTTAGACATTTAGCGGATGCTTTTATCCCCCGGGGCGACTTACAAAGTGCAAGATCGTAGTAGAGTGTAAGCAGAGCGCTGAGACAAAACACGTGCTATAACGTAACTCAAGGTGAAGGTCAAACCTAGCATCCGTCTAAACAACGTGACATCTAAATAAATACTAAATTGCATTTGTGGTCAAGCAAACAGAATATGTATGTCTATCAGAATAATACACGTCCTTTGTCCAGCCAATCTAAGCTGAAGAGGTGTGGGGGTTGGATCATGTTCTGAGAGTAAGGGGGGTGCGACGCCTCTGATTGTCTTGATGGCCAGTGGTTCTCCCAACCGGTGGTCCGGGGACCACCAGTGGTCCTTGGAGGGGTACCAGGGGGTCCGCAGCAAAATTAGTTAATATAGTGTCGCAATCATTTTAACCGTTTAGCTTTGGCTATTCAAAAATAGCAGATCTACAAGCTCATAGCGCGGCACCGAGTGCCGCGCTATGAGCTTGTAGATCTGCTATTTTTGAAAAATCTTGAAAATGTGTGCATATCTTTGAGTATATATATTTTTAAAGTGAAAACTTTTTACCCAAATCTTTGCTTCTGGGGGGTCCCTGGAACAAAATATTTTGAGATGGGGGTGCGTGGCCAAATACATATCATTTTGGGGGTCCTTGACATGAAAAAGTTTGAGAACCACTGTTGAAGGCCATCACCGGTGTTCTGAATAAGATGCATGCAGCAACCGGAAGCCGGTGAAGGAGACGCAGAAAAGGGACACGATGTTAAAATGTAGGGAGGTTGAAGACATTACATTACATTACAGTCATTTAGCAGACGCTTTTATCCAAAGCGACTTACAATAAGTGTATTCAACATAGGTAGGGAACGAAAACTACTAATCAACCAGAAGTCTTAAGTGCATTTTCTGCAAAAACAAGCAACCAAGAGTATACCTAGCGCTAAGGTAAAAGTGCAATATATCAGCTACCTATTTCCTTAAACAGATGAGACAAAATAGCTAAATCAAATGAGCATGAGCTAAAACAAATAAGTGTATTGACTAAACAAGATCCAATAAACAATACAACAATAGAAAACAAGCGTTCGTACAACTAGTTAACAACAAGTAGGTCAGGCAGAGAGGAAGGGTAGTGTTTCCTGAAGAGGTGGGTTTTCAGCCTGCGGCGAAAGATGTGACCAGCCGAAATATGTGACCAGCCGAAATATGTGACCAGCCGTGCAGCCGGATTTTCTGGATCATTCCATACCTTGTTATTGCCTTTGCAGTACGGGACCCCCTGGGCATACTGCTTGTTGAAGTCAAAGCCGTGCTGCACCAGGAACTGCACGGACTGCGGCTCTATGATGTACTCCTCTGAACACAGCACCGTCAGGTTGTACACCTGGACCAGGTACGTGTCTGCAGCCTGACAGACAGACAGAGGGATACAACGTAGATTTTTTTTAGAAGAACAAAACATGAAAGATGAGAAAATAATTTATGCTACTTAACACCCATTGATACCTGGAACGCTTCTGTGTCACTTTAGATGCCTTTGGCTATTCAAAAATAGCAGATATACAAGCTCATAGCGCGGCACCGAGTGCCGCGCTACGAGCTTGTAGATCTGCTATTTTTGAAAAAATAGTGAAAAAATATTTTTTATATTTTTTTCAAAAAACTGTTAGGATTTAGATTTTTTTTAAAGAATCGCCTCGGGTCTTAATGGGTTAAACATTACAAAGTTATCAATTCTTATGTTCTACAGTAGCAAAGACAGCAACGAATTAAGGCTCAACAGAGCCAACATATGTGTTATTAATTATTTGCTAAACCACATTGATCTTGGCGTCTTGCAAAAAAAATGTAAATAGCTGATGTACAAGTTCACAACACTGAGAGCTTGTAGATATTAGTCTAATTTCACTATTCCTGATATGATGAAGTTAATCCTCTTTACGTAACAGTGTGTTGGTTCTAGACAGAGAGTAAAGCAAAGGAACAAGGAACAACGTTTTGTCTTACTTTATCGTCCAGTGTTTTGTAGCAGGCGATTCCCAGGGAGAGGATGGAACGAGAGCGAGCCGCATGGCATATGGCTTTATATCGCTCTTCTATGCATCTGAGAAGAGACGTGAAATACACATTAAACTTTAACAACGCGGAGAATGTCGTAGAGATGTCTGATCTGCTTCAGGATGGCACCAGGGCTTTTGTGCAGGAATTAGCATGATGCGTGTCTCATTCTCTGTCAAGGCCTCCACAGACCAAGCCATTATCAGTCTCTCAAACCATTCGGCTATAGCAGTGGTTCTCAAAGTTTAACATGTCAAGGACCCCCAAGATGATATGTATTTGGCCCGCGGACCCCCATCTCAAAATATTTTGTTCCAGGGACCCCCCAGAAGCAAAGATTTGAGTTAAACATTTTCGCTTAAAAAATTATATATATTATATTCAAAGATTTGCACACATTTTCACGATTTTTCAAAAACAGCAGATCTACAAGCTCATAGCGCGGCACTCTGTGCCAACGCTATGAGCTTGTTGATCTGCTGTCTTTGAATAGCCAAAGTATAAAAGGTTAAAGTGGTTCAAAGTATTGTGATGCTATGTTAACACATTTGGCTGGGGACCCCCTGAAACCCCTGGAACCCCCCCCCCCCCTTGGGAGAACCAAGGGCCATGTACTACATGGGGCCATGTACTGAAGATCAATGCAGAGATGATAAAGAAGAAGACCAAACTCACTCAGCCAACAGAGCCTTCCTGTTCCCAAGACCACTCAGCTCCTGAAGAGGACAGACAGACAGACAGGTATTTTTTACTTTCTTCAATATTCACAAATTTCAATACTTTTACTTACTACATCTTAAAGAGGAAAATATTGTACGGGACTTTTGCTTGTAAAAGAGTATAATCTAAAATGCAATACAGTAACGGATACTTTTACTTGCTTTGCCACCACACGAGATTCCAATGTTTTGGAAATTAAATCCAATCCAGTTGACACAGTGAAAGCATCAGCGTTTAAAACTTAATGTTTTGGTTCTCAAAAGCAGTGGTTCTCAAACCTTTTCATGTCAAGGACCCCTAAATTGACACTTATTAGCCCCATTTGAAAAGATATGCCAGGGAGGGACCCCCATAAGAGAAGATTTTTACAGCTCTAGCAGTCAATTCTCAACCATTTTAATTCAAGGTCAAAGGACCGCCCCCCCCCACCCCAAGTTTGCATGCATTAAGCTAAGGACCCCCATTTAATGGCCTTTCTATCTCTGGAACCCCAATTTATATTGTAAAATTTAAATCAATGTTAATGTAACTCTGAGAGTGTACAAATGGAACCAAATGGTTCTAAAAAACGGCTCCATTTGGTTCCATTTGTACACTCTCTGAGTTACAGACCCATAAGGGTCCATTTGGTTCTTATCTATCATTTAGCTGGGGACCCCCTGGAACCCCACAAGAACCCCACTTTGAGAACCCACTCACAGTATCAGTGGTGGAAAGTAACTAAGTACATTTACTTAAGTACTGTACTTAAGTACAATTTTGAGGTATTTGTACTTTACTTGAGTATTTCCAATTTCCAATACTTTTACTTCTACTCCATTACATCTCAGAGGCAAATATTGTACTTTTACTCCACTACAATTATTTGAAAACTTTAGTTACTAGTTACTTTGCAGATATAAATTATTTCACTATAAAACATACATTAACCACTTTAGCCCTATTTCATACCTAGGCTATTTGAAAATAGCAGATCTACAAGCTCACAACGCGTCGCGATGCGACACGTTGTGAGCTTGTAGATCTGCTATTTTCAATTTTTTTTTGTACTTTTACTTTTGGTACTTTAAGTACATTTTGATACCAATACTTTTGTACTTTTATTCAAGTAAATTTTTAATTCTGGACTTTTACTTGTAACAGAGTATTTTTATATTGCAGTATTGGTACTTTTACTTAAGTAGAGAATTTGAATACTTTTTCCACCACTGCACAGTATCCACTGCTATGAAGCAGGAGGTTCTGATGTGCGTGTGTGTGTGTGTGTGTGTGTGTGTGTGTGTGTGTGTGTGTGTACAGTAATACTCACAGTATCCACTGCTATGAAGCAGGAGGATCTGATGGCCAGCAGCATCGCAGGCCACAGCTCTTTAAAGTTATCATTCTGAACATCCACCACTGGTATTATCATGTCCATCTGGATCAACAGGAGCTTAATTATTTGTTTCTGCGAAATTAATGTAGTTTATAACGATAAATAAAATGTATTCTTCTTTCTGCACACCGAAGCTCAAAGCTAACTATGTTAGCAGTAAAGACACAGTAATAGTCACTTCTGACATATTGACTGGACTAAAACACTAATATAATTAATATCTGCTGTTGTTTTACTATGGCTTGTACTTGTGTTTCATTAATATTCCGTAGATAGATGTATATATTATATTGTAGATGTATATATTATATTATAAGTGTGTGAGAGAGAGAGAAACACAACATGCTGAATGTAAACACTACAGCATGTCTGGAGAGGAAAGGGGTCCTGACTGGAAGGACCACCTCATAGCTGTCTACACATTGCCTGAGTAAAAATGAAATAAATAAAGTAAAATAAAAATAAATAACACTCTTACACCAAAACTAAAAAGACTGCTTAAAGGTTTGTGTTCTTGTGTTTCACATCCTCCTATTTGTACATAAAACGTGCCATGAGGATGTTAGCCTTAGATCAAGACTATCGTAGATGCATTTTTTATCGAGTCTGCATGACTTTTACTTTCCTATCTACGAGAGTCTTAGCGACCACCCCCCCAGTTTGCCCTGGAATGTCACCAGTAAAGCCCGTATTTATCTAAACATGTACAAATGCTAAATATAAGGTGCTTACCCGCTTGCCCCAAATGTTACCTAGGTGTCCGGAGTATTTGTACAATGTATTAGTCCATATTTTTCAATAAAAACGTGTTTTAATCCCGTCTGTGGCCGAATCTGTCGGATGTTCACAATGGGTGGTAGCGACGGGGCGCATCCGGTGAAAACCGGAATTACACTCAGTGTAAAGAGGAAGTAAACGAGGGAAGAAAATTGGCGTTCGGCCACAGACGGGATTAAAACACTTCTTTATTGAATAATATGGACTAACACATTACACAAACACACCGGACACCTAGTTAACATTTGGTGCAAGCTGGGGGGAGTGGTCGCTAAGACTCTCATAGATATAAAAATGTCAAAACCGATAAAAAAAAAATACATCTACGATAGTCTTGATCTAAGGGCTACCACGATGTGATGATCAGGCATCTGCCCGGGACAGCTCACATATAGAGTACGCCACTAAACCCAGTCGTCGAGGACAAGAGCCGCCATTTTGGCTCAAAAAACAAAGTCAAACAAACCGGTTGTTTCAGATTAAATAATGTCATTTTGTTTTACTTTTTAAATATTGCGAAAACATAATATAATTGTAGACTAGAGTCCTTGTTGAAATGCTGCGTTATTCTCGCGTTATTAGTTTTTATTACCTTCCCCCTAGCTGGGGGGTTTAAAATGATGCTTTTAGACTCAGATCTTTTAGCTTAGACTTGCAGCTAACGTTCATTAGCGTTTAGATCTTAGTATTATTATTATTATTATTATTATTGTTATTGTAATGGGGGGCTGCTCGGCTCCAAACTGCTCCAACTCCACCACCATAGGGAAGCAGCTCTTCAGGTTCCCTAAGGATCCTGTGAGGAAGAAGAAATGGATGGTGAACTGCAGGAGAGATCACTTTGTACCAACTCCTCACTCCAGACTGTGCCAGGTACAAAAGTTACCTTCAATTATATTACATGTGGCTTTAGTTAATAGGCGTGAGAAAACAAGTATAGAGAGGTATTATGATCATGTATTATTATACTTATTATATAATATATATATATATATATATATATATATATATATATATATATATATATATATATATATATATATATATATACAGTGGTGGAAAGTAACTAAGTACTGTACGTTTGAGGTATTTGTACTTAACTTGAGTATTTCCAATTTACAATACTTTTACTTCTACTCCACTACATCTCAGAGGCAAATATTGTACTTTTACTTCACTACAATTATTTGAGAACTTTAGTTACTAGTTACTTTTCAGATATAAATTATGATTTTATGAAACATACATTAACCACTTTAGCCCTGTTTTATACATAGGCTATTTGAAAATAGCCGATCTACAAGCTCACAACGCATCGCGAAGCGACGCGTTGTGAGCTTGTAGATCTGCTATTTTCAAATATTTGAGTACTTTTACTTTTGGTACTTTAAGTACATTTTGATGCCAATACTTCTGTACTTTTACTCAAGTAAATTTTGAATTCTGGACTTTTACTTGTAACAGAGTATTTTTATATTGCAGTATTGGTACTTTTACTTAAGTAAAGAATTTGAGTACTTTTTCCACCACTGTGTATGTATGTATGTGTATATATATATATATATATATATATATATATATATATATATATATATATATATATATATATATATATATGCATGTGATCATGCATTGTCATTATATATTATGTATTATGACGCAAAAAAACGTTTCTGTATTTCTTCTCCTGTGTTTGACTTTTTTGAGACTTAAATTGTTTTCTTTATTTGTCTTGTATGTACTTTATGTTAAAGGGGTATTTATTGCAGAATAAGTTATTTAGCTTCAGCCTTCAGCCAACAGTTTGTTTCAAATCTCACCTGCACAAATCTATTTTTTATTATTACATATTACATATTTTGTTGTTGCTTTTATTATTGTTTATTTGCTTCTGTAAATAAACAATAATTTCCATTTGATTCCACGATGTATAAACTGTCCAAGACATTCTGAGAGGACACTCTCTCTCATAGACAGTTATAGCTTCTTGCAGAGACACTCTGTTAACTCTGACTTAATCCAGAATTCAGCTCTTTAATTTATCTCAGCCTTTCACCGTCAGATATCTTATCCTTGAAGAACTGTGCACTTTCATCAAGGATAATATGGTATGATACAGTAAGTCTTACGGAGGGCGGCAGTGGCCACTTTGGAACCCAGTTCGATCCCGGGGCTCGCCCATAGTTAGTGTCGAAGTGTCCTTGAGCAAGACGCTGAACCCCTAATTCATACATGGGCAACTGGTGGCCCGGGGGCCACATGCGGCCCCCACCTTCACTTAATGCGGCCCGCAGGTTAATATCGGAATAGTGATATATTATTGATTTCAGCTGTTATGATTCCAAACATGCAAACATGACCCGCTTTAATTACTTCAGTCTATATTAGTAGCTTAATGACTAGTATTAACATTCTATTGTCTTTTTTATGTCCAACGTATTCGTATTTAAGTTCATAAAGCTAACACAAGTATAACTAAATGCATTTGGAATTAAATGAAAATGTTACTTTTCAGGATTCCAATAAAAAAATAGCAGATCTAAAAGCTCAAGATGCGTCGCGCTGCGACCCGTTTTGAGCTTGTAGATCGGCTATTTTTGCTACTTTTGTGTGACAAAGAATGGCGAGGTACGGCATTAATTTACGAAAAATACGGAGGTGTCTGCCCGACAGTATTATGCAACGTGGCCCTCTGGAGTGAGTGTGGAAATATAGTGGCCCTCTCCATCATCAGAGTTGCATCACCCCTGCCCTAATTGCTCCTGATGAGAGCAGGTTGGGGCCTTGCATGGCGTCCTCTGCAGTGGTGGAAAGTAACTAAGTACATTTACTTAAGTACTGTACTTAAGTACAATTTTGAGGTATTTGTACTTTACTTGAGTATTTCCAATTTCCAATACTTTTACTTCTACTCCACTACATCTCAGAGGCAAATATTGTACTTTTACTCCACTACATTTACTTGAAAACTTTAGTTACTAGTTACTTTTCAGATATAAACTATGATATAATGAAACATACATTAACCACTTTATCCCTATTTTATACCTAGGCTATTTGAAAATAGCCGATCTACAAGCTCACAACGCGTCGCATGGCGACGCGTTGTGAGCTTGTAGATCTGCTATTTTCAAATATTTAGTACTTTTACTTTTGGTACTTTAAGTACATTTTGATGCCAATACTTTTGTACTTTTACTCAAGTAAATTTTTAATTCTGGACTTTTACTTGTAATAGAGTATTTTTATATTGCAGTATTGGTACTTTTACTTAAGTAAATAATTTGAGTACTTTTTCCACCACTGTGCACATTGCAAAGCACCTTGGATAAATAAATACACCGTTTACTGTATCATACCATTTTATTTGTGTAACGTGTCGTGCACTCTGTGTGAGTAGAGAGAATGAGGTAGCCTATTAACATCTTGTTTGTGTGTGTGATCCTCGTGGTGCCACCACACAGGTCCACTTTGAACAGAGTCAGTTTGAGGAGATCGCCCGCTCGCCTTCTGGAGGGAAGAAGTTGAAGCCCAACGCCATCCCCACCCTCTTCAATGTGAAAGGAGTGTCAGACCCTACTTACCCCGTCGTCACCTCCTCCGTCACCTCCTCCGCCTCTCCATACCTCCTGATGATGCCTCTCAAAACTGAACCGGGTAAAAACCTCCTCCCCTTATTTTGTGCTTGAATTCAACCAAGCAGTGGTGGAAAAAGTACTCTACTCGCATCTTTTACTTAAGTGAAAGTATCAATACTGCAGTGTAGAAATTTTCTGTTATTAAGTAAAAGTCCGGTGATCAAACATTATTTGAGTAAAAGTACAAAAGTATTGGCATCAAAATATACTTAAAGTACCACAAGTAAAAATACTCATTGTGCAGAATGTCCCATTTCACATGTTCATAATGTATACAAATCTTTTGAAAATAGCAGATCTACAAGCTCACAATGCGTCGGCTATTTTTATATGGTGACATATATATAGGGCTGTAGTGGTTAATGTATGTTTTGTAATATTAATCTAAATCTACAAAGTAACTAAAGTTTTCAAATAATTGTAGTGGAGTAAAAGTACAATATTTGCCTCAGAGATGTAGTGGAGTAAAATTCCTCAAAAGTGTACTTAAGTACAGTACTTGAGTAAATGTACTTAGTTACTTTAAACCACTGCAACCAAGTAATAGGGCTCAATAGTTTTTCATAATTGACCAAATTTATTAATGTGATTAACCACACTGCCAGACTTATTTCTGGCTGTGTTTGCCCAGTGCCAGAGATATAAGCTTGTACAGTAGATCTGCTATTTTAGAAAAATGTGCATATCTTTGAATATGTATATTTTTTAAAGCGGGGGGGGGGGGGCAAAAACATTTTCAGATTGGGGGTCTGCGGTCAAATGTATATCAATTTTAGGGGTCCTTGGCATCATGAAAAGGGTTCAAAACCACTGATTTATACTGTAGCAGATCCAAAATGAAGAAAGCCACGATTTAACCAGACATGTTGTTGTTGCCCCCCCTAGTGGACAGAGAGCTAACCTTCGGGGACCACGGCTACGCCAGACGCACCCCTCTGCCGGGGCTGGAGGAGGAGGAGCAGGCTGAGGGAGGAGGGGGAGGCGGGGGGGAGGAGCATCCGCCGTGCACGCAGTGTCAGCTCCTCAAGAAGCAGCTGGAGCAGGAGACGCAGCACACCGCGCGGCTGCAGAAAGAGGTAGGGGGCGCTGTTCTCTCTCCCTCTAAACACAGTGCTTCTTCTCCAACCTTTTCAGACCCACGTTGCCATCTTTAACCCATTAAAGGGGAATACCACTCATTTTCAACATTGAATCATGTCTTTAACACATTAAGACCTGGAACGCATCTGTGTCACTTTTTGATTTGAGCTAAAAAAGCATTATTTTACACTTTGGCTATTCAAAAATAGCAGATCTACAAGCTCATAGCGCGGCACCGAGTGCCGCGCTACGAGCTTGTAGATCTGCTATTTTTGAAAATTCATGAAAATCTTTGAATATATATATTTTTAAAGCGAACATTTGTAACTCAAATCTTTGCTTCTGGGGGTCCCTGGAACAACATATTTTGAGATGGGGGTCGGCGGCCGAATACATATCATTTTGGGGGTCCTTGACATGAAAAAGATTGAGAACCACTGATATAGAAACATACGTTTTTTCAAAAAACGGTCAGGATTTAAAAGACATTTTGTAGAATCGGCCTCAGGTCTTAATGTGTTAATGTGTTAAAAACACATTATAACCCAGTATCTCTCTCTCTCTCTCTCTCTCTCCGTCTCCTCGTTCCACACACACACCAAGGCGGAGGAGATGAAGAAGCGTCTGTTTCGTCTGGACCGCATCGAGAGGGGCCTCCAGAGCTTCCTGTTCGAGGACCAGGTCCGCGCGCTCTCCCTCACCAAGCACTCGCGCCGCGCCGTCTGGTCGCCCGAGACGGTGCTGAAGGCGCGCAAGATCCGCGGCGCCGTGGGCACCAAGGGCTACGAGTACCTCCGCGAGCTGGGCTACCCGCTGCCTTCCTACCGGACCCTGTGCAACCGCCTGGAGACCAAGATCACCATGGTCACCACGGACATGAGCTGCGAGGAGCTGGCCGAGCTGGGCCTGGGCCTCATGGCGGCCACCTGCGGAGGCGGGGGTGGCGGGGGAAACAGTCCCGCCTCGGGAGGAGGGGGGGACGCCGTGGTCGTGGTGGTCGGCGGGGACAATGGCGACGAGGAGGAACTCATAGGGGCATTGTCCTGAGTGAAGCCAGGAGGACCCGGCAGGCTTGCCTTGCGGCGTTTGCTTATGAACTAGTGGTGGGAAAAAGTGCTCACTTTTTTTTTTTACTTTAAGTATAAAAGTATCAATACCGCAATGTAAAAATAGTCCGGAAAAGTACAAAAGTATTGATATGAAATTGTACTTAAAAAGTACCAAAAGTAGAAAGTTCTCGTTCTGCAGAATGTTCCCGTTTCGCAACTTTTCAAATGTATAAAATGTATCAAAATCTTTTGAAACTAGCAGATCTACAAGCTCACAATGTGTCGCAACGCGACACATTGTGAGCTTGTAGATATGCTGTGTTCAAATGACCAAAATGTATATAGGGCTGAAGTGGGTAATGTATGTTTTTGGACTACAAGTCATGAATACTTTACATTTCTAAGGACAATGTATACAAATCATACATATATTGAGAGTGAGCTGAACACAATACGGTCCATTTAGTATACTATTATTTAATTTTCCCCCTTTTTATTATTTTATTCATATAAATGTTGGAGTAGGCAATTCATTGTTTGGTTACCCGTTATTTTCTCCCAATCTAGTCATTATTAACCCATTAATACCTGGAACGCATCTGTGTCACTTTAGATTTCTTTGGCTATTCAAAAATAGCAGATATACAAGCTCATAGCGCGGCACCGAGTGCCGCGCTGCGAGCTTGTAGATCTGCTATTTTTGAAAAATCGTGAAAAAATATTTTCCAGATTTTTTTCAAAAAACTGTTAGGATTTAGAAAACATTTTTAAGAATGGCCTCAGGTTTTAATGGGTTAATGGTGTAATAATTTCCCTGTTCTTTAATGAATTCTCCCCTTTACATTTCTGTGCTGCCACTGTTCTTGTACCATACTTTGCTCACCTGCCAGTGAGGAGCCCTAGGTCCTAGTGCTCCTCCCGTTCGACACCCCTTGCTAACGGGTGACAAAAGATCGCCATTCCGGGCCTGGCTTCCCTCCCTCCTCTCTGAACACAGGATGATTGACGCGTTGGCCGAGCCGGACGGCCCACTGTGGTGGAAAGGTTTTACACCCATTAACAATATTGTGCTTAATTCATGGACCAAATAATACCTAAGCAATACCTGGCTTCTTTAACCCATTGATACCTAGAACGCATCTGCGTCACTTTAGATGTCTTTGGCTATTCAAAAATAGCAGATATACAAGCTCGTAGCGCGGCACCGAGTGCCGCGCTACGAGCTTGTAGATCTGCTATTTTTGAAAAATCGTGAAAATTATTTTTTTATATTTTTTTCCGAAAAATTGTTAGGATTTAGAATTTTTTAGACGCGGCCTCAGGTCTTAAAGGGTTAATCCTTTTAAGACCGGGAACGCATCTTGTGCCATTGGACAGATTTCTTTGGCTATTCAAAAAATGGCAGATATACAAGCTCATAGTGCCGCGCTGTGAGCTTGTAGATCTGCTTTTTTTTTTTTTATCATGGAAATTTGTGCAAATCTTTGAATATATATATATGTTTTTTAAAGCGTTGTTTTATTTTTATCCTAACAGGTTTTTTTTAAAGAAAGTCTTATGTATGTAATATCAGTGGTTCTCAAACTTTTTTCATGTCAAGGACCACCCAAAAATGATATGCATTTGTCTGCGGACCCCCCCCCCCCATCTCAAAATATTTTGTTCAAGCCTCCAGGGACCCCCAGAAGCAAAGATTTGAGTTCAATCACTGTATAAACTGTATAGATTTGAGATTTGCTGCGCTATGAGCTTGTAGATCTGCTATTTTTGAATAGCCAAAGAAATCTAAAGTGACACAGATGCGATCCCGGATTGAATGGGTTAAAAGTCCATCTTGGAACCCCCCCCCCCCTTATTTTTATTTATTATTATTATTATTATTAATTGTTCAGCCCTAGATTCATGTTTGCAAATAATGTTCCCATAGAGCACCGAAGTCTGACGTAATTTACACATCCTACCTGGTTCACGGTTTCCCCCCGTTCTGAATCCCCATAGACGTGTTTAATATCGCGTCAAATAAGAACTGTGTTCCAAAAATAAACAAATGACCCCGGCGGGTTGACTCTTATGGATATGAAGCATCAACTGACGGTGAGAAAACGATAATGTTACTTCCGCCTAATTAGTTAAATTTTCGCCAGAAACAGACTCAGTATCAAATATAAGTGACTGACTATCATAAACGATACAGAACCTCCTCCCTGACAATATCGCCGAGACAGTTTGTTTATTTTAGGACCACAATTCTTATATGAGACGATTCTAAGATGACCCAATGTTATTCTCCATAGAGAAATTACTTTACGAACCTGGGGATGAACGAGTGACGTCAGGACTTCTGTACTCTATTGTCGGTTGACTTGAAATCCCCCGGTGCTTAGAGCGGCACCGTTATCATTTAGAGATGATGATGCTTACAGTATATATATACTAATGCTGATCCTCACCATGACAATAAGCCTATATAAGCTTATGGCCTGAAGGAACTCAACCATGCATTCTGTAGCATCAGTTATCCTGATGAGCCCATGAGATGGGAAGCTATAAGGCAGGGGTCCTCAACAACAAATCTTGAAGGTCCACAAATAAGTTTTTGAATAAGGCTAGGGTCCGCACATGCACGCGCGCGCAAAAATCGCGGATTTTGGCGGATTCAGGTACTTTTTCCCCCGTTTTTGTTACTTTACTTCAGTTTTAGGGTAAAAAAATAAATAAATAAAAATTGTTTTTTTTTTTTTTTTTAATTTTTTTAATTATAATTTTCCCAGGGTCCACAGAGAGGTGTCCCGCGGTCCGGTCATGGACCGCGGTCCGCCTGTTGAGGACCCCTGCTATAAGGCATAAGTAGACTGACTGCTACAAAATGAGTATGAAAAGATATAGAGAAGAAAATATAGATGCATGATTTGCACAACGTGTTGCTCATTTGTGTTTCAGGTGCAATTGTTCCGCAACGGCTTTAAATCGATGGTGAATGTTTCACTTTATAGCACACTGGTCCCTCACAACAACATGAAAGCTCATTCAGGGGGTGGATTTGGTTTATGGATCAATGATTGTAAATGTTGTTTTGTCTGGGGTTATATTTCCTCCATAAATGTTTGTAATCAATGAGGAACTGGTAGAGCAGTGGTTCTCAACCTTTTCAGGCTGTGACCCCCCCCCCCCACCCCCCAAAAGAAATAATCATATTTGAACTGGTGACCCCCCACCCTGACAAGCACTTGGAATGTAGGAGTTGATGCATTACATTTTGTTTGACTCAGTTCCACAGATAAATATTGTGAAAATAGCAGAGCTACAAGCTCACAACCCCTCGCAACGCGAGGGGTTGTGAGCTTGTAGATTGGCTATTTTAGTTTGCTGCTTTCTTATATTATTTGACAATTTGGCAATTTTTGTGGTAATAAAGGGATTAAAAGTCCTTAACCCATTAAGACCTGGAACGTATCTGTGTCATTTTAGATTTCTTTGGCTATTCAGCTACGAGCTTGTAGATCTGCTATTTTTTTTTTAAATTGTGATTTCTTTTGTTGATTTTTTTCAAAAATCTGTTACGATTTAGAAAACATTTTTAGACTCGCCTCAGGTCTTAATGGGTTAAATCGTCACCTCACTGTCATCTGGGGACCCCCTCAAAATCATGCACAGGTTTAGAAGCACGGTGGTAGAGAGTGAATCTTGGCTCAATGACCCCCATGGCCTATTTGCAGTTTATAAACCCAATCAACCATGACTGGATGGTCAGAAATACCAAGGCGGACTAAAGGCCTGACTTATGCTTGTTTGTCCATGTGTGTCTTGCACACCGGTACGACAACTATAAAGCAGGCGTGATAAGTCACGTGCATAGCACTGCCTCCTCGTATCGGAATACACACCGGAGTACGTGTTAATTGGTACTATACAGTCAGCTCTAAAGTTACCTAACACACAATCAGCAAAACACCCATAGTGACTATAAATAAAGTGATTTCTAAAGAATTCTATTGTGTTGTTTTTATATATGGGTCTGAGAGAGATCTGATGGACTTCTTAAAGTTGCACTAAATTGTATACATACAAAAAAAAGTTACATAGTGCTGCTTTAAAACTATATCTTACAACCCTGTTCAATACATGAGAATGCTTTAATTAAACGGTGAATAAAAGCACGCACATACAAAGTTAAAAGCCAGGTGCCGGACAGAGACAAACACTAAGAAGAATGAAGAAATAAATAACCGGATCCGGCAGATCTACAAGCTCACAACACGTTGCATAGCGACGCGTTGTGAGCTTGTAGGTCTGCTATTTTGTAAACATTTTAGTACTTTTACTTTTGGTGCTTTAAGTATATTTTGATGCAAATAACATTTTGAACACAGGCACTTGTAACAGACACTTGTAACAGAGTATTGTTACTTGTAAATACTGTTTACTTATAGGACTGTAGTGTACTTTGACCCAATCACTCAGAGAGAAAGAGTGCAGGGAGGGGAGGGGGGGGGGTCTCACCCCACAATTGAATGTGCATTGGCATTTGAAAATGGATTAATCTAGCTGTGGGGTTACAAGGCTATCATGTTGTCTCTGCAAACTTTGACAGATTCTGGCCTTCTGTCTGTTTGGCAGAGCATCAGTTTGTCAACATGTCGGTCGGCTACCATAGTTCAAAGCCTCAGCAACAACACATAGTAAAGTAAATATTGCTCAATAACGGGGTCAATATCTCCAGTGGAGAGATAAAGGGCACGGGGGAGGGGGGAAAAGGCTAGAAGATTAACCACTGAAGCCCAGTGGTGGAAAGTAACTAAGTACATTTACTTAAGTACTGTACTTAAGTACAATTTTGAGGTATTTGTACTTTACTTGAGTATTTCCAATTTCCAATACTTTTACTTCTACTCCATTACATCTCAGAGGCAAATATTGTACTTTTACTCCACTACAATTATTTGAAAACTTTAGTTACTAGTTACTTTGCAGATATAAATTATTACACTATAAAACATACATTAACCACTTTAGCCCTATTTCATACCTAGGCTATTTTCATTTTTTTTTTTACTTTTACTTTTGGTACTTTAAGTACATTTTGATACCAATACTTTTGTACTTTTATTCAAGTACATTTTGAATTCTGGACTTTTACTTGTAACAGAGTATTTTTATATTGCAGTATTGGTACTTTTACTTAAGTAGAGAATTTGAATACTTTTTCCACCACTGCTGAAGCCCAATATACTATATACATACTGTGATGATCAGTGACCAAAACAATTCATTTTTTGTTTTGGTCTCATTCCTAAGCCAATCATTTGATGACCAGTGGACCGGTATGCAGCGGTTCCGGTAGGAGACACAAAGGAAAGGAGACTCTTTGTGTCTCCTACCGGAACCGCTGCCGGTCATCAAATGATTGGCTTAGGAATGCGACAAAAACTTATTTTTTTGGGTGAACTATCCCTTTAAGTGGTTAAAGTTGTTGTAGGCTATAAAATAACAGACATATTTTGCTGCTGCATGGATATTGGATGCCCTATGAGTCATTGTTTGTTCTTAGCAGTATATTGAACTAACTGATGTTTTGTCAGTCCAAAACGCCTACTCTCCCTCTCCCTCTCCCTCTCTCTCTCTCTCTCTCTCTCTCTCTCTCTCTCTCTCTCTCTCTCTGTTTGTTTAGTAGGCAGGTCTTAACTAACCAAGGCTCTTATAAACAACAGATCATCCATGTGTTGCTTTATGTGGGTCGCAGGAACAAGAGACAGCAGACTGAGAGGTCAGTGATGGATTGCTTTTAACATATTAAATTTCTTACACATATAACCCCCCCATTAGCTTACTATGAGCTTGTAGATCTGCTAATTTTATTTTAAATCGTAAAGATCTTTGCAAATCTTTAAGTATAAATATATATTTTTAAAGCAAACATTTGTACAATATTATGTTCCAGGGACCCCCCCCCAGAAGCAAAGATTTGAGTTACAAATGTCCGCTTAAAAATATAGGTATTGAAAGATTTGTACAAATTTTCAAGATTTTTCAAAAATAGCAGATCTACAAACTCATAGCGCGGTACTCTGTGCCACGCTATGAGCTTGTATATCTGCTATTTTTGAATAGCCCAAAGAATATGTAACCCCCCCCCCCCCATTGGTGTTTATGTTTTTTGTTATTGTTTTGTTTTCTGGACATACATGTTGTGTATGCAAAAGGATAGCTTTGTGTGTATGGGCCATTTAATTAAAATACAAAATTCTCAAAAGCTTGACTGTATACAAGTAAATAGATTATTCTTCCTTTCTTTTTGTTCTTGTCAGTGCAACACCTTTTACTGAATAGTAATCTGGTGGCTGTGATGCAACCAGTGATAGTTTGATGTCATTGTTTTAACAAAATGCCCTTTAAATAGTTTGTCTTTGATCTACTCTGATTTGGACCCTGAAATAGTGTTGGAATGTTTTGTTTCTTTTGACAACTGAACATCGATTATACTTTCTTGTCAAATAAGAGACGGATCTACAAGTTCACGCATGGCAACGCATACAGGATGTTGGTGTTGCGAAATGTTGTGAGCTTGTAGATCTGCTATTTTTGCCAATTCATTCTTTCTTTCTTTCTTTCTTTCTTTCTTTCTTTCTTTCTCTCACTCTCTTTCCATCTGGCCATGTGTGACTCCATCCTTCTATCTGTGTCCGTTCATCCTCTCATCCTCTCATCTGTTTACATAGATATCTTCCACATTGCTGAATCTCTCTCTCTCTCTCTCTCTCTCT
This sequence comes from Gymnoscopelus braueri, assembly GCF_963280865.1. Lineage (NCBI taxonomy): Eukaryota > Metazoa > Chordata > Actinopteri > Myctophiformes > Myctophidae > Gymnoscopelus > Gymnoscopelus braueri. The sequence continues at coordinate 4,699,237 of NC_137611.1, forward strand.
CTCTCTCTCTCTCTCTCTCTCTCTCTCTCTCTCTCTCTGACAGAGACAACATGAGTTCCCTTGTAATTAATTTGGGAATCGATTGACTGCCTGTTTGCAGTGGTGGAAAGTAACTAAGTACATTTACTTAAGTACTGTACTTAAGTATTTTGTACTTTACTTGAGTATTTCCAATTTCCAATACTTTTACTTCTACTCCACTACATCTCAGAGGCAAATATTGTACTTTTACTCCACTACAATTATTTGAAAACTTTAGTTACTAGTTACTTTTCAGATATAGATTATTATGAAACATACATTAACCACTTTAGCCCTATTTTATACCTAAGCTATTTGAAAATAGCAGATCTACAAGCTCACAATGCGTCGCATCGCGACGCGTTGTGAGCTTGTAGATCTGCTATTTTCAAATATTTTAGTACTTTTACTTTTGGTACTTTAAGTACATGTTGATGCCAATACTTCTGTACTTTTACTCAAGTCAATTTTGAATTTTGGACTTTTACTTGTAACGGAGTATTTTTATATCGCAGTATTGGTATTTTTTACTTAAGTAAAGAATTTGAGTACTTTTTCCACCACTGCCTGTTTGGCACAGAGGAGCCAGTGGAAAGATCTGAATCTGCCATTACTAGTAGCCAGGGTGCCATTTTGTCCTAAACTGTTTGTTTGTTTGTATGTATGTTTGTTTGGTTGTTTGTTTGATTGTTTGTTAATCCACTGTGTCACAACATGGGGTCTGGGGACCACCAGGGGACCACCTTATGGGTCTGTATTGTAAATGGAACCACATTGACATTTGTACTAGCTCTCTCAGAGTTAAATAAACACTGAGGATTTTACCAGCCTATCAAACTGGTAAAAAGGTTGAGAATGACTGTTTGGTCAATCTGTTGACATTCTTATCTATAGATCTATTTATCTACCATGTGGTTCAGTGAACAGAGGTACTGTGTCTTTAATTAACTCACCACTGCTGCTGATAACATCCACAACACCAGGGGCCAGTTGCAACACCTCACACTAAGTTCAAACTTAGCCTAGTTATAGCTTAAATGGCTTTGTACATTTTTTTATTTATTTGGCTATTAAAAAATAGCAGATCTACAAGCTCATAGCGCGGCACCGAGTGCCGCGCTATGAGCTTGTAGATCTGCTATTTTTTCTTTTATCGTGAAAATGTGTGCACATCTTTAAAAAATATATATTTTTAAGCAAACATTTGTAAATTAGTTTTGTTCCAGGGACCCCCCAGAAGAAAAGATTTGAGTTACAAATGTTCGCTTTAAAAATATATATTCAAAGATTTGCACACATAAATGTTTTTGCGCTATGAGCTTGTAGATCTGCTATTTTTGAATAGCCAAATTAATCTAAAATGACACAGATGCGTCCTCGGATTGAAAGGCTAAGTTTGAACGTAGTGTGATGTGGTGCAACTGGCCCCTGATTATTAACACATCTCTGATCAAATCATTATATTGATTGATTGAATAGTATCTGTCCTGAAAACAGCACGCGGTACAGTAAGACATTAAGACTAAAAGGATGACCCAAAAAAGATCCTGGGGACTTGCTCCATTGTGGTCCTATGTATTCAATTCATCAACATAGCATTTTTAAAAAAATAACACAATGATGCATGTCATCAACAAATACAAAACACAAAAGGAGGAAAAGGGAAAAACAATGACACCTCCTTTCTATGGGGACATGGCATTCACCTCCCCTTGTTGTGGTCTCCTCCAACAAGGGGAGAAACCAGTGAAAAGAAACCAGTGATTTACATGGTTTATAATGGATGGTGTCAGGAGGATATTACACATTTTGGTGGCAGAGTAGTAGAGGGAGGGTTTTTCCTGGTTTTTCCATGTTTGTTCTATATTTGGGTGGAACCAGATCGTTGTTGTAGCTCCCTCTAGTGTTGTGGCTGGCTGCATGTGTGACGCTGACTTAGGAGAAGTAGTTAGTCAGGTATATGCAGTGGTGGAAAAAGTACTTGCATCTTTTACTTAAGTAAAAGGTATCAATACTGCAATGTAGAAGTACTCTGTTACAAGTAAAAGTCCGGAATTCAACATTTACTTGAGTAAAAGTACAAAAGTATTGGTATCAAAATGTACTTAAAGTACCAAAAGTAAAAGTACTAAAATGTTTGAAAATAGCAGATCTACAAGCGCGACCCGTTGTGAGCTTGTAGATCGGCTATTTTCAAATAGCCTATGTATAAAATAGGGCTAAAGTGGTTAATGTATGTTTTATAATATAATCATTTATATCTGCAAAGTAACTAGTAACTAAAGTTTTCAAATAATTGTAGTGGAGTAAAAGTACCATATTTGCCTCTGAGATGTAGTGGGGTAGAAGTAAAAGTATTGTAAAAAAAAGTATTGTAAATACTCCAGTAAAGTAAAAAAAATCCTCAAAAGCGTACTTAAGTACTGTACTTGAGTAAATGTACTTAGTTACTTTCCGTCACTGGGTATATGAGGGTATTGAGGGCACTGCCCCTTTGACTATCTTAAATACCAACCTATTTGTATTTACTTAACCCATTAAGACCGTTTCATTTTATATTTATTTGGCTATTCAAAAATAGCAGATCTACAAGCTCATACTGTGCCACATTACGAGCTTGTAGATCTACTTTTTTTTTTTTTTTTTAATCATGAAAATGTGTGGAAATCTTTGAATGTATATATTTTTAAAGCAAACATTTGTAACTCAAATCTTTGCTTCTGGGGGATTCTACAAATGTCTTCTAAATCCTAACAGTTTTTTGAAAAAACGTATGTTGCTATAATCAGTGGTCCTCAAACTTTTTCCTGTCAAGGACCCCCAAAATGATATGTATTTGGCCGCGGACCCCCATCTCAAAACATGTTGTTCCAGGGACCCCCCAGAAGCAAAGACTTGAGTTAAAAATGTTCACTTTAAAAATATGTATATTAAAAGATTTGCACACATTTTCACGATTAAAAGAAAAATCACACCCAGTGTGAAGTGGGCGGTGTGGTCACAGTGGTCATCACAGTGATGGAAGTTCACTTAAAGAAAAGTAATATTGTGGACCAACACCCCTAACTTAAAAAAAAACATAAATGTGTTTTTTTTAAGTATATAAAAAAACCCATAAATGTGTTTTTTTTAAGTGCATAGTCCTATTTATAGGGCTATGCACAATTGTCATGTTTCCCTAGCCAATCACAGTCCTGAATAGACTGTGATTGGCCAATCACGGTGCAGGGTTAGGGGGGTACACTGGTGGCCAATCACAGCGCAGGATTTGGTGAGCAAATATCCAAACCTCACATATGGGGCGGTTTCACTGCCCGAAAATAGCAGATATACAAGCTCATAGTGCGGCACTCGGTGCCGCACTATGAGCTTGTAGATCTGCTATTTTTTGAATAGCCAAATAAATAATGGATTAAAGACAAAGCTTACGGCTGTAATAACATGATATCCTCTGTTTCCGCAGGTGTGTCTAGAGAGGCTAGACGATGTGGTCCCTGTGGCTGACTGCTCTGCTGTGGGCCTCTTCCTCCTCCTCCTCCTCCTCCTCCTCCTCCTCCTCGGCCTCTCTGCTGGTGGAAGGGGACAATGACCCGTCCAGGATCTGTAAGCCTGCCCCCTACTGGCAGGTAGAGGGAAAGGCGCCCATGCCGGAGCTTCTGGGAAACGTAGTGGTGGTGGCTCTGCTGAAGGCCAGCTGACGCTTCTGTCTCACCCAGGCCTCCAAGTAAGAGGAGATGAACTTAGAACAGCAGCATTATTATGGTTGAATGTTGAAATGGTGAATTAGTTAATTCAGGGGTCTTCAACAGGGGGTCCGGGACCCCTAGGGGGTCCTCAGAGTTAATAAAGGGGGGCCACCAAATCTTTGAGTGATAGGATTTCTTTTTTTACATTAACACCTTCAACCTTAGAATCCCTATTCTGAGGGGAAATAGCCGAAAATAGCCGATCTACAAGCTCACAACGCCTCGCGTGAGCTTGTAGATCTGCTATTTTCGGCAAAGAGGTTTGGTGTAGAAGGAAAAAAGAGCAGATCAAGTACAGAGCCAACGATTGAAGTATTGACTTGAGGGTTTAAGTGAAATAAACAAAAAACATTAGTTCACACAACACTGTTGAAATCTATGAAAAGGTTTAATCTGCAACACACTTTTATACAATATGTAGAGGGGGTCCCCTGCTTCATCTCTCTCTCAGCTAGGGGGTCCTTGGCCTGAAAAGGTTAATATAGCATTCAAATCTGTTTAACCACTTTAAACCTATATATATATATATGGGCTATTTTCCAAAAGTCTTGAACATTTTTGAATAATTTTTTAAAATGATATACAAATACACAATTTGGATGGGAGTTCCTGGCACAACATCTTTTCAGATGGGGGGGTCCTCAGCCAAATGCATATTAATTTGGGGGTCCTTGACATTAAAAAGGTCATTATATACATTTCTAAACTTTTTCAAATGTTTACATTTGTTTTCAATCACCCCACCCAGATGTAGCATGGTTCACAAGTTCACAATCGGCTATTTTAACTATTTTTTTAAAAACGTAAACTATAGGGCTGGCTTGATGATCTCAAGACTCACATTGGCTCGTTTCTCTCTCTCTCTCTCTCTCTCTCTCTCTCTCTCTCTCTCTCTCTCTCTCTCTCTCTCTCTCTCTCTCTCTCTCTCTCTCTCTCTCTGTGTGTCTCTCTCTCCTCGTGTCCCATGTAGGCTACATTGCAATACTGCAATGTAGAAATACTCTGTTACAAGTAAAAGTCCGGTATTCAAAATGTACAAAAGTATTCACATTAAAATATACTCAAGTACTGAAAGTAAAAGTAGGCCTACACATTTTTCAGAATGTCCCAATTCACAAGTGTCCAAATGTATGAAAATGCTCAGAAAATAGCCGATGTACAAGCTCACAACGCGTCGCTTGTCGACGCGTTGTGAGCTTGTAGATCAGCTATTTTCAAATGGCCTAGTATGCATAGGGCTGAAGTGGTTAATGTATGTTTTGTAATGATAATCAAAATCTAAAAAGTAACTAGTAACTAAAGTTTTCAAATAATTGTAGTGGAGTAAAAATACAATACTCTCAAGTACTCAAAAGTACTCTGAGATGTAGTGGAGTAGAAGTAAAATTATTGAAAATTGGAAGTACTCCAGTAAAGTAAAAGTACCTCAAAATTGTACTTAAGTACAGTGCTTGGGTAAATGTAGTTAGTTACTTTACACCACTCTTTCTCCCCGTGTCCCCTGTAGAATTGGGGACCTTGGGGTGAAGCTGCAGCGCAGCAACCTGACGGACGTGTCCTTCATGATCGTCAACGAGCGGGCGGCTCCGTCCAGGGCCATGTACTGGGAGCTGAAGAGAAGAGCGCCCCCTGCTGTCCCCGTCTACCAGCAGGCCCCGCTGCAGGAGGACGTGTGGGACCTGCTGGATGGAGACAAGGATGACTTCCTGGTGTATGACAGGTACAGGAAACGGGACACTTTGGGGGCTCTATTCTGGGCAAAGCTATACCCGCACCCGCTGCCCACTATACCCGTGAGATACTGCCCGCTACCCGTTAGTTACGGATAAGGGAGCTGGCACTGTCCCTAAACCAGGGGTCTTCAACGTTTTCAGGCCAAGGACCCCTATAGCTGAGTGAGAGATGAAGCAGGGACCCCCTACTCTATATTGTATAAAATTGTGTTTCAGATTAAAGTTTATTTTTTACTTAGTCTGCTCTTTTTTCCCTCTACACCTATAGCCTCTTTGCCAAAAAATAGCAGATCTACAAGCTCTCAACGCCTCGTAGCGCGAGGCGTTGAGAGCTTGTAGATCTGCTATTTTCGGCTAATGTTCCCCTCAGAAAAGGAATTCTAGGGTTCAAGTGGTTAATGTAAAAACTAAATCCTATCGCACAAAGATTTGGCGGACCCCCTGTAGTAGCTCTGAGGACCCCCTAGGGGTCCCGGACCCCCTGTTGAAGACCCCTGTCCCTAAACGGTATTTTGCGGCCGCTATACCCGCTATTCATCATGCCGATTCCGTTATTTGAGCCTGGAGGTGTGGCCCTGGGCGTGTTGTTACATAAATTGCTATTTTGCCCACAACAGTTGGGAAAGTGCATAGCGGATTCTAAAATCCCCCCGGCCCCCGCTATGACAAATTTGTTTGGTAGAGCGTGCCGGGGTGCACAACATTCAAAGGCTCCCTCTCTCCTAAATCTCAACGAATATCTGTGATTATAATTTTCCTATAATCAGCAGAAGTGAGAGTGTCAATTCCTTGTGTCAATTGTGTTTATATAAGATGATAGTCTATTCAAAGAAGACAATTTGTGCGTCGCGCAATGCAATGCAATGCAATGCTATGCTCTCCAAATTACGCACGTCAGTTTTATTCATCGATTACGCAGGAAATAATGAACTGATTACAAAAATATAAAATGATCTCTAATCAGTAACATGTAGGTGATACTTATGTCTGTCAAATGTGGTTTTATTGAAAGGCAATCAAAAACCAGTATGGCCCTGAATAGGGCCCGAAAGCTCAAATGTTTGTTAGTACTTCTGTGTCTATATCTATATATATCAATCTCTCTCTCTCTCTCTCTCTCTCTCTCTCTCTCTCTCTCTCTCTCTCTCTCTCTCTCTCTCTCTCTCTCTCTCTCTCTCTCTCTCTCTCTCTCTCTCTCTCTCTCTCTCTCTAGGTGTGGTCTGTTGACCTTCCACATAGTTCTGCCATACAGTTTTCTACATTACCCCTACATAGAGGCTGCCATCAGAGCCACCTACCTTAAAGATATCTGCAACTGCTCCGTGAGTAAACACACACACACACGCACGCACGCACACACACACACACACACACACACACACACACACACACACACACACACACACACACACACACACACACACACACACACACACACACACACACACACACACACACACACACACATTGGGACACAGGAATGTACAAATAAATACTCACAATCACAAGGACCTACCTGTATATAATGACGATAATAATGAATTACATTTTTATAGTGCTTTTCTAAGTACTCACAGCACTTTACAGTCCTTTACAGTCATACGTTGGGAGGTCAGCGTCCTCACCTCCCACATTCACATACAATCACCATTCACACACACACATGGTGGAGGAAACCATGCAAGGCACCAACCTGCTCATCGGGAGCAATTAGGGGTTCAGCGTCTTGCTCAAGGACACTTCCACACTAACTCATCACTTATTCGATCTGATCAACGGTTCTTCAGTCTGGTGGTTATGAGACCAACAGTATTTAGCACGGCAACTATCCATTATCCTCTTTGTGATTATTATATCCATTACTAAATCTATTGGTCTGATTAACCATTAAAGCCCTATTTTATACGTTGTCATACAACGGATATACAACGACAAAATGATAATAATTCATTATCGTTACATTTTTCATGTGTTTGCTCTCTCCTGTAGGAGCGTGCCAATTCTTCCATCGCTGTTGCCGGCGGGAGGAGAGAAACCCTGGAGGAATTAAAACAAGACAACATGAACCACACAGACAGGGACAACACTACAGTAGTACACACAACAACCACACTGCAAACCAATGCTCCTGTAGATGACGTGCATCATCACCAACATCACCATGATCACAACATGAACCACACAGACAGTGACAACACTACACTACCCACAATGCCAAGCGCTGCTTCTGGAGATGATATACATCATCATCATCACCTCCATCATCATCATCATCATCATGCTAGCAAACAGTCGCCCCCATGAGATGGGAACGTGCGGACTGGGTGCTAGATAAAATAATAATGTTGCTGTACTCTTGCGTGTTAAGCGATTCCCAAACCAGTTGTCCTCAAAACCCCGTTCACAATAATTGCTGTGATTGGCTGAGATGCGCGAAGGGCGCGCGAAGGGAGCGCTTGTTTTGGTTCACGTGATATCCTATACCGTCCACCATGGCTTGCCTCATGAGGGCGATCGGTTGTTTTCAAGTGATTTAAATCCATGCGTTTGTTATGGAAAAACATGCACATAATCTGGACAATGAGTGAACAATTGGCGTCCGATGTGAATTACTGTACCGGTATGTTTTCTATGTCCTTCATAGTGTCTTTGTTATGGCCGTACAGTTGAGTTATGTCACAGTTATTGTTTTATAGGATAGTCATTGTGTCCCATATATAACTGAGTTATGAGACCAAATGAAATGAACTGATGAACGCGTTATTGTTCCGTTATTCTGAAAACACGAGTCAGACAGAACATTGTACGCAGCCTCACTAGTAGTGACTAGCCCAGTGGTTCTCAGGACCTTTTTAATACCTCTAAAAGAAAGAATAGAAAAAGACCATTACTGCATCAGAGTAATCAACAAACTATACTATAAAAACTGGTCAGACATTGGCCAAATTGTCAAATAATATAAGAAGGAGGCAAATAGTGAAAATAGACAATCTACAAGCTCACGACGTCTCGCAACGCGAGGCGTCATGAGCTTGTAGATTGTCTATTTTCACTATATTTATCTGTGGAACCGAAAATTCAATGCCTCAACTCCTACATTCCAAGTGCTTATCAGGGTGGGAGGTCCCCAGTTCAAAGATGATTATTTTGGGGGGTCCTCAGTTCAAATATGATTATTTTGGGGGGTCCTCAGTTCAAAAATGATCATTTTTGGAGGGTCCCCAGTTCAAATATGATTATTTTGGGGGGTCACGGCCTGAAAAGGTTGAGAACCACTGGACTAGCCAACTATATCTGCTGGAGACCATATGGTGATGCCACTTTCCCATGTGGAATCTGAACAAGATCCTCAGTGAGTGTCTGAATCCAGACTGAACCAGTGTTCTGTCTCTGATTGTCCTCATCATGTGAAGGCCTAACAGAGCTGTTCTTCTCTGAGTGCTTTACACTGACCGGGGGGTCTGTGCTGTCCTCTCCTGTTGATGAAGTCTGCAGGGTTAAACCTGACCACAGGGAGTCTGTGGACGGATGTGTGTGGAGAGACAGAATGGACCCGCCAGTCATTCTAACCCACACAGAGCTATAACAGGGCCCTGATGATGAGCAGGTTACTTGTTCACGCTGGTTTCAAATGCTGCTGTATGTTTTGTTTTCTGAGCATTAAACAGGTGGGACAAAACCTGAAGGGGGTTTTTGTCATCATGAGCGCTGGTGAGATGAATGAATAAAGATGAATACACAAATCACTCTTGGTTTAACTGCAAATGTTGACAGTTGACACACTCAGTGTCTTTGTGTACATTGGAAAGTTACATTTAGAGAGACTAACGCAATCTCAACAAAAGCGACAAATAACTAAGTGAAGGTGAACTAGAGGAGTTTTATACCTCTGTAGCTTACTAAAAGAGAATTCCCTGCTATAGACGCTGCCCATTTCAACAAGATATAGTTCAAGACAGGTAGAAAAGTTTAAGCACAGTATCAATTAACAACACACAGTTTACAAGCTTGTTTTAAAAGCAATGGCTGGTTGAGATCTGCACTCTGTGGGGCACAGCTTTTTTCTTTCAATGCCAATGGCAGTTTAAGATCATCTAACTTCTTATCCAACAGAAATCAATGTGGAAAAAGTAAGCATATCCCTAACACCTTCATCCGATCAAATGTCTGTAAATTGAATGGCTCACAAAACACAAAAGAATGGCTGAAAAGGGAGAAATGAAAGATTATAGAATAAGTAAATTGAAGTCTAGATTTTAGTCATCTGAAATAAATGTCATGGGTAATCCTGAAGAGGGCAGTACATGCACACACACACACAAACACCCACAGCCACACACACACACACACACACACACACACACACACACACACACACACACACAAAACATTAAACATCACAGTTAAAGGAGTTCTTCACTGAAGAGTCCTCCCAGGCCATGTAAGAGACCCATACAAAAATCTCTACAATAAGTTATAGGCCTAGTAAATAAAGTACAAAGTTCTCGTGTCATTTGTTGAATGGGATCATCTTTAATAGACTGTTGAACCCTACAGTATGAATTGAACTGAGAACTAGGTTTCCATAAGTCTTGTTTTAAAAAAGGGGGTGGACTTGATTTTTTTCACAGTACTGTAGATGAAGCTACATGTACCCAGTTGATGAAAGTACATTTACTCAAGTCTGTACCAAACACACTTTTGAGGGTTTTTGAATATTACATCTTGTATGCATTATACCTGTCATGATTGTACTTTTTACTCCACTACAATAATTTGACAGATTCAGTTAGTTACTTTGGAGGTTTAGCTTATTAATACAAGAAAACATACATTAAGTGATAAATGATGATGTATTGTTATATAGTTTACGCTACCCCGCAGCTCATGAAGTAGCTGAAATTGAAAGAAGTGATGAACACATTCATCTCAATGCATTACTAATTACAATCCAATAATATGATGGTGAAATGGGCCAGTCTGCTTCTGCATGAGTACTTTGATGTGTGGCAATGTAAAGTAAAGTATATTTTGATGACAATACTGTTGTAGTTTTAGTCAAGTAAAAGTTTAAATTACAGGACTTTTACTTGTAATTTCTTCCACCCCTGTACAGTACATGTACATCACCAGGGGAACTGAAAAGTACCCTAAAATTACAGTAAGAATGTTATTGGAATATGATAAGCTAGTCATTACCTAACCCATTAACCACTTTAACCATTCTTTTATACTTTGGCTATTCAAAAATAGCAGATCTACAAGCTCATAGCGCGGCACCGAGTGCCACTCTATGAGCTTGTAGATCTGCTATTTTTGAGAAATCATGAAAATCTTTGAATATATATATTTCTTTTTTAAGCAAACATTTGTGACTCAAATCTTCGCTTCTGGGGGTCCCTGCTGGAACTAAATATTTTGAGATGGGGGTCCGCGGCACACATACATATAATTGGGTATAATTGGGTGGTCCTTGACGTGAAAAGGTTTGAGAACCACTGTGATATTACAGCAACATAAGTGTTGTAACAGAAAACTGATAGGATTTAGAAGACATTTTGTATAGAATCAGCCTCAGGTCTGAATGGGTTAATGTAAGTTTGCCATATGTCACGACAGACACACACACACACACACACACGTACACGGTCACGGTCACGCGCACGCGCACGCGCACACACACACACACACACACACACACACACACACACACACACACACACACACACACACACACACACACACACACACACATACACACACACACACACACACACACACACACACACACACACACACACACACACACAGGTGGATTACCTCAGTGTAGGATCAGTGATGTAAGGACTGTCAGGTCGTCAGAGCAGAGCAGAGGGCAGAGAGAGATGAGCTGAATGAAAGCAGAGACAGAACCTACAGCAACCAGACAGCACAATGCAGGTACTGTACTATCATTACACCTCACAGGACTGTAGAGTTGTTATTAGGTTATTTCCAGTGGTGGAAAGTAACTAAGTACATTTACTCAAGTACTGTACTTAGGTACAATTTTGAGGTATCTGTACTTGTACTTGAGTATTTCCAATTTCCAATACTTTTACTCGCACTCCACTACATCTCAGAAGCAAATTGTACTTTTACTCCACTACAATTATTTGAAATCTTAAGTTACTACTGTAGTTAGGCCTACTTTGTAGATTTTTATTATTATTACAAAACATACATTAACCACTTCAGCCCTATATACATTTCGGCCATTTGAAAATAGCCGATCTACAAGCTCACACAATGCGTCGTGAACTTGTAGATCTGCTATTTTCAAAAGATTTGTATACATTTGAAAACTTCAAATGAAATGGGACATTCTGCATAATGAATACTTTCTGCTTGTGGTACTTTAAGTACATTTTGATACCAATACTTTTGTACTTTTACTTAAACTTTGAATACTGGACTTCCAACGTATATGTTTTCTCGTGCCAATAAAGCTCCTTTGAATTTAATTGACATGTATTGATCACACAAGGGAAGTTCAGTTGTCATAGCAACTGAACATAGACAACTGAACTGTCCATTAGATTAAGGTCAGGTTCACACAGATCCCCTTACTTACGCATGTGTTCATTATTGATGAGGACGACCACACAATTAACCATAATTAGTCTGTCATAGTTTCCTCCTATATTCTACGTCTATGGCTGAATGTACTTTTGAATGTACAACTACTTGTACGAGCTCTTGTTTTGTTGGATGTTGTTTATTTGATACACTTATTTGTTTTAGCTCTTTCTCATTTGATTTTCCTATTTGTCTACTGTTTAAGAAAGTAGGTAGCTGATATATTGCACTTTTACCTTAGTCAGTGGTGTAAAGTAACTAAGTACATTTACTTAAGTACAATTTTGAGGTATTTGTACTTTACTTGAGTATTTCCAATTCCCAATACTTTTACTTCTACTCCACTACATCTCAGAGGCAAATATTGTACTTTTACTCCACTACAATTATTTGTAGTGGAGTTATTTGTAGTCCCCCCCCCCAAGGACCACTGGTGGTCCCCGGACCACTGGTTGAGAACCACTGTTCTAGACTAAAGGACTTTCCACAACACAGAGAAACAGAAACAGCTCTAATTTTGTATTGATGATGATTGATTGACACAGCAGCAGTCAGATGAAGGGACCATCACTCACCCCTTTGAGCCACACTATTATTGAGCTTTTGAACAAGGACAACTGAACTCCATGTTGTTGTTTTATGTTGTTGTTTGATTATATTATGTCAGTAATGGTGACTGGTGACTCTCACTCAGTGGTGGAAAAAGTACTAATTTTTTTTAACTTAAAGGGATATTTCACTTTCAAAAAAACGTTTTCATTTATTTTATTTAATCTTTTTATTGTATTGTATTTTTTTCATTTTCCAAAAAAAATATTAAAAATAAATGAAAAAAGTAATTGAAAAAACACGGCCCCCTCACGTATTAGGAGGGCAGGATGAGTCACCAGAACCAAGGACGGTGTTTTGGATGAATCTAACATGGTTAAAATGAAGTTTGAAGTTACAATGGGTTTGTATAGGAAGGGGGCGTGTCTGATAAAATGAATATCAAATATCTAAATAATGAATCAAGCAACTTAAAAACTGTCTGGGGGGCTCATAAAAGCCTGAGTAGTACTTTTTGAAAGTTTGCAATGCAAAGTTTGCAATGCAAAAGTAAACTGTAACAAGTAAAAGTCCCGGATTCTAAATGTACTTGCGTAAAAGTACACAATATAGGTATCAAAATATACTTAAAGTACCAAAAGTAGAAAGCACTCATTCTGCAGAATGTCCCATTTCATAAGTTTCATAAGTTTCAAATGTATAAACATCTTTTTGTGAGCTTGTAGATCGGCTAATTTCGAATGGCCAAAATATATATAGGGCCTGCAGTAGTTAATGTGTGTTTTGTAATAATAATCAGAATCTACAACGTAACTAGTAACTAATGTTTTCAAATAATTGTAGTGGAGTAAAAAATATATTTTTGCCGCTGAGGTGTAGTGGAGTAGAAGTAAAAGTACTGAAAATTGGAAATACTCCAGTAAAGTAAAAAAATATATATACCTCAAGATTGTACTTCAGTATGTAGCCTACTTGAGTAAAATGTAGACTACTCTCACTCACAGTTGCTCTGTGCATAACATCCATCTAACACTAGATGGCAGCACTGGTGCCCACTAAGCACTGGCTCTGATCCACACATCCTCATAATATAATGAGCCACATGGTGCTTTCATCAGTAATATCATCTATTATGCTATGTTTAATGTGGGATTACAGAGCATAATCCATATTATATATGTCATTTATAAAAATCTGTGGGTGGTTGGTTTGAACTTAATAAGGGATCTGATGGGAACACATAGTGTGTATTTTGCTCTCAGAATTAATTAATTATGTTAATAGATTTAAATGTAATTTTCAGGCAGAGTAGAGCACGTTTCAAGAGTTGAAGACACGTGTCATCTCAAAATACCGTATTATGAGTCATTACTATAATTATTATTATCATGATTAATTTTACCCCCAAATACATTTGACTCAAATGCTCTCATGTCTGAAAAGTTCAGCATTTTCTGACCAGCTGGTAATATAGAAAAGAGAAAAGCAAGGTTTTGCTATCCAACACATTAAAATGTATATATATTTTAACCAATTTTATTGACACCCAATTAACCCTGGCTTCCCTAGGCCTAGGGCACATTTTCTTTCTTTCTCACATTTATTTTATTTTCAAAAATAATATATAAGTCTTAATTAGTTCATGTTCTCTTCAAATGAACCTCTAAGCATAATGGTCTCACATTTATTTAATTTTCCAAAAAAGTTTAAGTCTTAATTAGTTCATGTTCCCTTCAAATGAACCTCTGGCATATTCACATTCATTTTGGGGGATTAGACGATTTGTTTTTAGAAGGTGTTTCTCCCTCTTCTCATGCTGTGTTTATGCATCTTCAGGGTTTTCATCACATAGCCATCAGCACATGGCACAAAGCACAGCTGTACTACCAAGGCATTCTAGAAAATGGAGGTAAAACTTGTTCTAATCTAGTATAAAGTCATCATCTGGCAGCAACATGTTGTTATAACATTAAAGTATTTTGACATCATTCTCTCTTCTTCCCATTGTCCAGATAAGAGAACAGATGATTGGCTGCTGGTCTACTCTCCCGTACCAATCACGTGCATCTTCCTGTGCTATTTGCTCACAATATGGGCGGGGCCAAAGCTGATGGAACACAGGCAGCCAATCAACCTTAAGCCTGTCCTCATAGTCTATAACTTCGCCATGGTCTGCCTGTCTGCCTACATGTTCTATGAGGTACTACTACCTTTATTGTGTGTGGAAATAGTAGACAGTAGTTGTTTCCCAGATGATTAGCTTAATGTGCAACACTGTTTTCTCACTCAACAGTAAACAAACCAACATACAGTATAAGTGTATACATACAGGGTATCTGCACATTTCTAAAGTGACAATTTAACTGACCTTTCTAATACAAAATTGGCCAAATTGTCAAATATTACTTAAGAAAGAGGCAAACATTGAAAATAGCCGATCTACAAGCTCACAACGCCTCGCGGTGCGAGGCGTTGTGAGCTTGTAGTTCGGCTATTTTCACAATATTTATCAGTGGAACCGAGTCTAGGGTGGGGGTCCCCAGTTCAAATAGGATTCATTTGGGGGGGTCGTGGCACTGAAATGTTTGGGAACCCTTGGGGTTAGGGTACTATAAATGGCCAGCCAACAGGCCTCTCTGTTTTGTGGGATTAATTTGCCCCACAATATGTTTTGTCATTTTTTGTCATGACAAGTAGGCCAACATTCACACAGAGTGTGAATATTATTCGGTCATAAAGTGACGTAATTATTATTCAGAACAAAGGTCTATTTATCTGAGCTTCCAGACCATGAATCCTGTAAGAATGAGGCATTAAATCAAGGAATAGTTTTATCACGGAATATTCCCCGGTGACTGTCAGCGAGTATTTTGCATTTTTTGTATTGTTTATTTGTTGTGCCCCCGGTGTGTAGAGGCCTAGTTCATTATTTATGGCAAGTGATGTTGTGCAAGAAGTATAAATTGGGCTGACAACAAAGAAGGTGTGAGTGTTTTTAACCACCTGAACCCTACATAGTGTCACGACCACGCCCATGCCCTCATCCCAGAGATCCTCATCTCCAGCCTATTAACTCTACACACCTGTTCCTCATTAGTCCAGCACTCCTATGTATACCCCCCTCTTCCATCCAGCCAGCAGTTAATATTGTTTGGCTCTAGACATTAGCAGTTCCTCACGGTCCCGTCCGTGTTTGCCCTTGTTTATCGGTTCTCTGAACCTTGCCTTTCCCACTTGTACCTTTGTTGGACTTTATTAAACACCCTTGAAACCTGCGCCTGCATTCAAGAATGTTGTTACACATAGGCCTACTTATACAAGCTCACGGGACTCTCTCTTCCTTTGGTGTGTCGCCCATGGCGCCTAAACCCTAACCTTTAACTTCACCAAACACTATGCATAACCTAAACCCTAAGCCTAACCTCACAAACACTATGCTTAACCCTAACCGGAACCCTAACCCTAACCTCACAAACACTATGCCTAACCCTAACCTGAACCCTAACCTCACAAACACTATGCCTAACCCTAACCTGAACCCTAACCTCACAAACACTATGCCTAACCCTAACCTGAACCCTAACCTCACAAACACTATGCCTAACCTAAACCCTAACCTCACAAACACTATGCCTAAACCTAACCTAAACCCTAAGCCTAACCTCACAAACACTAAGCCTAACCCTAACCTCACAAACACTATGCCTAACCCTAACCTCACAAACACTATAACTAACCTTTAACTTCACCAAACACTGTGCCTAACCCTTACCTAAACCCTAAGCCTAACCTCACAAACACTATACCTAACCTGAACCCTAACCTCACACTATGTCTAACCCTAACCTTAACCTCACAAACACTATGCCTAAATCTAACCTTAACCCTAACCTCACAAACACTATGCCTAACCTAAACCCTAACCCTAACCTCACAGAAACAATGCCTAAACCTGACCTCAAAACCAGTCCGCTGTTGTGACGCTTTGTGAGCTTGTAGATTTTCAATTTGCTAAATGTTTTGTCACAGAATAGTGAGT
This sequence comes from Gymnoscopelus braueri, assembly GCF_963280865.1. Taxonomy (NCBI): domain Eukaryota; kingdom Metazoa; phylum Chordata; class Actinopteri; order Myctophiformes; family Myctophidae; genus Gymnoscopelus; species Gymnoscopelus braueri. Next base: position 4,715,943 of record NC_137611.1, read on the forward strand.
GGTTATAGACAGATGAAAATGGTGTTTTATTTGGTCTTTCCCCATACAGTTCACAGCCTCTGCCTGGCTGGCCAAATACAGTCTGCTGTGTCAGCCGGTCGACTACAG
>NC_137611.1:4721050-4823550 GCF_963280865.1 Gymnoscopelus braueri
GTTAAGACAATAGACTTATATGTGCTGGGGGGGGGGGGGGGCTTATTCGGCTCTTTTAAAATGAGAACAAATTAAAAACTGTGGCTCCTTTCATTTTGGCTTGGGATAACACAATGGGTCACGGGGACTCTTGCTCGTAAAAGCCCAAATGACAGGAGTATTATTTCTATGTTTTAATGAATCTGGGTTCCTTGAGAGAGGCTAATGTTTGTATCTCAAAGCCCAGCATGAAAAAGAGTATAAGGCTTTGTTTAAGCTTGGCTTTAAAATGCATCTTTTGTGCATAGTTACTGCATTCTTATCAGGGTTGATTTCGTCGACTAAAAACCTTTTTTCACTGGTGAAGATGACTAAGACTAAAATGCATTGACAAATGCGTCAACAAATAAAAACTAGACTAAAATGTGAGGGACTAGTGGAGAAGAGATCCAGTAGAACTAAAAGACAAGTTGTTCTATGTTTGGTTGCGCTCTGGTGTTGTGCTCTGCGATGCGTTGCAGCGCGCAAACAAGTGTAAAATCAGCCATCACGACGCCATCACAGCACCGCCAAAATACATTTTAGTCGACTAAATCAACTGTAGATTTAGTCGAATAAAATCTTATGATATTTAGTCAACTAAAACTAGACTAACAGTAAAACTTTTCAGGTGACTATTATGACTAAAACTAAATGGAATTTGATTCAAAATCAACACAAATTCTTATATTATATAGCTTGGCACAATCCGATTGCGTTCTATTTGAACCCAGATACATTTTAATGCCAAGTGTCAACCGGGTGTAAGTTTTCTGTAGGACTAAGATGATGTATTTTCAGCCAGATCACTTAAGCCTCCATGTCTTCAGATGGGACAGTAGTGTAACTATTGCATCACAATCTGAACCGTCCCAGTGAGCTGCAGGACGTCTGGAAGAACAGATATGGATGGATGTCGAAAAATGACGTCTTGCAAACGTCCTGTCTGTCTGTGCTCACTGGGAAGTTGTTTCTCTTCTATCTCTTTCTTCCTCATTCTCCATGTCCTTCTCTGTCCCAATGTCTCTGATGCAGATCAGATAAGCATGAATGTTGCAACTTCCACGTGTTGGTCTGCCAGTTTGTGTAAAGTAACTAAGTACATACATAAGTACAATAGTGAGTTTTTTTTTTTACTTCACAAGAGTATTTCAAATTCTCAATATGCTTTTACTTCTCCTCCACTACACCTCAGAGGACAATATTGTACTTTTTACTCCAATACAATATTTTGACAACTTTAGTTACTAGTTAGCCTATTTTGTAGATTTTTTATATCATTATTATTACAAAGCACATTAACCACTTCAGCCCTGTATGTACTCTGACTGTTTGAAGATAGCCGATCTACAAGCTCACGCGTTGTGAGCTTGTAGATCTGCTATTTTCTAAGGCTTTTTTATATTTTTGGAAACTGCATAATGAGTACTTTTACTTTTGGTGCTGAAGTATATTTTGATGCCAATACTTTTGTATACTTTAATTTTGAATACCAGACTTTTACTTGTATTTCTACATTGTTGTGGTATTGATAAATGTAGTACTCGAGTCTGCCCCCCTCCAGCTCCTGTTCGTCATAGTGACGGTCTGTCCGTCTCTCTGTCTGTCTCTCTCTGTCTGTCTGTCCGTCTGTCCCCCTCCAGCTCCTGTTTGTCATATTAGTGACGGTCTGTCTGTCTGTCTGTCTGTCTGTCTGTCTGTCTGTCTGTCTGTCTGTCTGTCTGTCTCTCGTCCAGCTCCAGTTCGTCATAGTGACGGTCTGTCTGTCTCTCTGTCTGTCTGTCTCTCTCTCTCTCCAGCTCCAGTTTGTCATAGTGACGGTCTGTCTGTCTCTCTGTCTGTCTGTCTGTCTCTCTGTCTGTCTGTCTCTCTCTCTCTCCAGCTCCAGCTCCAGTTTGTCATAGTGACGGTCTGTCTGTCTCTCTGTCTGTCTGTCTGTCTCTCTGTCTGTCTGTCTGTCTCTCTCTCTCTCCAGCTCCAGTTTGTCATAGTGACGGTCTGTCTGTCTCTCTGTCTGTCTGTCTGTCTCTCTGTCTGTCTGTCTCTCTCTCTCCCTCCAGCTCCAGTTTGTCATAGTGTCTGTCTGTCTGTCTCTCTGTCTGTCTGTCTGTCTCTCTCTCTCCCTCCAGCTCCAGTTCGTCATAGTGACGGTCTGTCTGTCTGTCTGTCTGTCTCTCTGTCTCCTCCAGCTCCAGTTCGTCATAGTAACGGTTCACACCACATACAACCTGTACGCTGACTGTAACTTCCCTGATGCTATGAACGTGGTGGTGACTCTGTACGCTGTCAGCCTCATCCTGCTCTTCAGCAACTTCTACTACCACAGCTACCTCAACAAGAACACCAAGAACACCAAGAACACCAAGAAGGCCTGAGAGACCATGATATATGAATGAATGAATGAATGAATGAATGAATGAATGAATGAATGAATGAATGAATGAATGAATGAACATTTGAATGAAAGAGAGCAAGAACAAAAGGAAGAAAAAATAGGAAAAGGATATGTGTTCAATGTCTGTGTAAATATGCATAAAATTACAAACATTAATTTCATTCATTGTGTATTTTTTTAATTACCTAGCTATCTATTTATGTGTCTGTCTGTCTGTCTGTCTGTCTGACGCGCGCGCGTGCACACACACACACACACACACACACACACACACACACACACACACACACACACACACACACACACACACACACACACACACACACACACACACACACACACACACAGTGAGCCATGTCCAATTCCCTCCCATCCCCCATGGGTCATTAGTGAAGAGGGGTCCTGTTGCCAAATTGAAATAAATCTGGTCAGTCCACCACCCCCCCCCCTCCTCCCCCGCCCCCTCCCTCTTTAACTCCTTTTAATCTAATCTCTTTTTGAGACGCTTCATTTCCCTTCATGGCCATTGGCTGACAGACGGGGCCAATCCACTGTCAGCTTACACAGCTTTCATTAGCCATAAGTCCCGCCCGCCCCGTCTCTCTCCCTCCCTCTTATGTAGATAGGCTGCACCCCCACCAACCCGCCCCCCCCACCTACCAATTCATCCACTTACCCCCCCACTCCCCCCCGCCCGTCCGTCTGTCATATTGTGGAAGGTCTTTCTGATTGCCTTTGTGAACACAACATGTCTCTCTTTATCGCCCTCCCATGGACAGAGACGAAATCACTGGCGAGTGACTGAGTGAGTGAGTGAGTGAGTGAGTGAGTGAGTGAGTGAGCGCGTGGGTGGGTGAGTGAGTGAGTGAGTGAGTGAGTGAGTGAGTGAGTGAGCGCGTGGGTGGGTGGGTGGGTGGGTGGGAGCGTGAGTGTTTGCCAGTGTTGATTTCTTTTAAATTCTGTTTAGTTTTAGTCATATTTTAGTCGTCTGAAATGTTTACTTTTAGTTTTAGTCGACTAAATATCATAAGATTTTAGTCGACTAAATGTACAGTTGATTTAGTCAACTAAAATGTCATTTTGACGGGCCGTCATGGCATCAAAATGATTGTCACTTAGCTGCATGCTGAAAATAGCCTATATATATACAAGCTCATAACTCGTCGCGCTGCAACGCGTTGTGAGCTTGTAGATCAACTATTTTCGGTCTGTGACACCCGCGCGTATCCATGATGACTTGTCTTTTAGTTCTTCTGGATCTCTTCTCCACTAGATCCCTCACTAACATTTTAGTCTAGTTTTTATTTGTTGACGAAATTGTCAGTATATTTAGTCATAGTTTTAGTCATCATAGCTTAGTTTTAATGTAGTTTTTGTCAGTGTTAAAAGGTAGTCAACAGACATTTTTCGTCATAGTTTTAAGTCTATGAAATCAACACTGGTGCGCGCGTGAGTGAGTAGGTGAGGGCTGAGCCTGAGTGGGTGAGCAAATTATATAGTACGCACTACATAACCCACTCTCTCTGTTCTATACCCTATAGCCAACAAAAGGTCACGTTGCGTTAGAGGTGTGTATTTTTAACTGTGTGAATCAATACCATTCAACACATGTGCTTCTGTCTCCCCAGTAACTGGTGTCAGAGTGTTAGGGCCTCGATTGGCCAGGGAGGGAGGGAGGAGAGAGAGAGAGAGAGAGAGAGAGAGAGAGAGAGAGAGAGAGAGAGAGAGAGAGAGAGAGAGAGAGAGAGAGAGAGAGAGAGAGAGAGAGAGAGAGAGAGAGAGAGTGAAGCTGGTATCTAATCAGTCAGGAGGAGGTTGAGGGTCCTCTCAAAGCCACTCCTGGTAATTACCATGCTTGTGAGGAAAGGTGTGGGGATGTGCTCATCATTCTGACACTCTCTGAAGAGTTAAATTAATACTCAGGAGGATCCATCCACTCCAGACACATTTATACCTTATAGTTGCTGCACCGCTGGTGTCGTGAAACTGAAAATTGCCCGATCTCTAAGTTCACAACGTGACGCACTGCGATGCGTTGTGAACTTGTAGATCTGCTGTTTGCGGTGTGTGACACACAGCGTTGAGACGAAGTATATATGAGGCCCTTCAGTGATTCCTGAGACCCTGACACGCACGCACACGCACACGCACGTACGCGCTCATACACACACACACACACACACACACACACACACACACACACACACACACACACACACACGAGTACATACAGAAGGGATACATACATACACTGTGTGTTTGTGTCTGGCACATATAAATACACACTGACTGCACCACACAGTCATATTGTTGTTGTCGGGCAGAAACCTCTTATCTCCATACTTTGACTTTCAGGTTTCTTTTGGCAAATGAACGACGTCCTACATCAGTGGTTTTCAACCTTTTTTTGTAGCACACTGCCACAGATTTGGCTGTGATTGAGCTACTGGGTTGTTCATACAAAGAGGGTTAACAAGGCCATACAGCCATCTGAGCACGATAAGAGCACTCAACCTCTGTTTAAATGTGTGTGTGTGTGTGTGTGTGTGTGTGTGTGTGTGTGTGTGTGTGTGTGTGTGTGTGTGTGTGTGTGTGTGTGTGTGTGTGTGTGTGTGTGTGTGTGTGTGTGTGTGTGTGTGTGTGTGTGTGTGTGTGTGTGTGTGTGTGTGTGTGTGTGTGTGGAGAGGAGAGGAGGAAAGGAGAGTAGAGTATCTATTTGTCTGTCTGTCTGTCTGTCTGTCTGTCCACACACACACACACACACACACACACACACACACACACACACACACACACACACACACACACACACACACACACACACACACACACACGTGGGAGTCATTCCTTCACACACATTAACAGAGTTATCCCGAATCTTTCCCAAATCCCAAATCTATTCTTCCATAGTGTTGCTCATTATCTTATCTAGACCACTGTAGAGTTTCTCATCTGGATTCCAGGCCAGTTTTCTGTTTCTGAGACAGACTTACACCGTTATCAGCACTTGGTGGTAAAATGGGCACAAATAAATCATCAGGTTTGAAAGAATCTAATTTGCTCAATAATTTCTAATCTTGCAAAGAGGTCTTCCTCCATTCGTGTGAGCTCCCTCATCAGCTAGTTTTTTGTGGAGAAAAAAATGATTTTCATGTGCGTTATCCAATATCCACTCTCCTTACGACAGGGGTCTTCAACGTCTTCAGGCCAAGGACCCCCTAGCTGAGAGAGAGATGAAGCAGGGACCCCCTACTCTATATTGTATAAAATTGTGTTTCAGATTTTTTTCATGAAAAAGTTTGAGAACCACTGCTTTAACTCACTCTTTCCCCCCATGCACGCTTTTGGCCTTTTTCAAGTTCCTTTTTTGTTGTTGCATTTTGTTGCTCTCTCTTAATCTCTCCCTCTATAACTACAGCCTCTGCCTATAACCTCAAGGTCAAAGTGCCTGTGTGCAAAAGCAGGTGTCTATCAATCAACCCCTTTTCTTATGTGTCTGGTTCCGTGCACTTTCTGTGAGCACCATTTGTGCGTGTGCGCGTGCACGTTGCAGTTATAGCCGCCATTCTTGAACGCTGTCTTGGGGCTGACCTTTTGTTCCCCACAGCCAGCGAGACCCCATCTGTTTCTGACACCCCCCCCCCCCACCACCCCCCCTACAATGGTGGACAATGGGATGAACCCAATGCCCCCCCATGCAGCCCATAGTATCAGTGGATGCTGCTGAGGGACGTACCACTCTGCCGTGAAGGGCAAACTTGATTTATGGCCTTTTATTGTTTTGTGTTTTTTTTTTTTTTTGGCCCAGACCATCACGAATGTAAAGAGAGATTCAGGGTTGTTAACAACAGGGAGCAAATTATTTGATTTATGGCATCCTGCCTCTCATCCTCTCATGGTGGGGCTGTCTGAACAGAGAGAGGGACCCACATGGGATCAGTTGTGCAGAACAGATCTGTATCAGAAAGGATTAGACATCAGTGTTTTTTTTGTTCCTGCTGTCGATCCTTCTTTTGTTTACATGGAGATATTTGGGCAGTACCTCTTGTTGACCAGTAGGTGTCTCCTATCCAACACCAGGGTCTAAAGATTTTCAACTGAAGAGTATAGGCCAGTGGTTCTCTTTAAGTGATGGGGGTCCAGCCATCATGGGGACCCTCTAAGGCATACATGGGCAACTGGTGACACGGGGGCCACATGCCCAGCCCCCACCTTCACTTAATGCGGCACGCAGGTTAATATGGGAATACTGATATATTATGGATTTCAGCTGTTTACAATTCCAAACATGCAAACGTGACCCGCTTTAATTACGTCCAATGTATTTGTATTAAAGTTCATAAAGCTAACATAAGTATAACTAAATGCATTTTTTTTAACGTCATTTTAGAAATTACATAAAAATTTAACTTTTCAGGATTCCACTTCAAAAATAGCAAAAAATAAGTAGTAGCAAAAATAGCAGATCTACAAGCTCAAAATGCGTCGCAGTGGGACGCGTTTTGAGATTGTAGATCTGCTATTTTTGGTATTTTTGCTATTTTTGGCTTCTGTGTGACATGGAATGGCCCAACAGTACATGCAATGTGGCCCTCTGGAGTGAGTGTGGAAATATAGTGGCCCTCTCCATGATCAAAGTTGCCCACCCCTGCTCTAAGGGGTCCAGCCATGGGGTTCCTTTGTGGTTTCCAAATGAACCGTTAAAGGAGTAATTCACCCAAAAAATTACTTATCTTCTTTCAATTACACACCCCATGAAGTCTTGAATTCATGGATATTTTCTTTAGTTTTTGTCGCATTCCTAGGCCAATAATTTGATGACGGGTCATTGGTCAATAGGATCAAATTATTGGCTCAGGAAAGCTACCTGTCTTGTATCACCTCCCTGTGTTTACTCGTTTCTCCACCTGTGTCCCGTTAGACTCCCAGCCAATCCCTGTGTTGATTGTCTTTGAGTTTCACCTGTGTCTCGTTAGTCCTGTGTCTATTTAAACCTCCCTGTGTTCAGTGTTCCTTTGTCAGATTATAATTAATGTCATGGTGTGCCCTGGTTTAATGCCAGTTTGTATCCTGGGTTAGGGTTATTTTGTTAATAAATACCATCATTGAATTGGATCTGCCTGCCTGCCTGTGAGGCTCTGCACTCGGGTCCAATACTGTCGCGAAACTCAAGATACAAACTGGCATTAAAGCAGGACGGGGCAGGACTCACCATGGGGTGCATTTCTCCTTTCCGACATGTCGCCTTTCCGACGTTGACGAACCCTATACCTAACCCTAACCCTAACCATAACCGCACGCGGAAGCCACTAGTCGGAGTGGTGAGATGTCGGAATGGAAGGAGCACCCCCTCACCATGACATTTTAAAAAAAATAGCACATCTAAATATAATAAAAACATCTACAAGTTCATAGCGTAGATCTGCTATTTTTGAACAGACAAATAAATCTTAAAATGACACAGATGCGTTCCCGGTCTTACAGGGTTTTAGATGGTTGTCTTGTAATGTGCTGAGCAGGGAGCATAATAGCAGAGCCTGAACGACCAAGATCAAATACAATACTCACACTTGTCTTTTCCATTTTACGAATAAAAGCTGTTTTCAATCTATTCATCAGTGTTTCGACTGAAATGCGGTTTGTCGGCAAGAATCAGCACAACCAAACAAATCAATGTATTTTGATTTTGATATTTTACACGGCCAATATCACCATGTCTTTCATTCTGTCCTGCTATTGGACAGCTGTCTTTCAAGGTTCCAGATAGAGGGATTTTTCCAGGTTTGACATTTTTTCATTTGGGTTATTATTGCTGACATGAGACTTTTTACTGTCTTTGTAAAAGAGCTGAGGTTCTTATAGCCTCAAGGGGGTTTTGAGGAACCGCTTAAGTAAATAAGTTAAGCTAAATCAATACTCAAAATGCCAGCCGCAGGGATACACCGTGAATCCACAACTCAACAAAATACGTATACTGTCAGATCATATATATACACCATGTTTTAGACTTAGATCATGGTGGACACATTTAAACATGACTTCATTACTTCTTATGTCCTTATCCCCGATGATGATGATTAATGATGACATTAACTAGGGATGGGCAATATTATCGATATCACGATATATCGCGATATTTTATTTCGCGATACTGTATCGCGATACTGTATACGATTTTTTTTTTTTTGCTTTTTCAGATACAGGCTTTATGAAAAACATTCAAAGAACCTATCACAGATCTGCAGCTACTCAATATGTAGTGTATATATAAACAATATGTAGTTGTGATATATGTATATATCGCAATATATCGCAATATATCACAATATATCGCAATATATCGCAATATATCCCAATATATCCCAATATCGTGATACGACCCAAGTATCGTGATGCGTATCGCAATATAATCGTATCGTGACCCAAGTATCGTGATACGTATCGTATCGTGAGATTGTTGCCAATACCCATCCCTAACATTAACATAACAAGTCACATAAGTAATCAGATTAAGGTGTTTTAATGAGGGATGTCTTAATTGCACATCACAACAAATGTTGGTGCGCAAGATGCTTGGAACTTTTGGAAGGGATATAGCCTACATTAGGCCAGATCTTTTGCATATCATGGTGTAACACAGTCAGTCTACACATGGCTGATACAGACAATATGTGTGATTTGATTTGAATATGTAGACATTATCATTTTTTAAATTGTTTTTTACATGGTCATTTATTAGCCAAAAGGTATTATAGTGGCTGATAGTGATCCAAAATAAACTGATCAGCTGGCAGGCTAAGACCTGTATGACGCACACACTAAAGGACTCACGTCCAAACGAAAGCTCAAAGTTTAAAATGCTGCACTTCAGTATCACAAGATATTACAATGTTGCAATAACATACGTACATCTGTGTAAAGAAATAAAGAAACAATAAACGTTTCCCCAAAATGTGGTCAAGATAAGTCACAGACGACTTTTTATAGGTCACGTAAATATCCCCCCTTTTTTTTCATTTCCTACATTTAAAAAACATGTTATTTCAAAAGATTTAACAAAGTTTAAACAAACAAACGTCCAACATTTTTCAAAAGTATTTCATGAATAAAATAAAAAATATCGAATCATTTCCATGAATAAATAAAAAAAAACATTTAAGAAGTAGTGAAAATAGCAGATCTACAAGTTCCCAATGCGGCGCGTCTTGAAGATCTGCTACTTGTGCCCTGTCACCTCTGGTCTTTAATGACTTAAATTAAAACCCTATGATACGTCTTTGACCGGGGTCCCACAGGGTTCTATACTTGGTCCCCTCCCTTTACCCTCTACACCAGGGTTCCCCAATTACTTTTACCCAAAGGGCCAAATTATGTCTCGGGTACCAAGCCGAGGGCCAGGGGCATTGTTCGCGCACGGGCGCCGAAATCGTGCACGCGCGCAAATGTTTTAGTTTTTTATTCGTTTTCTTTTTCTCTAATCGAGCTAATTAGACACTGTGTTATTTTCATTCTTAAATCCTGTGTTCAGGGTCAGACAAGGAAAAAAATACACTCTGGAAACAAAATTATTTTACTTAAAATATTTGGTTGTTACAGTCTGCTTGAAAAGTAATACAGATTAACAGCAGCCAGTTGTACATACTGAAAATCTAAATAAGTCCAGAATCAACAATTTACTTACAGATGTGTTTGTTAGTCTGCTTGAACAGTAATACAGGTATTATTTTTTTTCAAAAAATAAATAAATACTATGACAGGAGTCGTCGCGTATTGGGGAACCCTGCTGAACACCAAATCTCTTCATTGAAAATAGCCGATCTACAAGGTCACAGCGATGGGCTGTTTCCACAGAATGTTGGCCTGTTATTATATGACGTGCCCAGAAGAAGAAGAGTGACGCTATAGGGTGGTTCATATGGGTTTTAAATCATGAAACTCTCCACTCTATTTCTTCCTGGGCTTCCTCTTGGTCCTGGAGTCGATGATCAGCTGAGACTGACGCTTCAGCGCCTCGTGTGAGATGAAGTTGGTCTCGTCGTCATCGCTCTCGTCCTCTGAAAACCAAACAGGGAGGAGGAGGAGGAGGAGGAGGAGGAGGAGGAGGAGGAGGAGGAGTAGTAGGAGGGGGGGGGACACATCAGTGATATAGCCTGAGAGAGAGAGAAAGCTTCAGGCTTCGGATGCTGTCAATGCACTGAATGGGACATTATCACGTTTAATCAGACTATTGATTGGTCTAAGGCGGTGGCTTTTCAACCTTTTTCATGCCAAGGACCCCTAAATTGATATACATTTGGCCGCGGACCCCCATCGGAAAATGATGTGCCAGGGACCCCCAGAAGCAAAGATTTGAGTTAAAAAATGTTGCTTTAAAAAATAGATATGTTCAAAGATTTGCAGACATTTTCATGATTTTTCAAAAATAGCAGATCTACAAGCTCATAGCGCGGCACTCGGTGCCGCGCTATGAGCTTGTAGATCTGCTATTTTTGAATAGCCAAAGCTAAGTGGATAAACATGATTGTGACACTATGTTAACTCATTTTGCTGGGGACCCCCTGGTAACCCCTCAAGGACCACTGGTGGTCCCCGGCTGTGGGTTGATGAAAGTTGGGGCAAACGCTGCACCCCGAAACATGATTTACCATTCTGTGCCTATCGGTACATAACTCGTGGGCTCAAGCGAACTTGAGCCACGAGAGGCACCACAGAGTGAGCTAAAGCGAGTGAGTTGCCGTGCGGAACGTTGCGAGACGGCGCGCCTCCGTCGCGGTCCAAAACTATACTTTATACAAAACATTTACTGAGCCCCGTCGGTAGGTCAGTATCTCTTGATTAGACCAATCAATAGTCTGATTAAACGTGATCATGTCCCATTCAATGCATTGACAGCATCCGAAATGGGTGCGACTGACTGCGTGTGCTTTGCATTTGTCCCCTATAATATAAGCTATAATATAACCTCTGAGTCCCCAAACTCACCTCCATCCAAAGCATCCGGCCCCTGGTTGTCGGGTAGCTTGATGCGAGTGTTGTAATCGGGCAGCTTCCTCTCCATCCTGACATGGAACTGCACACACACACACACACACACACACACACACACACACACACACACACACACACACACACACACACACACACACACACACACACACACACACACACACACACACACACACACACACACACACACACACACACACACACACACACACACACACACACACACACACACACAAATTGAATGTGTAGCTCAGGTACCTCTAAAGCAGTGGTTTTCAAACTGTTTGTGCCAAAGGCCTTCACAACAAAGGGCAAGTCAGAATCTCAAGCTACACCTGTATTCATACACCGAAAATAGCCGATCTACAATGAGCTGTGAGCTTGTAGATCTGCTTTTTCAGTTTTGTTAAAAAATATAAATAATCAAATACAGTATAATGACATGGCCCAAAATAGGGACGCCTGGTTGAAACGGGTTCGAATATTTTTTTGTGGGCCATATAATTTGACTCTGTACTGAAAAACATGTGCACAAGCAGACAGACAGACAGACAGACAGACAGACAGACGGGTACAACGGGTACTCTTACAATGGGTACAACGGGTATTGCATAACCACTCCCTATTTGCATCGTTACCGACTTGCATCATTCCCGAGTAGGCCGGTGCCCAATAAAAAAAATTATGTTTTTGTATAGTTTTCTTGAAGGTATATTGCAATAATAATGTGTGGTTGTCATCAAAATCGCCCGGGCACACCTGGACTTGTCTCACGGCACACCAGTGTGTCTCGACTCTACAACCCGTTTGGGAAGTGTGCGCTGCATGTGTATACTTCAACTGGTGTCACAACAGAAGTGTATGCTGTATACTTCAACTGGTGTCACAACAGAAGTGTATGCTGTATATACTTCAACTGGTGTCACAACAGAGAAAATGGATGAAGCCAACTTGACAATGGAATGGTAATTATTTGACAAATACTAGAAATATGATGTCAAATTTGCCTCAGGTATTGTCCTCCCTGTGGGGAACCACATCGCATGGATTCATTAATTCACCACGAGGCATCGGGGACAGTAATGAAACTAAATGCCTGACAAGTGTAAGCCAGAAAGGACTAAGTCACGGTGATATGCTGAGTCATCCTAATCATTTTAGACATGCACTAGCTCAGCATCTGCTGAGTCATTAATAAACCCCCCCCCCCCCCCCAGCCCCCCCTCAAAACAAAAGAGAGAGAAAAAAATCTATTTTCTGCTTACAAAGTGTTCTGGAGAATGACAGACACAAGTGTGTTGTCAGCTTTAGCTATACAGTACAGTACAGTAGGTGTTATTGGTGGATGTGCAGAGCTGTTCTGAGGTCAGATTGTGTACTGTCAGATCGGGGGGTTTTGTCGGCGAGCGCCAGAAAAGGTCCCGACAGCATTCGGAGCAAATATCTTGCAGTGTGTAGTAGTAGCCCTAAGGGTGTCCACTTCCCAATACTAAGCTACTATGTGTTTGTAACACATCTGGGTTATTAGGCAAATCAGGAGAAAATCAACGTCGTTATTGACCTTTCTCACCTTTCTTTGTCCCAGTAACACGCTCTCGCGGGATCTAGCACCAGTAAACATAGGACGTTCAGACGGCACCCACTTAAGAGACCATTTGTGTACCATTTGCCCCCCTAGTGGCGAAGCGTCGATTGGGCTATCGTCCTAAATTAAAGCGTCTTTGGCCCTGTCGGTCTCACCCATAGAGGTATAATATAACTAGAGGGCGGATTGCCCCGCCCCCAGCTATCATTTCAATGAATGTGCTCAGTGGCGTTTTGAAGCACCCGGAAACCTGCCGGAAGTAGAATTATTGGTTCGATTTTGTATCCCCATAGAGTTATGAGCATGCGCACTAGTGTCCTTCTTGCGTTCTACGGCAGCCCGTGTGTCAAGGATTAAACGCGAGATATTTATTAAATACACTCGAGATGCATATTTATATGTAAATGCATATGTATGTATGTATAATATGTTTACATATTTATATGTATAAATATAAATATCTCTCAGTATGTTTTGCGCGTGCATGTATTTCTCCCCGCCTGCAGTTCCAGCTTTGGCCACTGGGGTGGCAGCTTCAATGTTTCTCAGCAACTCTGGGGGCTTGGTCTCACCTCCTCATCTTTCATGTCCTTCAGCACGTCGGCCAGGTTCCTGCCCTGCAGCGCCCCCTGTAGGCGCTGTAGCTTACGCTCACACCGGGCCAGCATCTGGACCATGCCCTGCTCTGAGTCCACAGAGGGCTGTGGTACCTCCTCCTCCTCCTCCTCCTCCTCCTCCTCCTCCTGGAGACCAAGACAACACAACACAGCTGGGTTGGTGGGTGAGCTGAGAGGACGCTTCAGGTACTACATGCAGTGATTCCCAACTGTTTACATTGAAGGACCCCCAGTTTGATACGCGAAGTGCGAAGACATTCATTTTTTGTACCAGTGTGATGTGTTGCAGTTTGTCGGCCAGGTGTTCCACGCCGGCGCCCACGGTGGCGAGGGTCTTCACCAGCACGTCCAGGCGCTCTTTGGCTCCGTCGCGCCTCCTCTCTGCCAGGCGCAGGTTGTACTCCACCTCCTCCAGAGCCTGTTGGTCTCTGTTAAACAGGAGAGAGACACATCAAACACCTGCTGGTGGATCAGATCTAAACGGTGGGGTTATAATGACACGGTTCTATCAGCCTCTGAGCGACGGCAGTGTGATGGCGTTGCCCAGAAATAGCAAAGCTCACAACGCGTCACATTGGCCTGTTCAGGCCAGCATTGCGGCCGCGGCCAGGCAAGCGGTATCTCAGCCTTGCTAGCCACTAGGCCTGACCTCGACTAAGTCGACTAGTCGACTGGTTAGTCGCGGGGGGTCCGAGTCGACTGTGTGTCTCTTAGTCGAATCTAGTCAAAAAAAAAAAAAAAGTTATTTTCTTTTTTTTTTAATGGCCAAAAATGTTTAAAATTGTTTTTTGGCCAAGTCTACACCTGCAACCACACGTAACTTCCACCTTTTTCTTCTTATTCCTCGTCTTTGTATTGGTATTGTTTGTGCAGGAGCGCCTCAGTGCGGCTGCAGAGTTAATGTGCAACCTCTTCCAGAGAGAGATAGAGACACTAGAAACTCTGCTGGACACAAAACAAACTGTGTAGACTTGGCCCTTTGAAATAAAATGTATTTTGGCCCTAAAAAAATAATAATAAAAAAAAAACGTTTTTTTCCCCGTTTTTTTATTAGTCGACTGCCAGCCGACTATTGGCAATTAGTCGCCAATTAGATTCGACTAAACAAATCCTTAGTCGGGGACAGGCCTACTAGCCACACACAAAGACTATAGAGTACTTTCTTCTTGGCCACCATAAGACTTATGAACACATTCTGAACACTACGTGGCCCAGACTATATGGCCATATGTCTGTGGCTAATGTATTGGACCTATGACAATACAGTTTGCACTTGCAGCTTTTTGCACTTTAGGTAGTTTTAGATCTTATATAATGATTTTATTAAGCAGCTTAGTTTTAACATATAACACTTTTGACACTGAGTCTTGACGTGGTATTCCTGAGACGGTAGCTGCTGTGTTGGTTTTTACCGCACAATGAATTTCACGTGCCTTTTACTTAATAAGAGAGCTTCTAAATCTCATGTACATAATGTTTGGATGGATATGCTACAGTATGTGTAAATGTGTAGATACGTGGTTGTCTCTTTTTTTTTATTCCTTCTTTTCTCCTTCTGGCTTCCCTTTTAACCCAGCTATAATCAGCAGACAGGTTTGATAAACAAGATGGCGCTGTGTCTGTGTCTGTGTCTGACCTGGAAAGTTTTGCCTCCCCGGAGTACTTCATGTCCTGGAACTGCTGGTCCAGGAGCTGCTTCTCCTCCTTCAGCTGCAGCAGAGCCTGTTCGTTGTCCACCTTCATCTTCTCCAGGTGCTGCTGGCTCTCCCCCTGGGACACGAAGCGCTCCACTATCTCCTGTAGAGACACACGCACACACACACACGCACGCACGCACGCACACACACGCACACACACGCATACACACACACACACAAAGGAATGGATATTTATATTTTGTTGCTGGTGGGCAGAAACATCTTATCTCCATATTTTTGTGGTTTTCTTTTTCGTAAATTAACGCCCTACTTGATCATACTACGGAGTCACACAAAAGCATAAAAAAGAAGCAGATCTGCAAGCTTGAAACGCAGCGCAAAGTGACGCGTTTTGAGCTTGTAGATCTGCTATTTTTTTATTCTGAAAGGTTTTGGACATATGAGGTTTCCACCTGATGGAGACGATTTATAAGGATATGTACGCTTGTGCACGCACACACACACAATATTCCATAAAAATAAACCACCCACTTGCAACCCACGTCTACGTAGTGGTAGAAAATAACTACCATAGGACTAACCTTGCGTCACCAGACTTTCCACCTCGGGGGAAAGTCTGGTACCACAGTACTGAACCTGAATCTTTAAATACTTTATACTTCTACTCCACTACATCTCAGAGGCAAATATTGCACACGTTACTCCACTACAATTATTTGACAGCTTCAGTTACAAGTTTGTTTTGCATAATTTAGATTAATACAAAACATACATTAACTGATAAATGACGATGTATAGACCAATTATTTGTTTACTAACATTGAGACTGGACGCACAGGTGATTGTTTCACGCAATCAATTCACAACCTGTTGTTTGTTGGCTAGTGAGGCGCGTCCTAGCGAGACCTGACAGAATGGGTCAGGGCCATGGGAAGACGTTATAGGTTACGGGTGCTGTATGTGCATGCGCGCGCGTGCATGCACAAATTTGCGGTTTCTGGGGTTATTTTGTTAATTTAATTCGGTTAATTCGGTTCCAGAACTTATTGCACTAAATCCCCCCCTTCCCACGGCTATGGAATGGGTTTCATTTGGAGCCTGTGTGACGTTTGCAGCCAGTGTGACATCCTCTGTTAAGGGGTCTATAGGTTGAGCTACACAGCAGCACAAATAAAGTAATTCAAATCATCTCCACCTCACCAACTGCAACAATAAAGTGGTGAATGTACTTAGTTACTTTACACATTACATTACATTACAGTCATTTAGCAGACGCTTTTATCCAAAGCGACTTACAATAAGTGCATTCAACATAGGTAGGGAACGAAAACTACTAATCACCAGAAGTCTTAAGTGCATTCTCTGCTAAAACAAGCAACTAAGAGTATACCTAGTGCTAAGGTAAAAGTGCAATATATCAGCTACCTACTTTCACAGATGAGACAAAATAGCAAAATCAAATGAGCATGAGCTAAAACAAGGTGTATCGAATAAACAAGATCCAATAAAACAATAAAACAAGAGTTAGTACAACTAGTTAACAACAAGTAGGCAAGGCGTAGAGGAAGGGTAGTGTTTCCTGAAGAGGAGGGTTTTCAGCCTGCACCTACACCACTGCAACTGAGTATATAGGATTTAACCCTTTAAGACCTGAGGTCGATTCTACAAAATATCTTCCAAATCCTAACAGTTTTTGGAAAAAAACGTACGTTACTATGTCAGTGGTTCTCAAACTTTTTCATCTCAAGGACCCCCAAAATGATATGTATTTGGCCACAGACCCCCATCTCAAAATGTTTTGTTGCAGGGACCCCCCGGAAGCAAAGAGTTGAGAAATGTTCGCTTTAAACAATATATATTCAAAGATTTGCACACATTTTCACGATTTCTCAAAAATAGCAGATCTACAAGCTCATGGCGCGGCACTCGGTGCCGCGCCATGAGCTTGTAGATCTTCTATTTTTGAATAGCCAAAGTGTAAAATAATGTTTTTTTTTAGCTCAAGTCAAAAAATGACACAGATGTGTTCCAGGTCTGAATGGATTTAAGTGTTTAAATAAAGAATGTGAGTTCTTCTTCCATAACTACGTCTACATTATCCCCATCACCCCGTCCGTCCGTCCGTCCGTCCGTCCCTGTACCTGCACGTCTGTGACCCCCGTGGCCTCCTTGATGCGTTGGAAGGCGTCTTCGAAGGTGGAGATGGTCTTCTCCTCCTCGTGGATCAGCCTGGTGGTGCTGCGCTGGGCCTCCTCGCTGCCCGGGTCGTCTCCCGGGATGATGGGCGCTCTCTGGGCCTGAGGGGGGGATAATGGGTTCTTAAAGGGATAGTTCACCCCCAAAATGACTTTTTTTCCTATGGATTAGTCACCCCATGGAGACTTGAATTCATGGATATTGTTTTGTTTTTTCTCTCATTCCTAAGACAATAATTTGATGACCAGCAGCGGTTCCGGTAGGAGACACAAAGAGTCTCCTTTGCGTCTCCTACCGGAACCGCTGCCTACCACCAAGTCCGCTGGTCATCAAAATATTGGCTTAGGAGTGAAACCCTCGGTGTTGGTTATCCATTTGTAACTCAGAGAGTGTACAAATGTCACCGAATGGACTCCTATACGGGTCCATTTGGTTGCATTAGTAAACTCTCAGGGATGAATGAACACTAAAGTACTGTGTGCAGAGTTATGTTTGACTCAGAGATATGAGTGAACTCTGGCGCTCCAACTAATGAGTCTGTACTGTCAATAACCGCCTACATAGCCCACTACATACTGTCAATAACCGCCTACATAGCCCACTACATACTGTCAATAACCGCCTACATAGCCCACTACATACTGTCAATAACCGCCTACATAGCCCACTACATACTGTCAATAACCGCCTACATAGCCCACTACATACTGTCAATAACCGCCTACATAGCCCACTACATACTGTCAATAACCGCCTACATAGCCCACTACATACTGTCAATAACCGCCTACATAGCCCACTACATACTGTCAATAACCGCCTACATAGCCCACTACATACTGTCAATAACCGCCTACATAGCCCACTACATACTGTCAATAACCGCCTACATAGCCCACTACATACTGTCAATAACCGCCTACATAGCCCACTACATACTGTCAATAACCGCCTACATAGCCCACTATACTGTCAATAACCGCCTACATAGCCCACTATACTGTCAATAACCGCCTACATAGCCCACTACATACTGTCAATAACCGCCTACATAGCCCACTATACTGTCAATAACCGCCTACATAGCCCACTACATACTGTCAATAACCGCCTACATAGCCCACTTTTAAGACCAATTTCAAATAACAATAGCTTAATAGGCAAAACCAGAACTGTGATTGTATTTAACCCATTGGGACCTGAAGCCGATTCTACGTGTCTCCTAAATCTCAAGTTTTCTGAAAAACGTATGTTTCTATATCAGTGGTGTTCAATCTTTTTCTTGTCAAGGACCCCCAAAATTATATGTATTTGGCCGAGGACCCCCATCAAAATATTTTGTTCCAGGGACCCCCCCAGAAGCAAATATTTGAGTTAAAAATGTTTGCTTTAAAAAAATATATATTCAAAGATTTGCACACATTTTCACGATTTTTCAAAAATAGCAGATCTACAAGCTCGTAGCGCGGCACTCGGTGCCGCGCTATGAGCTTGTATATCTGCTATTTTTGAATAGCCCAAAGTGTAAAATAATGCTTTTTAGCTCAAATCTAAAAATGACACAGTTCCAGGTCTTAATGGGTTAATCAGACGTGTTGTTCAAATCTGGCTTTGTTTTTTGTTTTGTCTACTTGTGTACTTGTTCATTTGTATTTCATATTGTTGTCATTTTGTAATGTTCCTGTTTTTGTTACCTGCCTATAGGGACTATGGATGTAAATTAGTATTCTTGCAGATAAAGTAAACGTGATGATAACACTAAACAGAAGTGTCTTCTTGAATAAGCAGACACACACTGGCTCTGGCTGTATAAATAAACTCACCCTCCTGTCTGCCTTCTCAGTCTGAGCCTTGCGCTCCTCCACCTGCTTCCTGTAGAGGGCCATGACACATTCTCTCTGCTTACGCTCCTTAGAGAGACTGTCCTCCAGCTGCTGTAACTCTGTCTGGATGGAGAGAGAGAGAGAGAGAGAGAGAGAGAGAGAGAGAGAGAGAGAGAGAGAGAGAGGATAGTGTAATTAGTGTTCGCAACAAAATGTTCTGAGTTAACTGGGAAGGCCTTTAAAAACTAAGCTATGATGACTGAAACTAAGACTAAATATATTGACAATTTCAACAAATAAAAACTAGACTAAAATGTTTGTGAGGGATCTAGTGGAGAAGAGATCCAGTAGAACTAAAAGACAAGTCATTTCTCAGTCTGAGTTGCGCTCGGGTGTTGCGCTCTGAAAATAGCTACAAGCTCACAATTGTTGTAAGCTTGTAGATCTGCTATTTTCAGCATGCAACCAAGTGTAAATAAAATCAGTTTAGTCGACTTTGCTTTTGCAAGTAACAGTAAGCCTACCTTGGTGTGCTGTCAGTTTCCTGTGTGTACTGGCCACCGTAGGGCCATACTTACACACTTGATGATTAATGTGGACATTTTGAACTTAGGCCAATACGAGTGATTCACTCTTCAGTAATGACATTTTAAATGTATTTGTGTTGTTCCTGCCGTGGAAATGTCATGTTCTATGTACGTTCAACTAAGTTAGACTTTAAACACTGAGCTTTGTTTTGTGTTGCCTTATTAGCGATGAGTATAAGGTAGCAAATAAAAGTGAGGATGTCGACCTGTGTGGAGGCTGTCATAACAACGATGATTGAGAGCGAGTACAAAATGGAAACAAGTCCATTTGGTGACATATTGTACACTGGCATTAACAGTGAGGATTTGACAGTGTGAGAGTCACCTTGGCGGCCTCTTTAGACAGCTGGGCGTCGTTGTTCATGACCTGTAGTTTGCTGAGCTCCTCTCTGTGGTTCAGGATGTCTTCCTCCAGACCGTCCAGCTGACCCTGGTACCCCAGACTCTCCTCCTGCATGGGGCCATATGGAATAAAAGCAAAAACAATACATCTGACTGAAAATGTAATAATAATGTTTACGGTGTTATCATTCTAAACCTACGTTTATGCTGTTCTACATACAGCCGACCGGTTGAAGAAATCACAGATTGAGGCTTTAAAGGGTTTATAAATGACAGACTTTGCATTTTACCTGCAGGTGGTTTTTGATGGTGAAATAGGCTGTCGCGATGCGTTCGGCCTCCTGGCATTTTAACTGTGACTTCTCCAAGTTGTTCTCCAGCACACGCAGTTTCTGGAGACAACACACACAACACACGCACATATGCACGTGCACGTGCACACACACGCACACGCACACGCACACGCACACGCACACGCACACACGCACACACACACACACACACACACACACACAAATGCACGAACATTTAAGTTTCATGCAAAGGGTGTCAAGAAATAATGTTTCATGTTGAGTTGAATAGGTCAGTGGTTTCAAAAATAGCAGATCTACAAGCTCATAGCGCGGCACTCTGTGCCGTGCTATGAGCTTGTATATCGGCTATTTTTTTATCGCCAAACTGCCAAAGTATAAAATATGGTTAAAAGTGGTTAAAATGATTGTGACTCTATACACATTTTGCTGTGGACCCGCTGGTACCCCCCCACCCAAGGACACCTGGGGGTCCCCGGATCCTACTTTGAGAACCAATGGAATAGGTTGCCAGTTGATTATTACCCTGGCGTCCTCCTGTCTGTTCCGTGCGCGGACGTCAGCAGACTTTTGCGTCTCCTTGGTGCTGCCCCCTGCCTGCGTCCTCCGGTGCTGCATCTTGAGCTCGTCCAGACGCGTGCGGAGCGTCTGCGTGGCGTGTCTCATGGCGTCCAGACGCTTCCTCTTGGTCAGAACCTCACGCTCCAGCGCCGTGGCGGCCATCTGACAGAACAGGAGGAGGAGGAGGAAGGAGGTGTGAGTGTGTGGCCGCAGTATGGAGGGGAAAGAGATATAAAGACAGACAAACAAACAAACAAACAAATGAAAGTGAGAGAGGTGGAGGGAGACGAGATGTCAACTTCTGTTGCAGAGTAGCCCTGCCTGATGCCCAGAAACCTAGATCTGCTATTTTGGGATAAATAGTGGAAAATGTGTGCAAATCTTTGAAAATATATATATATGTTTTAAAGCTAACATTTTTAACTCTGTGCTGTGCTTCTTTGGGTCCCTGGAACAACATATCTTGATATTTTTTTAATATTTTGGGGGTCCTTGATATAGAAACATACTGTTAGGATTTAGAAATCATTTTTAGATATGTATTTGGCCCGCGGACCCCCGTCTCAAAATGTTTTGTTCCGGGGGACCCCCCCCCCAGAAGCAAAGATTTGAGTTACAAATGTTCGCTTAAAAAAATATATATATATATATTCAAAGATTTGCACACATTTTCACGATTTTTCAAAAATAGCAGATCTACAAGCTCATAGCGCGGCACTCGGTGCCGCGCTATGAGCTTGTAGATCTGCTATTTTTTAATAGCCAAAGAAATCTATAAAATGACACAGATGCTTTCCCGGATTGAATGGTTTATTTACCTGTGCGCCAACTGGACACCCAATTGTACACTATTATTATGTATTAAATAGAATTGTTGAAAAATGTATGAACACTTCTCTCCAACACCAACAGCTTTAGGGTGTAAAACTCAGAAGGCATTTTGCCAAAACATGTCAGTGTGATCATAAACAACCTTTTTGCATGGAGAGAACCTTCACTCACTTGTTTTTAATCTGACTATGGTGGTGGCTTGGCACGTTTTATGGACACTCATATATATGTACACTCTTCAGCTGAGTAAACATTGTAAACAGGGATTTAAACAGAGGGGAACAAACAAACAAACAAACAACAACAGAAAAAACAAAAGCCATTCTTTGGCATTGTCTCATCCTAGCATCCTAAATGAAATAACATCAAGACGTAACTATTATTGTCATTATTCTAAAGGATGCCTCAAGGAATGCCACATCGCACTTGAACAATCTGAAACAGCCTATATATGATCATGGGATTGTTCTTGAATTAAAAATGCCATGCGTATGATTATTACCCTTGTGAATCTCTTCCTTAGAGGAGCATTTCACCCCTGGAAGAACTTACAGTCACTCAATGTTAATAATATTTGTAGTAGTACAGTAGAACAGTAGCAAAATTTGAAATTTGCGTCCTATGGCCAGAAAAATATAGAAGTCTGTGTGTTTGACTGGGGTTTGACTGGACTGCTGCATTACTACAATGACCATAATGCTTTGGGGCACTGCCCTTCCTTGTGGGGAGGGGAGGCTGCGTGGGGGTGTGGTCTACATTGCAGTCAGGAAATAAGGTGAGATAAAGAGACTATGAGTCAAATGACTCATAGTCTCTGAGGATATGGATACAAATCTAAAAATACAGATAAAACTCAAAAAACACACCAGGATCATGTTTATGGGTCCTAGACCTAGATACAAATAGGGGTTTGATGCAAAATCGGTGAAATGTCCCTTTAAGAAGCTGATGCACAGTAAAAAAAAATCCACTATTGACATAAATCAATGTGTAGCTGTGAGTGCTGAAGATGTGACAGACAGTGTATAAGTGATCAAGGTCATGTTGTCAGTACAGGGTCCTCCCTCTTACCTGCCCTGACATGTTGCGATAGGCAGCCTTCTCTGAACCGCGGCTCTGGAAGGCTTCTTTGATCACCTGCTCATCACCCTAAACGAGAGAGAAACAGAGAAACCCTTATGGCCGGGCCGTTCTAACTGCAACCGACACATGCACGCATGCACGCACGCACGCGCGCACGCACGCACGCAAGAATGACACACATACTGTATAGATAGATAGATAGAATGTATTTTATATTGTATTTCATATGACACACCTACTGTATAGATAGATAGATAGAATGCATTTATATTGTATTTCATTGCAATTATGTGTGTATTTTATGTATTGGTTGTATTTTTATTGTCTCCGCCAGGCCGAAAGGCATGGCGAGAGAGTATGTTTTACCCCCTGTCCGTCCGTCCGTCCGTGTGTCCGTCCGTCCGTGTGTCTGTGTGTCCATCTGTCTGCGAGCGGCTAATATCCGAAACCGTTGGCCCGGTCGCTGCGAAACTGTGCACACACACTCCCTGGATGCCAATTCAGAACCTCTGCCCCAAATCTTTTACATGGCCCTGTTATAGCGCCACCAGGAGGCCGATTTGTGCAAAATCATTTTTTTAATATTACTCCTACAGATTTTATCCAAACATCACGCAAATCATTACACAGTATCTCTATAGTCATGTGATCAACACGGATCTGTATGACTTTCCATATTCCATCCTGATTGGCTAAGGTTGGCTTCCAAAGTTTGCAGGATTGGTCCATTTTGAACTAAATGCCTCAAATCATGAACGCAGCTTGCGATTTCCGTGAAATTTCACGCGCACATTCCCACTAGGCCGAGGAAGAAATGCCACTTGAACATTTTCAAATCAGCCTCATGGTGGCGCTATAAAAGGCCAAATTGCGTTTTTAACTGTAACTGCACCGATCTGCGTGAAACTTTGCACGCATACTCCCTAGAGGCCAAGGAAAAAGATATGCCCTGCATTTTTCACATTAGCCTTTTATAGCGCCACCAGGAGGCCGACTTATGTAAAACACATATTTTGAGATTAAGCCTTCAGATTTCATCCAAATTTCACACCAATCGGTACACATGATCTCTATAGTCATGTGATCAAGATGGATCTGTTTGATTTTTCATATTCCATCCTGATTGGCTAACATTGACATCTAAGGTTTGCAGGAGTGGCCCGTTTTTAACGAAATGCTGCAAATCATGAACGCAGCGTCCGATTGCGGTGGAACTTTGCACGTACATTCGCACTACGTTGAAGAACAAACGCCACCCTTTTAACATTGCCTTATTATAGCGCCACCAGGAGGCCGATTTTTCTTTTTTATATTACTCCTACAATTTTTTTCCAAACATCATGCAAATCAGTACACATTATCTCTATAGTCAAGTGATCAAGATGGTTCCGTCCGATTTTTTATATTCCATCCTGATTGGCAAATTCTGAACATTGCTGGCCCACAATAACCTACCTGACCTGGCGGAGACCTGTGCTCCGAGGAGCACTTTTTCTAGTTGTTTGTATATTTGGATGCCAGTGTCAAAGGCAAATTTACTGACAGACAGCCAGACAGACAGATAGATAGATAGATAGATAGATAGATAGATAGATAGATAGATAGATAGATAGATAGATAGATAGATAGGATATACAGCTTTTCTAATTTGTAGCAATTATAGAAATATTAGACCGTAATTGTGAAATGTTCAATCATGTATACTTTACATTACTTACAAATCTTAAATTCTGGACCAAATAGCCAATTTTTACATGGAAGTGCCCACTCTTCCTGTTAGCAGTAAAACTCTACTTACAGCATGAGACTCTGCCAGCCTCCTGTACATCTTCTTGTTGTCCTGTATAAACTCTACTTACAGCATGAGACTCAGCCAGCCTCCTGTACATCTTCTTGTTGTCCTGTCTAAACTCTACTTACAGCATGAGACTGGGCCAGCCTCCTGTACATCTTCTTGTTGTCCTGTCTGAGCTGGAGGATGCTCTCTCTGTTGTTCTTGATGCTGGTCTGGGACGTCTCATAGTAAGCACTCCTTTCTCCCTCTGCATGCATGGTGGAGCATTATGTCACCGCATAAAGAGAAATAAGCAACCAGGTCTATGAAAACAAGCCCAAAAGAAGCCACTATAGGCCACATGAGCACTTAATCCTATGTAGATCGGTTATTTGAAATGTGATCACGACGCGTTGTGAGCTTGTAGATCTGCTATATATTTCTTTATCTTGAAAAACTATTGAAATATTTTGAATATTTGTTTAAACATTTTAAACGCAAATGATCTGGTATGGGGGCTCCCTGGCGTTAAATATTTTCAGATGGGGGGGGGGGGGGGGTCTGTGGAAATGCATAATTATTAATTTTCCGATCCTCGAGAACCACTGGGTTAACCAATAATTACTACATTTGGAAACAAGCCCAAAGAAGCAACTACACTTTAGAAACAAGACCAAAAAAATGCAACCTGCAACTACCAATATTTACAAGCAACTTTACTGAAAAACAAGCCTAAAGTCGCTTATAATAAGCAGACATGGCAACCCTGCAAATAACTTGCATGGCAATAATTCAGCTTCACACTTATAAGTGTATACCTGCCTAAATTCAACAATGAAAATATTCATGGCTTATAGATTTTTTTGGCATTATTAGGCTACAAGTTTACACAGTAGCCTGTGGTGTTGTGAGCTTAATATAGACTAAGATTAGATATTTTCGAATGTTTCTTTCTTTCAGATGTTTCTATGTGTTTGCTTCTGTTTGACTTTGTTTCACAACCATTAGTTAGTTGGAATGTGCGTCTTCTGTGCTACAGCGAATTTGGTGACCCATCGAAGACGGTCCGTGACTCCAGAGGACGCTCAGTAATAATAGTGTTTGAACTTTGAACGTATTTTATCAATAAGATACATCTTTCTATGATAGTCTTGATCCAAGCTATTGATAGGACGTCGTGGTAATGAAATCCTATCACATTCTCTACCTTCATCCCCACAGAAACAAACTCTCATTATTCATTATAATAAAATCTAAAATGTAACTACAGAGCAGTGGTGGAAAAAGTACTCAAATTCTTTACTTAAGTAAAAGTACCAATACTGCAATATAAAAATACTCTGTTACAAGTAAAAGTCCAGAATTAAAAATGTACTTGAGTAAAAGTACAAAAGTATTGGCATCAAAATGTACTTAAAGTACCAAAAGTAAAAGTACTAAATGTTTGAAAATAGCAGATCTACAAGCTCACAACGCGTCGCATCGCGACGCGTAGTGAGCTTGTAGATCGGCTATTTTCAAATAGCCTATGTATAAAATAGGTTTAAAGTGGTTAATGTATGTTTCATTATATCATAATTTATATCTGAAAAGTAACTAGTAACTAAAGTTTTCAAGTAAATGTAGTGGAGTAAAAGTACAATATTTGCCTCTGAGATGTAGTGGAGTAGAAGTAAAAGTATTGGAAATTGGAAATACTCAAGTAAAGTACAAATACCTCAAAATTGTACTTAAGTACAGTACTTAAGTAAATGTACTTAGTTACTTTACACCACTGCTACAGAGTGGAGACGGAGAGGCAGACACAGCGACTCTATAGTCACAGATTTCGGTAGCTCACCAATGTCGGTGCAACACATTTACTGTGGCATTCTAGAACAACTCACCCAGTAGTTGTATTTTCCGCTGCATCTCTGTTATCTCGTCATGCAGCGGCGGCTTGATGGCGTCGAAGCTGGACGTCATGTCGATGTCTGTCTGCTGTCACTGTGGTAGAAATTAAATCTAATATGTCTCTGTCTTTATTCACAGACACCACATTCACACACTAACGTCCGACGGAAGGCTTGTTGACTGCTGTTGCCTAGCAACCATCCACCAACTTAACCACTTAAGGCCCGTATGGTTGAGCCGGGGTCCCTCAGGGCTCTATGCTAGTGTATTTTCTGTTTTCTGTTTTTGTTGGGAACTTGAGGCCAAGTACAAACGCTTGGAAGATTAGTAGTCTATTTCAGCTATAGGAACATTGCTTTGATAAGCTAGTTCTAACAGAATGCAAAATGTATGCACTTTAATTGCTTGTTAACAACAGCAATAACATTAAAATAAAACGCATTATATTAAGGACATTTTTTTCAGCTTAAAGGTCTGCACGTATACTAAAGATGAAGACACAAAACAAACAAAACATCAACTTCCAAACATTCCTTCTGCAAAATAATTATTGAACTTGTGTATTGGTTTAGTTAGCCTATAATACAAATCAACCAACAATAATGCTCTCCTTTTGCAATTATGTGCACAGTGTAAATTTATATCCATTAGTAACTCGGACACTGTGCCCATGTTGCACTTTATACGCTCTCTGACTTAAATAAACACTGAGGATTTTAATGTGTATGTAGCCAGTCAGAGTTGAGCCTCAGGGGCCACTGTAGGACAGCTGCATTGGCACTTCCTCATTGCCAATCAGTGAGAGTATTTAAAGACCCTGCAGTCTATCTAACATAGTCTGCTTGGTGGTTGAAGGCTGCAGGT
Organism: Gymnoscopelus braueri; assembly: GCF_963280865.1. Classification (NCBI taxonomy): domain Eukaryota; kingdom Metazoa; phylum Chordata; class Actinopteri; order Myctophiformes; family Myctophidae; genus Gymnoscopelus; species Gymnoscopelus braueri. Next base: position 4,748,595 of record NC_137611.1, read on the forward strand.
CTTGTGACCTGATACTTTCAACTCAAAGCTTGATAGTATGTTTGGCAACACAAAAAACAACAAGATTACAATATTGACATTCTTAATCCAAATGGTAACAACAAAACGAACATCTCAGAGGCAAATATTGTACTTTTACTCCACTATTATTTGGAAACTTTAGTTACTTTGTAGATTTTGATTATTATTACAAAACATACATTAACCACTGCTTTTGTACTTTTACTCAAGTACATTCTTAATTCCGGACTTGAGTCCGGAAGTACTCAAGTAAGAGTAGAGTATTTCTACATTGCAGTATTGATACTTTTACTTAAGTAAAAAATGTGAGTACTTTTTCCACCACTGCTAGTAGGCAGTAGAGGTCAGTGAGACAGGAGGTGTAGAAGGACAATAAGAAGTAAAACAAGTAAACATTATTCAGAATTAATGGCTGCAGCCCATGCATATTCAGGGTGTACTGTAGGCCTACAACCACTGACAATTAATCTGAGTAACTTAATTTCTCCTGTGTGGTGTATAGGCCTAATTCTCAATGCACACAGAGCAGCCTTGTGCGTTTGCAGTGATTCTTCATGGCTGTCATGGATACAAGTCTGTTGAGAACGAGACAGAGAGGTACGTGGATGAACGCAACATGTAAATAAATAAAAATGCACGACACAAGTTTGCTTTTTAAGTAGTTTGCCTTCTGCGGTGTCTACAGTTCACATTGTGTTAAACAGGCTCTTTGTCTCCTGTTCAACCCACCGTGCTCCCTCACCTCTCTGCATTATTTATCACACCTCCTCTCCTCTCCTCTCCTGTCCTCTTGTCTCCTATCCTCTCCTCCTGTCTCCTGTCTCCTCTCCTCTCCTCTCCTCTCCTGTCCTCTCCTCTCCTCTCCTCTCCTCTCCTCTCCTCTCCTCTCCTCTCCTGTCCTCTTGTCTCTTCTCTTCTCCTCCTGTCTCCTCTCCTCTGTCCCCTGTCTCCTCTCCTCTTGTCTCCTCTCCTCTGTCCCTTGTCTCCTCTCCTCTGTCTCCTCTCCCCTTGTCTCCTCTCCCCTTGTCTCCTCTCCTCTCCTCTGTCTCCTCTCCCCTTGTCTCCTCTCCTCTGCCCCCTGTCTCCTCACCCCATCACCTTGAATCACCCTCTGATGGGCCTAGCTGCTACATTTCATCTGACACAAAGACAAAGGGCTGCGTACACACATGTGGTTTCTCCTCAAGTCCCACACATTATGAAATATTAATGCAGGCATAATTTGGTTCCCTGGATGGATTGGGGGGTAGAGAGGGGGGGTTGGGGGGGGAGGGGGGGCTGCTTTAGTAATCACCAGTGACTACAGTTTCCCTCCCCGAAGGACAGAAGGCTGTCAGCATCATTTGAGAGATGGTAAAGATAACCACAACAGAACGCTCTATGCTGATGATGTTGTGGTCTATTCCTCCGCCTGGATGTTAATGGCAGAATGAGATAGTTTGCTATCTCTCTCTCTCGCCCTCTCTCTCAAACCAGGGGAGGCAGCAGTATTGTCTGTGTGTGTGTGTGTGTGCACTGCACACGCACACACACACGTGTGTATGTGGCAGTTGCTCTGTGTAACATTACCACAACTCTTGCTCACACGTTTGAGGAGATCTTCTGGTCTCCCCATCATGGTGCAACGTTCTGACATCAAAGCCTAACTCACAGCCCACTGTGGCCTCTCTCCCAAAGGAACCTGCTCTTTCATTCTCTCTCTCTCTCTCTCTCTCTCTCTCTCTCTCTCTCTCTCTCTCTCTCTCTCTCTCTCTCTCACTCTCTTTCTTCCTCCTTTACCACAAAACACCCACACACACACACACACAAACTTTCGCATATACACACAGAGGACTGCGTCAGTGGTGAATTACCATGGCGTTCCGCGTTATTAAACATGACACTCGGCCCAGATAATGGAGCCTTTCTTCATCTCAATTTGGAAGGCTAATCTTATTGCTTTGATTAACGGCAGCCTCATCTACATATCAAGGCCTCCCCTCCTTTAATTCCTCCATCACAAATCCCCCTTTTATAGTCACAGATAAAAAGGAACCCATGTGTGTGTGTATCTTTCTTTAGAATCTTTTCTTCTTCTCTCTCTCTCCCTGTCCCTTGTTCCTGTGGTATCTTCTTGTCGTTATGGCTGCTTTGCTTCTTCTTCCACTATACAGTGTTAATCTAAACTCTGTTTATACTAACGGACCCACAACGCTTCATTTGTATTTAGTTTGTGTTCAACCATGATATTTATATTCTTCCTCATAACCTTTCTCTTCCTCCTCCTTCTTCTCCTAGTTATTTTTCTTCTTTTTCTTCCTTCTACGTTTCTATAACCACAATATCACGGCCATAACTAACAAAGATAGTTTAAACTGAATTGAAAGAAGGAATAAAGAGAAAAGTCAACATCAATCAAAAAGGCCAATCCCTGTTTCGCTCTCATCTTTCTCTACCGTTAATACACTGTGTGCGCTCTCTCTCTCTCTCTCTCTCTCTCTCTCTCTCTCTCTCTCTCTCTCTCTCTCTCTCTCTGTCCTTGACAGAAATATACCACTGAAAATACACAGTTCATGGTCGTAGTTTGTTGAGAATGCTACAATGTAAATCCCTCAGTGTTACAAATAGTTTGGTTCCATTTGGCTGCATTCAAACACAAACTCTACTAATTTTTAGCCATGAATGCTGGATGCAGTGTTGATCTGGACAGCAAATTCCATTTAGGTTTAGTCATATTTTAGTCATCTGATTTTTTTTTGTTTTAGTCTAGTTTTAGTCGACTAAATATCATAAGATTATAGTCGACTAAATCTACAGTTAATTTAGTCGACTAAAATGTATTTTGGCGGTGCCTTGGTGGCGTCGTAATGGCTGATTTTTTTAATAGCAGATCTACAAGCTCACAACGCGTCGCAGCAACCAAACATAAAACGACTTGTCTTTTAGTTCTACTGGATCTCTTCTCCACTCGTCCCTATCATTTTAGTTTTCTAGTTTTTAATTGTTGCCGAAATTGTCAATATATTTAGTCTTAGATTCAGTCATCATAGCTTAGTTTTTATTTCATTTTTATTTAGTTTTCGTCAGTGAAAAAAGGTAGTCGACCGACATTTTTCGTCATAGTTTTAGTCGACGAGATTTACTGGGAACAACTGCCTGAATTAATGTCTGCACACGCAGTGCTTTTTCTAGGTATACTGAGGAGCCTCTTTACCTGGATTAGGGAATATAATCCCTTCTTTCTCTGGGTATATCTAATACAGTATAATTACTTCTCTCTGGGCGTGTTAGAGAGAGCATACAAACCCACATAATGCCCATGCACGTCTTCACCTTGAATACATATGGCGGCACATTAATGTATGCTCACGTCTTTACCTGGATATACAGACAGAGATGAAGAGGCAAGCCTCTGCTCGCACGTTACGTCTTGCAACACTTTTTCTTTTTTTTACACACAGAGAGAGCCCCTTCAAGCTTGTAAATGTAGGAATAAAATGATGTCGAAATATGAGTACATTGTTAACCGTGTATGGGTTCACTTCTAAGTCGTTGACCTGTGGGGGTGTGCTCTCTCTGTGTGAGTGTGTGTGTGTGTGTGTGTGTGTGTGTGTCCTTTGGGGCGTCGACCCTGCACAATTTTATTATAGATCTATAAAAGAACTCCAAGGCCATGTTGTACTCAACTTCAACATTGGTCGTTTTCCAATGTACTACCAATGGGTTTGAGGAAGTGGTGCTATCTATCGGCTTGAGCCCAAGGTCAAGTACATTGTATAAAAGAAAAAGGCTGGCATTGTGCTGTATTTTCTATGGCGCTTCAATCATTCAATAAATACATAGCTGTCCACCTACCCTCGTTGAACAGCCAATTAGAACCTCGTTTTTTTCAGATCAATCAAATTAACCCACGTAATAAACCCTCTATTCTTAGTAAAAAAGGGACCTGAGTTGCTGAATAAAAACACTGCTGCCGTATAAAAATAACCTGTTAAGGCCCTGTGTGGTTCTTTAGGGGTTCCTAACCTTTTACAGGCCGTGACCCCCTGACAAGCACTTGAAATCGTAGGAGTTGAGGCCTTACATTTAGTTTGACTCTCAGATAAATATTGTGAAAATAGCTGATCTGCAAGCTCACAGCGCGTCACGTTGCGAGGCGTTGTGAGCTTGTAGATCGGCAATTTTCACAAGGTTTATAAGGTTTCTTATATTATTTTTGACAATTTTCTTACTATTATTTCCTGGTAGCCTATACAGTGTTGCCAGATTCTGTGAGAGAAACAAGCAACCAGGTCTAGGAAAACCAGCCCAAAAGAAGCGACTATGGGGCCACATGAGCACTTTATCATATACATCAGCTATTTGAAAATAGCAGATCTACAAGCTCACAACGCGTCGCATCGCGACGCGTTGTGAGCTTGTAGATCGGCTATTTTCAAATAAAATCTTGCGGGGAAATTATAATAAGCAGATCTGGCAACTCTGAGCCTATACCCTGGGCCATCATAAGATGATAGGGAAAATCCCCAACTCGGGGTCGTTTAGGTCTCAGGGGCCCCAAAAAAAAATTTTGACCCAAGATGACCTTTCTGTCTGTCTTGAAAATTACGGCAAATGTGGCCAACATTCTTCTGTCTATAATATCAGGAAATGTGCCTAATGTGCTGAAGTCCAATTGTGTTCATTTATGGCAGGGGTCTTCAACAGTGGGTCCGGGACCCCTAGGGGGTCCTCAGAGCTACTATAGGGGGTCCGCCAAATCTTTTTGTGATAGGATTTAGTTTTTTTATATTAACCACTTGAACCCTAAATTCCTTTTCTGAGGGGAACATTAGCCGAAAATAGCAGATCTACAAGCTCGCAACTGCGAGGCGTTGAGAGCTTGTAGATCGGCTATTTTTGGCAAAGAGGTATAGGTGTAGAGGGAAAAAAGAGCAGACTAAGTAAAGAAAAAACTTTAATCTGAAACACAATTTTATACAATATAGAGTAGGGGGTCCCTGCTTCATCTCTCTCTCAGCTAGGGGGTCCTTGGCCTGAACACGTTGAAGACCCCTGCATTATGCTATATGCCCAGCTCAGAAATGGCAGATAATGCCTCAATATTGAGAAATCCCAGATGGTAAACTCAGCATATGAGTAGTTAACACGGCTTGGATGCGGCAAGTCGTGTGATAAATACTGGGAGCTGATGGTAGGTGTTGTTGAGCTCCACCTCAGCAATCCATCTCCCAGGGGTCTGGCGCACAGTGGTGTAAAGTAACTAAGTACATTTACTCAAGTACTGTACTTAAGTACAGTTTTGAGATACTTTTAAAAGTATTTCCAATTTTCATTACTTTTACTTCTACTCCACTACATCTCAGAGGCAAATACTGTACTTTTACTCCACTACAAAACTTTGAAAACTTTAGTTACTAGTTACTTTGTAGATATAAATTAACGTGTTATAAAACATACATTAACCACTTTAGCCCTATTTTATACATACAAGCTATTTGAAAATAGCAAATCTCTAAAGCTCACAACGCGTCGCATCGCGACGCGTTGTGAGCTTGTGGATCTGCTATTTTCAAATATTTTAATACTTTTACTTTTGGTACTTTAAGTATATTTTGATGCCAAGTATATTAAGTATATGTTGTACTATTACTCAGTAACATTTTTAACACAGGCTTTTTACTTGTAACAGAGTATTTTTTGCTACTTTTACTTAAGTGAACACCACTGCTGGCGCATTGAAAAGAGGATAGACTCCCATGTTCTCAGCTGATAACGACAATTTAGCCTTTCCGATCTATACTGTACTTAAATGGTTGTCCTTAGTGATGAATAATGTATTGACCAAATAAGATACAGAAGCAGGTTGATCCAAGGTGCATTAATTCCCTTACTTTGCTTATCAAATATGTGTTTGCATACAGCAGAGAGTTCAGTACCACTGCAAACCTTTTTTATGCCATCAATTAACATGATTTGCCTTCAGGGTTAATGGTTAACACTTTTTATAGGTTTTCTCATACATGGGGAATACAATGACACGTTCAGTTTTGAAGTAATAAGGTTTGACATCATTTACATAATTGTGCCAGAAACATATTACCAAAAAAGGTTTGGGGCTCCTGAGACCAAGCGGCCCTAAGTTGGGGGTGTTCAGTATCACCATGTGATGGCCCAAGGTTTAGCCTAACAGGAAATAATAGTGGGAAAAAGGTAGCAGAAAACATCCTGAGAGTTGGGCCTGGCTCCCGGACTATAAAGAGGTTTCCCTGTATGATTATTTATGAGCCAAAGAACCAATTTTAGTGCTATTTGGCACCAGTGTTGTTTAGTGTGATATACTGTATTAGCCCATATAGAAATAGCATTAAAAGAATGTGTTCCTTACCATACATAAACCGAAAACTGCTCCTCTCGTACTAATTGCAGATCCATCCAATCCAACAACAAGTTAAAGTGCTCATGACACAGGAGTAGATGGCAGATTAAGATTGTAGCTCATTGAATGCAATAACAGCACTTTGCAAACTGTATCCTGTATATTTTTAATCAGCTCATAAAATGGTGAATGTCGGGTCATCAAGTTCAATTCCAATTCACTTCTCCTCATCCTAATAGCACAGTGGTTCTCAACCGGTGGTCCGGGGACCACCAGTGGTCCTTGAGGGGGTTCCAGGTGGTCCCCAGCTAAATGATGGAAGAGTTTGTAACCAAATGGACCCTTATATAGATCTTTAACTCTAGAGAGCGTAAAATGAAACCAAATGGACCCGTACGGGTCCATTTGGTTTCATTTTACGCTCTCTAGAGTTAAATTATTGTCAAACATCTGCATTTACTTAATTAAAGAATTGTTACATTGATAAAGTTGGCCTGTCATCTCTCCTATTGGTACCAACATCAATACAGCATGGATGGAATTGTGGACAAAATCGTACATTTTAATATTCTTATATTTTTATTCGTATATTTTTAATATATACCCTAAGAGTCTTGGGTCTGAGAGGCTAAATCTCATCAAACGGTGGTTTCCGCGGCTCAAATGCAGAATAAATAATAAACCTGGATATGAAAAGTGTTGGAAAAACCCACTGCTATAGCAGGATCCACTGTAGTTATAAAGATGAAAAAAACCCATAAAACTAGTGAGCTTAAAGTTCATTGACCCCTGGGGAAACATTCAGGTTCAGCCCCTGATGATGAGCTGGTCAGCATTTCACTCAGTGCTCAGTTTAAAACTCCATAAATGTTCATGAGCTGCTGCTTATGGCCCTCTGATGGTTACACCCTCAGCGTCATCACTTTCACGTGGAATTTTACTCCTGTGTGTGTTATCACTTACATCATAGTGCTGATGGAGGAGGAGTTTGAAGGTGACGAGGGTTGAGAGAGAGAGAGGTGTGTGTATATAAGTGGAGAGGTTATCTGTGACTCAGTACCTTCTGCCTTCATCTCCTCTGCGACTGCTGGTCTTTCTCCTCCTCATCCTCCGTCCAGTCCAACCACCTCTATACTCCATCATGGCCTTCGCCGGAAAATGGGAAACCGAGAGCCAGGTGGGATACGAAGAGTTCTGCAAGCTACTGGGTGAGTCTAGTATACTGAATCTGAGTGGAATCACTTCAACCTTTTCAGTCTAAATCAGAGGTACTGCAGGGGGTCCACAAAATTGTTGTTTGATTTAAAAAAAAGAAACACTTTTAAAAAACTTTTTGTAATTTTTTCCCCCAAAAATTTCAATATGTCTTTAAACATAACATGAATAGCTTAATAATGAATAGCTTAGTATTGAATGCACAATAACATGGTATGTTTATACATATTTTGTAGAGAAAGAAAAGGTCTTTTGCACACCTACTGGGACAACCTGTGGGCAGGAGCAGGCTCCAGGCAACCATTTGTTCATGTTTATACATATAAAATACAATTTTATACATAAATATACGATATATGTGGTGGCCTACCCCCTACCCTACGAGGTAGGGGGTCCCTGCTCCATCACCCCATCAGTTTGGGGGTCCCTGGCCTGAAAAGGTTGAAGACCCCTGGTCTAAATGACCAGAGTGAGAGGATGCATGGGTCAATTTCTTTGGCTATTCAAAAATAGCATATAAAGCTCATAGAGCGGCACCGAGTGCCGTGCTACGAGCTCGTAGATCTGCCATTTTAGAAAAATATTGAAAATGTGTGCAAATCTTTAAATACATGTATTTTTTTCAAGCAACATTTTTTACTCAAATATTTACTTCTGGGGGGAATAACAAAATATTTTGAGATGGGGGTCCTTGACATGAAAACGTTTGAGCACAACTGGTGTAGCAACATAATGTTTTTCAAAGAAACTGTTAGGATTTAGAAAACATTTTGATTTATTTTTTCCACTATATTTACTTTTTTTAAGTAAATATTTGAGTAATTTTTACTCTCCTCTCCTGTCCTCTCAGGTATCCCCGCTGACATCATAGAGAAGGGGCGGGACTACAAGCTGGTGACAGAGGTGACTCAGAGCGGCAACGAGTTCTCCTGGACTCAGGTCTATCCCACCAACGCCACCGTCACCAACAAGTTCACCGTGGGCCAGGAGGCCGACATGGAGACCATCGGAGGCAAGAAGTTCAAGGTAGGAAATGGAGGGAGCCGAACTGGAAGATTGGTGTCAAGTCTGTAGTACGTAATAATGAATATAAAAAAAGTGCCATTGTGGAGCAAGTTTATACAGAAAAATGTGACGCGTGTGTGTGTGTGTGCGTGTGTGTGTGTGTGTGTGTGTGTGTGTGTGTGTGCAAAGCCAAACGACTTGCTAAATATTGCTCTGTCAGCTGTTATAGGCAGTTTGTCTGTGTGGAGGAGAAGGCGCCATGTGTATCCTTAGAACATGAACTATATCAACCTTTTTACATTTGTTTCCCTGTAAATTAATTTTAATTTGTGGATTCGAATAAAGAATTAATGTGTGTGTGTGTGTGTGTGTGTGTGTGTGTGTGTGTGTGTGTGTGTGTGTGTGTGTGTGTGTGTGTGTGTGTGTGTGTGTGTGTGTGTGTGTGTGTGTGTGTGTGTGTGTGTGTGTGTGTGTGCTCAGGCCACAGTGTCGATGGAGGGAGGCAAGCTGAGTGTAACCTTCCCCAACTACCATCACACCACGGAGGTCTGTGGAGGCAAGCTCATAGAGGTACAGTACACCCAAAAAATGACTGTTTTTCTATCAATTATTCACCCCATGGAGACTTGAATTCATGGATATTTTTTTGAGGACATTTATTAATTTTATACAAAAAAAAAGGTAAACATAGCGGTAACAGCACTTATATAAGCTTACAACGCGTCACAACGTGGCGCGTCGTAAGCTTATAGATCAGCTATTTCCAGTGATGGAAAGTAACTAAGTACATTTACTTATGTAAAATTTGGAGGTATTTGTACTTTACTTGAGTATTTCCAATTTCCAATACTTTTACTTCTACTCCACTACATCTCAGAGGCAAATATTGTACTTTTACTCCACAACATTTATTTGAAAACTCTAGTTACTAGTTACTTTTCAGATATAAATGATTACATTATAAAACATACATTAACCACTTAAGCCCTTTTTTATACCTAGGCTATTTGAAAATAGCAGATCTACAAGCTCACAAGGCGTCGCGATGCGACGCCTTGTGAGCTTGTAGATCTGCTATTTTCAAATATTTAGCACTTTTACTTTTGATACTTTAAGTACATTTTGATGCCAATACTTTTGTACTTTTACTCAAGTAAATTTTGAATTCTGGACTTTTACTTGTAACAGAGTATTTTTATATTGCAGTATTGGTACTTTTACTTAAGTAAAGAATTTGAGTACTTTTTCCACCACTGGCTATTTCTACTTTGTTTTATGTACAAACGATTATTGGCAAAATAAGTGCGATCATCTAAAATAATTGGCGATTAGACGATGATGTAATAATTGTTTGTATCTCTCTCTCTGTGTGTCTCCAGACCTCCACAGCTGGGTCTGTGGTGCTGAAGAGGACCAGCAAGAAGATCTAAACGCTGACCTTCTGACCCCTGCCTGTAACAGTTACAACCAACTAGAGACCTCACTACATCCTGCCGATGTAATCAATAAACTATTATGGCACTGCCAGCTACAACGCATATATCCCTGCTCTGTGGTCTCTCTCTGTGTGTGTGTGTGTGTGTGTGTGTGTGTGTGTGTGTGTGTGTGTGTGTGTGTGTGTGTGTGTGTGTGTGTGTGTGTGTGTGTGTGTGTGTGTGTGTGTGTGTGTGTGTGTGTGTGTGTGTGTGTGTGTGTGTGTGTGTGTCGGTGTGTGTGTGTGTGTGTGTGTCGGTGTGTGGGTGTGTGTGTGTCGGTGTGTGTGTATGTACGACGCGTGCATGCATGTGCAAAAGTAGAAAGTACTCAGTACGCAGAATGTCCCATAACACAGGTTTTCATATGTATAAAATCTTTTGAAATCTACAAGCTCACAATCTACAAAATCTTTTGAAATCTACAAGCTCACAATGCGTCGCGATGCGACGCATTGTGAGCTTGAAGATCTGCTATTTTCAAATGGCCAAAATGCATTTAGGGCTGAAGTGGGTAATGTACGTTTTGTAATAATAATCAACTACTACTACTAACTAACTGCTAATCAATCTACAAGGTAACTAGTCACTAAAATGTTCATATAATTGTTTGTAGTGGAGTAAACGTATAATATTTGCCTCTGAGATAAGTTTCGGGTCACACAGCTTTAACTACAACAACAAGCACCGAGTTTAGAGAACCCAGGCACACAACCTGTGTCAAGAAAGTACTACAAATTCTTGAAAATACCTTAGTTACTTTACACCACTGCTTTTGAGAAAATACAAACCTCCAAAGATCCAACACAGCTCATGCTTCATGCTAACACAACAGTGAGATTACAGGTGGGCTGTTCCTTCATAGCCTGCATACAGAGCAGCCTATCGCTCATGTTTACAGCATTATGGACAAATCAATTTGCTCTGCGTGGGCACTAATGCGTTGCGTTGGGCCATTTGTTTTGCTCCCAGCAATTCCGCAGTCATTTTGAGTCACTCTCGTGTCAACTGCCCACCACAACGTGGTAAATATTTTATGGTAAAGATATTAACGTGCACATTTATGGCCTTATCAAGACCTGTATATGCTGTGTGCCGTGGGACATAACTCGCTTTGATTCCAGGGGAAATCTCATCAACGGTGTACAGTAGGTTATTGAACTGAGCTCAAATCTTGGCAGCAGATCTCTCTCATTAAAACGATGGTGGTTTGCACCTCGTCTGTTGTGTTGTGTTGTGTTACTGCAGAAGCGAGCATGTTCTTCTGAGCAGTGGTGTAAAGTAACTAAGTACATTTACTCAAGTAATGTACTTAAGTACAATTTTTAGGTCATTTTACTTTACTGGAGTATTTCCAATTTTCAGTGCTTTTACTTCTACTCCACTACATCTCAGAGGCAAATATTGTACTTTTACTCCACTACAATTATTTGAAAACTTTAGTTACTAGTTACTTTGCAGATATAAATTATTATATTATAAAACACACATTAACCACTTCAGCCCTATTTTATACCTAGGCTATTTGAAAATAGATGCGACGAGCTTGTAGATCTGCTATTTTCAAACATTTTAGTACCATTACTTTGGGTAGGCTACTTTAAGTATATTTTGATGCCAATACTTTGGTACTTTTGTTCAAGTGACATTTTGAACACAGGCCTTTTAACTTGTAACAGAGTATTTTCATATTGTGGTATTGCTACTCTTACTTAAGTAAAATATCTGAGTACTTCTTCCGCCACTGCTTCAGAGAACAAAATGCTTGCCAAGTTGTTGACTATATCGTTTGAGTTTCAGCAAACACGTGGCTCTCCTCCACCCCTCCACCCACTTCTCCTTTCATCCCCTCCCCTCTCTTCACTGCCCCTCGCCTCCTATAGCCTCCTCCCCTCTATTCTCCTGTGCTTTCCTCCGTCCCTCCACTCTTGATGCACTCCTTTTCTCTTTTCCCCCTTCCGTTCCCTCTCCTTTCTTTCTTTTCTTGCATCCTCTTTTCACTCCTCAACTCTGTTCCTCTCCTCTCCTCTCCTCTCGTTCTCTAGTCCTCCCTTGCAGTGTTGCCAGATTCTGTGAGAGAAACAAGCAACCAGGTCTAGGAAAACCAGCCCAAAAGAAGCGACAATGGGCCATATGAGCACTTTATCATATACATCAGCTATTTGAAAATAGCAGATCTACAAGCTCACAACGCGCCGCGATGCGACGCGTTGTGAGCTTGTAGATCGGCTATTTTCAAATAGAATTTTGCGGGGAAATTATAATAAGCAGATCTGGCAACCTTGCTCCCTTGTCTCTCCTGTCTTTCCTTCCGGTAGACGGTAAATGGTCTGCGTCTCCATTCCTCCTCCATCCTCACCTCACCATGCAGCCAGTCTCTCTGTTTTTCCACATCTCTCCGTGGCTTCCAGCCAAGCAAACAATCAGTTAATTAACCAGCTCAGCCCCAGGAATATTCCAGCAGCTCTCAGAGGAACGTTCGATGGGCTCTCGCGTCGTTAAATTTACGACTTCATTAATTCGCCTCCAGAAAGGTACATATCGTTAGAATAAATTTGCCAGGGCCAGAGCCTGGGCTGGCCTTGACTAGAAAGAGAGCCAGCAGTGACTCAATAGCTCCCTAATGAAAACGAGATCTCTTGCTTTTTGCCTTTAAGGTGGCGATTTGTTTTGATGTAATAACAAGTCCTCAGCTCCAACGCAATCAAGATCTTATCCTTCCTGGAAAATTAGAGTTGGAAGGCAACAAGTATAGGCTGTCATTTGAGCTTGTGTTCGTCGCTCGGCGCTGGTGCAATCACTCCGCAATATCACTTCCTTTGTCCCCGCAGACAAACAGGCCTAATTGGCTGTTTCAAAGGCTACTTTGTCTCTGATTGGCTGTTTTGTCTCCCCCTGATTGGTCTCCAATTTGGCAGCCAAAAGTGAAGGGAAATTAGCTTGTCGAGGTTCCCATATCGTGTTGAAGTTGTCCCTAAGTCACTGTGACCTGCAATTACTCCCACACAGAGATCTAACAGAAAAGTTAGCATTGACCACAACGACACATGGACATTAAAATACACATACAAATACATGTTTTTGTGTCAAAATGTCAGAATTGATGTTCTTATTAGATAGTACAACAGAAAGTGATGGTAAAGCTGTGGGTCAGGGTCGAATGGAGGGACGTTCTCACAGAGTCATAGAGTAGTCTATAGAGCAGTGGTTCTCAGGACCCCCAGGGTGGTCCCCACATGATTTTTGGAGGGTCCCCAGATGACAGTAAAGTGACAATTTAAGGACTTTTAAGCGGTCCAGGCTCATACCACATACACTGGTGGTCCGGCTTGACAGAGTGTCGCGGGTTCAGCTCCCGATCCCGACGACCTTTGCTGTGTCACCCTCCCATCTCTCTCCCCATTTCCTGTCGGCCTACTGTCCTGTCAATAAAGGCAGAAAAGACAAAATATATATTTAAACAACGCATTGCAATGGGAGGCATTGTGAGCTTGTAGATCAGCTATTTTCACAATATGTATCTGTGGAACCGAGTCAAACTAAATGTAATGCCTCAACTCCTTCAATTCCAAATGCTTATCGGGGTGGGGGGGGGGGTGGGGGGGTCCCTAGTTCATATGAGGTTAATTTGTAGGGTCACGGCCTGAAAGGTTTGAGAGCCACTGGTCTAGAGGCGTAACCTCGAGTCACATGACTTGGACTCCAGTCATAGATTTGATGTCCTTAGAAACAGTTTGACTAAATACGTACGGACGGACGGACGGACGGACAGGGTGCAAAACATAGTCTCGGTCATGCCTTTCGGCCTGGTGGAGACAATGAAAGGATTGCGGTTTCTGAAATGTGCTTCTCTTTCTGTCCTATACAGAATGTCTAACTAGGCAGCAACGCATGGACTAGGGATCTCAGGGGGTGACTCATTTCAGGATCGCCTCATGAATTCTGGTTTAGAGCCACATGAGTACAGCGAGGTTTCTCAATATGTAGCACACCGGCATTATTAAGAGGAGCTCTGCACACTTAAACAAAAAGGGAGAACAAGCAGCTACACCTGTAATGGAGAATATTGTGTTGTACGATGTAGTCTGTTCTAAATCGTACCTTAGGGCGCTGGTGTTGGCGAGTGCGTCACTTAAGCCTCTGTGATGAAAGCGGTAGCGGATCCCAAGATGGAGGGCGAGGGTTCGAACCCTTGAGCTTACGATGGCAAGATGGTAGAAAAAAAAGACTTGGGTGTGTAAGTTCCTGTGAGAATGCCCGACTTGCGGCTGGAAGCAGTACAGAGGCCTTGAGTAAGGTTCAACCCGAAGGCGTATTTATTTGTCACCACAAAGAATGATACAAATGGAACACCTCTAGAGCACCATTGACATGGTGATGTATAGCTCTCCACTCACAGCTATCATCCTGATGTCACTGGCAGCCATTTATACCCCAGCTGAGCTAATGACCCTGGGACTGCACCATGTCAAGGGGTGTTTCTAGAACTAGACATATCATCATCCTATAATTCTACAAAGCTCTGTGCGTCTGTAGCTCTGTCTGTCTGTGCCCAAAATCTCTTCTGCCCGGTTCTCCTCAGTGGCTGGAGCAATTGATCTGCATTTGCACACAGCCATTGACCATTACCATGTGCACGGAACACCGAAGCTCGTTTTTCGCTTTCCTCAAATGCCAGCTGTTTATTAGCGTTTTTGTGTTCGCTGGCTCCCGGGTTGCCAAATCATGAGCGTCAAACAAGCGCCGGTGTTGCCACATCCGTGAAACAAGCGGACCATGACGCACGCGTGGTGCTCATATCCCCCGACGGGCATGGTCTAGTTACAAGTATAAAGAAACATACAATAAATACATAACCCACATACATCTTAAAACTTTCAATGAACAACAAGTAAATATCAATGCTTCACACTACTACAACACTACCACAATCTCCTTAGCAATTACAAATGTATATCACAACCCCTCTCTGCCATTCCGACTTGGTCCAGCCCAATTACACTGGCCACCGAACAGCACCACTTGGTACATGTTAAGCTTTCAATAATCCCTTAGCATTGCCCATATTGCACCTCTCATACATATTTCATTGCAGTCATATATATTACACATGGCACTTGCCCCTCATGATTATCAGTCAATAAATACTTAAAATCATTGTGCAAAATACAACTGTGCAAACTGCCATAAAGTGCCAAACATCAGTAACAGAGGGTCTCTCTGTTACAGGTCCAAGTCCTGATGGTTTGATATTGTCGCTGACTATTGCTGCCTATAACGGAATTACGCTATAGGGCTGACAGCCTACTCGACTTAGTCTTTCGTTAAGTCTCTCTAGTCTTAATGTGGTGAATCCATCCATCCATCCATCCATCTTCATCCACTTATCCAGAGGGTCTTGGAGGTAACAGTTCCAGCAGAGAATCCCTCTTCCCACATCAGCCACTTACCTCTGGGGAATCCCGGGGCGTTCCAACTAAGGCAGGCCGTCCTGGAACGACTTCCAGGTTCTTGGTCTACAAATATCACTGTGAACCACATGATGTTTTTATTTTTTCTTCATCTGCATTTTCTCCTGAGAGCCATCATCTTTCAATTCATCATCTTGCTCTTTATCATCATGTCATAATCTTCTTATTTCAGATGCTTGGACCCTGTTGCCACTTGCAGTTTTTGTATTTCTTTATTTATAGTGGGATCACATGTTTGTTTCTCTTTTTACAGGCCTATGTTGTCTTCAGTAATTGTTGGCAGTCATGACAGCCAGTTCCCACCTGATGTTATGTGGGAGTTCAGACTGCTCCAGACGGTACTGAATAACTGCCAGCTTGCATAACATCTTCAGATTAGACATTAAATCTAAGACATACAGGTCATCAGATATGGGCCATCCTCCAAAGACGATAATACGATCTCCCACCATGCAACAACCCATCCAAGACATCCCACACGGGGCTTTTCCTTTGGGCTCAACCTTCTTCCATGAGCAGGTCTCTGGGTTGAATTTCCACAGATCATTGAAGTTCTGGTTGTCATCTTTGCCACCAAATATGTACAGCTCTCCATTGTAGGCAAAGGCTGAATGACCCCAGCGTCCTCTTGGAAGATGCTGTGCAGAAGGTGTGCTCAGCCAGCAGTTGGTCTCTGTGTCAAACACTCTGATGTCGTTGTAGTATCCCCCAGGGGCCCCGTAGCCCCCAAATACAAACATCTTAGTCCCGATGATGGTGGCAGAATGACCTGTTGAAGCTGGTGCTGGAGTTCCTCTGGTGTTAATTAAAGACCAGACCATTGTGGTGGTGTTCAGCTTGTAGATGTCATTAGTGTATCCAGTCAGCTGGGTGACTCCTCCATGAATATACATGACCTTCCTCAAGACACAGGCTGAGTGGTAGTACCTCCCCTCTGGTACAGTACCAGAAATATTGGGTTTGGACCATCTGTGGTTGTCGACGTCAAATGAATAAAGCACGTTACAGTAAGGAATTCCCCCCCAGATATAGACCATATCTTCCACCAGAACAGCTGTGTGGAACCTGCGCGCGCAGGGGACCTCAAGGGGACGTTTTCCTCTTCCAGTTGTCACTGGGGCCAACTTCACCCAGCGTAGAGACACAGTGTTCAATATGTGGACTTCAATCTGACCACTGTGGTTCATTATACTGTTATTGTGACCTCTAAATGAGTACACCTTGTGTCCGACTGCCACAGCAGCGCAGAGGTAATTCCCATGTCCTCCTTTCAGATGTATCGTCCAGTGAAACATTTCACACACCAGCACCACTGTGAATCAGAGCAACTAATTTACAGAAGAGGTTAGAAGGCAGGGGATGTTGTTGCTACAATTTGCTGAAGGGAGTTCTGTTGGAAAATAGAAAATAAAACATTTAAAAGGACAATTGTATTGGATGTGATGACGATGTTGTGATGTCATTCCTTGATGACATCATTATATGGAATAGCTAATGACGTTACTCCTTAGAACTGCTGAATCATCTGGTATGGAGATAATTACCTTCAGTCATCGCGGTTTTGCCGGACGAAGGACCAAATTTGTAATGGAGAATATTGTGTTGTACGGTGTAGTCTGTCCTAATCGTTCCTTAGGGTGCTGGTGTTGGCGAGTGCGTTACTTAAGCCTCGGTGATGAAGGCGGTAGCGGATCCCAAGATGGAGGGCGAGGGTTTAATCCTTGAATTTACGATGGCAAGATGGTAGAAATGGAGTGACCTGCAATTACTCCCACACAGAGATCTAACAGAAAAGTTAGCATTGACCACAACGATACATGGACACAAAAATACACATACAAATACATGTTTTTGTGTCAAAATGTCAGAATTGATGTTCTTATTAGATAGTACAACAGAAAGTGATGGTAAAGCTGTGGGTCAGGGTCGAATGGAGGGACGCCTCATGACTTTTTGTTTAGAGCCACATGAGTACAGCGAGGTTTCTCATTTTGGCAGCCAATCAATATGTAGCACACCGGCATTATGAAGAGGAGCTCTGCACACTTAAACGAAAAGGGAGAACAAGCAGCTACACCTGTAATGGAGAATATTGTGTTGTATTCCCTATGGGGCCTGTAGCCCCAAATACAAACATCTTAGACCCGATGATGGTGGCAGAATGACTTGTTGAAGCAGGTGCTGGAGTTCCTCTGGTGTTAATTAAAGACCAGACCATTGTGGTGGTGTCCAGCTTGTAGATGTCATTACTGCATCCAGTCAGCTGGGTGTTTCCTCCATAGATGTACATGACCTTCCTCAAGATACAGGCTGAGTGGTTGTACCTCTCCTCTGGAACAGTACCAGAAATCTTGGGTTTGGACCATCTGTGGTTGTCGAGTCGACGTCAAATGAATAAAGCACGTTACAGTAAGGAAGTCCCCCCCAGACATAGACCATATCTTCCACCAGAACAGCTGTGTGGCACCTGCGCGCGCAGGGAACTTCAAGGGGACGTTTTCCTCTTCCAGTTGTCACTGGAGCCAACTTCACCCAGCGTAGAGACACAGTGTTCAACATGTGGACTTCAATCTGACCACTGTTGTTCATGTTACTGTTACTGTGACCTCTAAATGAGTACACCTTGTGTCCGACTGCCACAGCAGCGCAGCAGTAATTCCCATGTCCTCCTTTCAGATGTATCGACCAGTGAAACATTTCACACACCAGCACCACTGTGAATCAGTGCAACTAATTTACAGAAGAGGTTAGAAGGCAGGGCTTCTTGTTGCTAAAATCTGCTGAAGGGAGTTGTGTTGGAAAATAAATAAAAAAAACATTTAAAATGACAATTATATTGGATATGATGACGATGTTGTGATGTCATTCGTTGATGACATCATTATATGGAATAGCTAATGACGTTACTCTTTAGAACTACTGAATCATCTGGTATGGAGATAATGTAGGGGGCGGCGGACCCATTTGAAGGAGACCCCCCCTCACTAAACGATGCCATCAACTTACATTGAGTCGAACTTGCTTGTGATTGCCTTTTGAGATTGTTGTTCAATGCATGTGTAACCAGGTAGACCTGTTACTAGGTCAGTATCAGCCAGGTGCTCCTTGTTTCCAATTAATTGGCACAGGAATAGAATGGCTGAGCTGCTTGCATTCAGGGGATCCCCTTGCTGTAAAGTTAGTGTACCTGAGGAGGCGGCCATAGCTCAGTGGTTAGTGAGCCCGCCTATGGAGCCAGAGGCCCTGGTTGCCCCAGGTACGATTCCAGGCCAGGCCAGCATATGTGTCGATGAAATGAAATTTGTCCCTGAGCAAGACTCTTAACCCCTAATTGCTCACAGGCCCTCATTGGAAACAAGACCGCAAGGACTTTCATGAACGGACCTGTTAAAGGAATTATCCTTAAGACCTGGAGGGCATGGCTTTTCTAAATGTATTGGCATATTGGCTGCCTGGTGAATTAGTAAGTATGGTAAAAAAAAAAGTATGCCCTTATTCCATGCTGCTATCTCCTCTGTTACGCCAGCCAATGTATGGTATTGTATATACAGTATGTTTGTTGGCTTAAATGTCTATTTTTAAAAGTAACAGTCTTTACAGAAGGCAAAAGAATAAGTCTTAATGTGGTGAATCCATCCATCCACCCACTTATCTATCCATCCATCCATCCATCTTCATCCACTTATCCAGAGGGTCTTGGAGGTAACAGTTCCAGCAGAGAATCCATCTTCCCACATCAGCCACTTCCCTCTGGGGAATCCCGGGGCGTTCCAACTTCCAAGGCCAGCATGGAGATATAATCTCCACTGGTCCTTGGTCTACAAATGTCACTGTGAACCAAATGATGTTTTTATTTTTTCTTCATCTGCATTTTCTCCTGAGAGCCATCATCTTTCAATTCATCATCTTTCTCTTTATCATCATGTCATAATCTTCTTATATTAGATGCTTGGACCCTGTTGCCACTTGCAGTTTTTTTTTATAAATTTTTTTTATAGTGGGATCACAGTTTGTTTCTCTTTTTACAGGCCTATGTTGTTTTCAGTTATTGTTGGCAGTCATGACAGCCAGTTCCCACCTGAGGTCATGAGGGAGTTCAGACTGCTCCAGACGGTACTGAATAACTGCCAGCTTGCATAACATCTTCAGATTAGACATTAAATCTAAGATATACAGGTCATCGGATATGCGCCATCCTCCAAAGACGATAATACGATCTCCCACCATGCAACAACCCATCCAAGACATCCCACACGGGGCTTTTCCTTTGGGCTTAACTTTCTTCCATGAGCAGGTCTGTGGATTGAATTTCCACAGATCATTGAAGTTCTGGTTGTCCTTGTTGCCACCAAATATGTACAGCTCTCCATTGTAGGCAAAGGCTGAATGACCAAAGCGTCCTGCTGGAAGAATCTGTGCAGAAGGTGTGCTCAGCCAGCAGTTGGTCTCTAGGTCAAACACTCTGATGTCGTTGTAGTATCCCCCATGGGCCCCGTAGCCCCCAAATACAAACATCTTAGTCCCGATGATGGTGGCAGAATGACCTGTTGAAGATGGTGCTGGAGTTCCTCTGGTGTTAATTAAAGACCAGACCATGGTGGTGGTGTTCAGCTTGCAGATGTCATTAGTGTATCCAGTCAGCTTGGTGACTCCTCCATGAATATACATGACCTTCCTCAAGACACAGGCTGAGTGGTAGTACCTCTCCTCTGGTACAGTACCAGATATATTGGGTTTGGACCATCTGTGTTTGTCGACGTCAAATGAATAAAGCACGTTACAGTACGGATGTCCCCCCCAGATATAGACCATATCTTCTACCAGAACAGCTGTGTGGCACAAGCGCACGCAGGGAACCTCAAGGGGACGTTTTCCTCTTCCAGTTGTCACTGGAGCCAACTTCACCCAGCGTAGAGACACAGTGTTCAATATGTGGACCTCAATCTGACCACTGTGGTTCATGTTACTGTTACTGTGACCTCTAAATGAGTACACCTTGTGTCCGACTGCCACAGCAGCGCAGAAGTAATTCCCATGTCCTCCTTTCAGATGTATCGTCCAGTGAAACATTTCACACACCAGCACCACTGTGAATCAGAGCAACTAATTTACAGAAGAGGTAAGAAGGAAGTGGATGCTGTTGCTACAATTTGCTGAAGGGAGTTGTGTTGGAAAATAGAAAATAAAACATTTAAAAGGACAATTGTATTGGATGTGATGACGATGTTGTGATGTCATTCCTTGATGATATATGGAATAGCTAATGACGTTACTCCTTAGAACTGCTGCATCATCTGGTATGGAGATAATTACCTTCAGTCATCGCGGTTTTGCCGGACGAAGGACCAAATTTGTAATGGAGAATATTGTGTTGTACGATGTAGTCTGTCCTAATCGTTCCTTAGGGTGCTGGTGTTGGAGAGTGCGTTACTTAAGCCTCGGTGATGAAGGCGGTATCGGATCCCAAGATGGAGGGCGAGGGTTTAATCCTTGAACTTACGATGGCAAGATGGTAGAAATGTAAGTAGCCCAATATTGGTGAGACTTGGGTGTGTAAGGTCTTGATGGTTTGATATGGTCGCCGACTATTGCTGCCTATAACGGGATAACGCTATAGGGCTGACAGCCTACTTGACTTAGTCTCGTTGTGCCTCTATGGGGAAGATATAAGCTAGTATATCTAGTCTGACAGCAGAGAGCAAAAGAGCTGATTGGTGTCTTGGTTTCTTCTATAATGGCTGAGCACACTGTCTCTAGAAAAGGGATGACTTATATCTAGAGTCGTCACGCTGGCATTGTGCCTAGATTAGGTGCTTGCGTGCTAGGCGTCGTATCCTTCGTGACAACACCCTTGTTGTAGCATGTGCCCTTGTTTGTCCTTAAAAATATAGAGAACCCTTCAGTAGACTATATGGCTTGTCTGTTCTTCAGTGAGCATTGAGAACTCATTGATTATTGACTCGACTGCTCTGACTGAATCACTAAACAACTGTAGTGATTGGAACGTATTAAAGCATTTAAAAAATGTAAAGACTGTAAAGAATGTTAAGACTACAAATCTCAGAGAAAGTTGTGTAATGTAATGTGACGCTGTGACATTAACACATTGGGTGCAAAAACCGGGATTCCCCGGTTTTGTAAATAGTCGCATTGAGTGCCAAAACCGGAGGAGATTTATTTATGTATTTTTTTTCCCAGGTGGGGGCGCTCTAACGCAACTTTGGAATGATTCACGGAGCTTGAAAGAAGAGAAAAAGCTTCATATCTCCATTTCTTTTTTAACGTGGTGGAAACGAGCCGTTTTCGATGGAGGATTGCGTTAGAAATATCATTGTTCCAGGCGTTAGTCGGGACCCGCCACCATCGTGCACGCAGCTTTTGTTTACATCCGCGTCCTGGTCGAAATAGTGCGGCGTAAACGGTAAGAATGCCAGCACCAGATGTACGCTGTTTTAATAAACCTCTGGCACCTGCAAGTGTTAAGAGTGCAGCATGCTTCACTTAACAGAAATAAGGCTATACAAATTACATTCCTCAAGTACACGTTCCTTCCATAGGACACCTTTGATTATTTACTGTTGACAGAAAACCATGAATGTACACAGCAATCTCCTGCCAGCCCCAACTACGTGATCCCCCAAAAACAACACAGTGCCTTGGAGGGAGAATGACAGAGAGAGAGAGAGAGGGAGAGAGAGAGAACAGGAACAAAAACGAGAAACAGTGAAAGAGAGAAAATAACCTGGCTAAGATAATGACGGGGTAAAAGCTGCAATGTGATTGGCACTTTGAGCATAAATAACCTGGAATTATCTGTAATAACCATGGTAACGGGGTGGTAATTGGCTGAAAGTTATCTTGTCTCAGTGAAAGGTGGTCGGTCGCCGGGCGGATTGGATAGTGGAGAAAAACCAGGGAGCCATGAATTATTCGCCCCCCCCTCTTCATGTCTGCACAGCTTGACTTAACATTAATTGTATGCATTGTCTGATTGTATTTATGTCACAAAGACCACATAGCAAGTGGCTTTTCTCTTGATGAGTCTCAATTGATGTCATTGCGCTTGGGCTAATCTCTCAATCTCTCTCTCTCTCTCTCTCTCTCTCTCTCTCTCTCTCTCTCTCTCTCTCTCTCTCTCTCTCTCTCTCTCGTTCACTGTTGCTTTCCTTTTCTCTTTCACCTTCTCTGTCCTAGCCATGAGCATGACTATTAACAGTGAACCTAATGGGAATGTTTAAATCGGCTCCTTGGAAGGCTGATATTCCCTTGTGCCCTCTAAGCTACTGACATGGATTGTATTGGAGCAATGGATGAATGGAAGTAATCAAAATCTAAATCCCGGAGGGCCACAGTTTGTAACTGCAGTATGGCGCCCCCTGTTGAAACACTGCCTCCCCAGTAGCCTACACAGTAGTGTTCAAAGACTTTTGTTTTAGCTGCAACATGACAATATCATTTCAACTTTGCACACAATAAATGTAATAATACTTTTAAAAAATTGTGGGAGTAGTAAATGAAATAGAATTTGTACTTGTACTACAACCTATGGGCTGATCGCTATCCGTGGTGCTGAACTCTTACCTAACCTCATCGCTGCATTTGACACAGTGGATCATGACATTCTTCCGGTCTTTCTTTCCGTCACAGTTCTCAAGTGGTTCAGGTCGTGAGTTTTTGGTGGCTCCTCTGACGTGTTGACATGTGGTGTCCCTCAGAGCTCCATTCTGGGCCCCAAACTCTACATGCTACCACATGGCTCTGTAATCAGAAAAACACAATATAGACTTTCATAACTATGCTGATGACACCCAATTATACATTCCATATTCCCAGAAGACTTTTGCCCAATTGACACAAACACTTGGATGTCAGAGAATGTCTTTCAATTATATGAAGGAAAAACCAAAAATACCTACAATCTATGGCTCTTAACACCAAGGATCAAGCCTCGGCATAACACCTATCAAATTGGGAGTCTTTGACATGAACATGTTGGAGAACCACTGTGCTAGATAAAGACACAGAATCACTATGATCGCTATGATGTTTATTTTGTAAATACTTGAAATTCACTAGGTCAAACAAAGAAGACATTCTTGGTTGTATCTTTAGCAATGCATTTCCAAGGACTGAGTAGAAGCAAAAATAGCGCACACACGCACGTACACACACACACACACACACACACACACACACACACGCACGCAATGATCGCAATGATTCTGTAGCTGCTTGCTGCTTCCATCTTTAGCCACTCACCCTCTCTCTCTTTCTTTCAGAATTCTTTCTCTCAAGGCTATGACTGCAGGGCGGCACAGTGTGTTGTATTGCTGTCATCCTATCAGAACACTCATACTGCTCAGTGTTACTATAGGCTATTCTAGAATGGAGGATTTCACCCTTCCCTTTTGGTGTTGTGTTGTTTTGCTTTGCGTTGCGTTGCGTTACCTGTTCTGACCACCCAACCTGGCTGTGTCCTTTTCTAGTTGTTGTCGATGAGATATCAAGATGGGCCTTTTCTGAGATATACAGGCTTCCGTTGTGAGTAATAAAGATGCACAATATGGCTGGAGCTCCACTCATTCTCACCGATCTCTCCATCTCTAGGTGGTTGTAAGCCCTCCCCCTTTATCCATCCCTCCCTCCCCCTCTCCACTTTCTCAAATTCCACATACATTTCTTCTCTCTTATGCCGACATTTACGCTCCACCATAGGACAGTGTGTCCCACCATAAATAGCAGATTAATAAGCTCACAGCACGTTGCAGATGCAATGCTTTGTGAGCTTCATTTAAGTCAGTGGTTTTCAACCTTTTTCATGCCAAGGACCCCTAAATTGATGATTTGCCAGAAGCAAAGATATCAGTTAATTTTTGCTTTAAAAAAATATAAATATTCAAAGATATCCACACTTTTTCAAGGTTTTCGCTATGAGCTTGTAGATCTGCTATTTTTGAATAGCCCAAAGCTAGGTGGTTAAAATGATTGTGACGCTATGTTAACTAATTTTGCTGGGGACCCACTGGTACTCCCTCAAGGACCACTGGTTGAAAACCACTGATTTAAGTCACTCTGTGCTTACTGCTTCTTTTATTTTTATTATCCCACAATTTGTAGCCCCTATTTTTTCACCCTAATCCTGGGCACTACACTCCCTCTGCCAACCTAGGGAGGCCAGGGCCGAGCTCATGCCTCCTTCAATGCATGAGAGCCGTCTGACCTTCTTGTCACCTGACAGGGGGGAGTTTCCCTGGTAGGACGTAGCGCGTGGAAGGAACACGTTATTCCAACCAGTTCCCTTCCCCTCCATCAGGCGCCCCGGCTGACCAGGGGGAGGCAGTATAGTGACCAGGATTACTACATGTTTTTGTGAGGGTACCTACCCTCGGAGACACGGGGAGAACATGCGAACTCCACACAGAGTAGGCCCTTTCGGCTTTCGCCAACCCCACCTAGGGTGTGGGCACTGATGACGCGGAGGAGAGAACACGCCCCCAGCGCCCACAGCGTCCCCTGCGGGAATCGAACCCAGGACCTTCTAGCTGTGAGGCGAGTGCTTTACTGCTTCTCTTTCACTCTCAGCTACTTCTCCCTCCCCCAGTCCACCCAGGGGTGCTCATTTGCATAATATGTTTATTAATCAGATAGATATCGCTGCATCTTTGTACGGCGAGCAGAACAGGGCGCCCCGCTGGGCCTAGCGGTCCAGGTGCACACCGCACACAGGCTCTAGTGCAGCCTGACAAGTTGGTGAGTTCAGATCCCGATCTGTGTCCCTTCCCGTCTGTCTCTTCCTGTTTCCTGTCTACCTTTATCAACAAAGGGAGAAAAGACCCCAAACATATCTTTAAAAAGGGCTGAGTCAGTCAGGGGGGGGGGGGAGGAGGGAGTAGTGTTTCTACAACATACGGTTCAACCTGTCAGAATTTGTGACGTCCCGTATGGGCAGAAGAGAAAGCATTTGTGCTCTATGGCAGGGGTCTTCAACAGGGGGTCCGGGACCCTTAGAGGGTCCTCAGAGTTACTACAGGGGGTCCCCCAAATCTTTGTGTGATAGGATTTTTGGGCGGTGCAACCGCCCCTATATGTGAGGTTTGGACATCGACATTCGCTGCACTGTGATTGGCCACCATTGTACCCCCCTACACCCCTAACCCCTACACATTCAATGCAAATCACTGGCCACCATTGTACCCCCCTAACCCTGCACCGTGATTGGCCACCATTGTACACCCCTAACCCCTACACATTCAATGCTAGCTGTAATATGATTGGCTGACTTTATTGGCTGACTCTATTCAGGACTGTGATTGGCTAGTGAAACACATGACATATGTGCATAGCCCTATACATAGGACCATGCACTTAAAAAAAAGTGAATCACCCATTGTGGACCAACCATTGTTTATTTATTGTTTATTGTTAATAAATAGCACCACCCACTTCAGAAATATTACTTTTCTTTAAGTGAACTTCCATCACTGTGATGACCACTGTGACCACACCGCCCACTTCACACTGGGTGTGATTATTTTATTTTTTTACTTTAACCACTTGAACCCTAACATCCCTTTAGCCCTCTAACAACTTTAGCCAAAAAATAGCAGATCTACAAGCTCACAACGCCTCGCAGCGCAAGGCGTTGTGAGCTTGTAGATCTGCTATTTTTTGGCAAAGAGGTATAGGTGTAGAGGAAAAAAAGAGCAGACCTAATTTTATAGAGGGGGTCCCTGCTTCGTCTCTGTCTCAGCTAGGGGGTCCCTGGCCTGAAAACGGTGAAGACCCCTGACCCTCCACATGCGATTCCAATTTGGCGTTGTTTGGATTTTACGATTTGCATTTCTTTTGTTTCTCTTTTTTTCTTTTGATATCCCACCCACAAATGTTTGAGACCAGTTACAGACAGACGGTATGGAAAACCCTGTTTGATGGTCATTGTCACATGACTCCCAAGATCATTAGCTCATTACCTCGTTACCTTAGACTAGCTGATTGCCATGGCATCAGCCAATGGGGATCCTTTTCAAATAAACACATGAATAAACCTCACCCAAAACATGGCTCTGCAACAAATAGGGACATTTGTAGCATGTGTGGCGCCTCCTATGGGTGTAAGGGAAATAGATTTAGGTTTTGGTGTTGTTTAGAGGCCCCTCAATGTGGGACCCTTGACTCAATTTGAGTGCATCTTGGAGAAGTTCTTTAGGAATAGTAGTGTGGGAAAATGGTCAAGAAAAAAACAGTAAATAAGGATGCCAGGTAAACATCGTCAAAGCTTGGGAACCAGGATGGAGAAGAATATAGCGTTGGCCATGGTGTTGTATGGAGAAGGAGAAATATATGCATCATCCATCCATCTATACATCCATTCAACCATACGTGCTCCCAACCATCCAACCAGACAGACCAACCCCTGGTGCCCCCGTTGCCCCGTTGCCCTGGTGCTCCGGTGCCCTGTTGCCCCGGACAAGGCGTCATTCTGGGGGACAGTGGTCAGCTTTGTTCCCCTCTCATGCTTCACATTCCCCAGACCTTCCCTGGCTCCCTTAAAAAGCCTGCACTGTGGGCAAGCTGTCTTACAAGTCAACCAGCCAGCCAGCCAGCCAGCCAGTCAGCCAGCCAGCCAGCCAGCCAGCCAGCCAATCAGCCAGCCAATCAGCCAATCAGCCAGCCAGCCAGCCAATCAGCCAGCCAGCCAGCCAATCAGCCAGCCAGTCAGCCAGTCAGTCAGTCAGCCAAGCCAGCCGGTAAGCCATCCATCCTGCTCTGTATTCATCCACAGGGAGGCTGACTCCTTGTACCCCACATCCCAGGACAAGGCCTCTCTCTGGGGGACAGTAAGTGGCATTGTTCCACTCTCATGCCTCGCATTCCCAAGAGCTGGCCTGGGTCCCCCTCAAGGCACAGGGCACCATGCAGGAGAGGGAGCACAGGCCTCCATTCTGCTCCCTACACCCCTCTCTCTCTCTCTCTCTCTCTCTCTCTCTCTCTCTCTCTCTCTCTCTCTCTCTCTCTCTCTCTCTCTCTCTCTCTCCACCCCCCATCTCTCTCTCGACTCACCCTCTGCCCCTCCCTCTCTCAAAATCATCAAGCGTTTAGCAAAAATAGTGGAACTAGCTGATGTACAAGCTCACGATGCATCGCATCACAGTTTGTGCTATTTGCTGTGCAGTGAAGTGTATAGGGGTTACAATATAGGCATTTAGCACACTCTCTTATCCAGAGCGACTTACTTAAGTGTGACATCAGGAACAAGCAGAGTAAGCATTCACTCTCTAGTCAACAAATTGGCTTAAACGTCGTACCTCTTTTAGACCCAACCCTTTTTTCTGAGCTCGACTTCTCTCCGTAAAGTTCTCCCCCCTCCTCTCCTCTCCTCACAACTTCTCTCTCTTCTTTCTTCTTTTTTTCCCCTCCCCATAGCTCTCCCTCCCTCCCTCCCTCCCTCCTTCTACTCTGACCCCTGTTCAACCCCCTTCGCTTTCTGTAGAAAAAAAATCCAATATCCAAAAAATTCCCGCCCCCGGGATCAGCTATTCAAGTCTCTCTAGGGCGCCGTAGCCTCCCAGACCTGTTCCGGGATCAGCATTCTCCACCAAGTCAACCCCCCCCCCCCCTTCAGTCGGTGAAACATGAGACAGTAGAAGCTGATCCTTTGCCAGTTTGCTGTCGTGTTCTACAGCCCACTCCTATTGAAAAGGAGAGAGAGGCTGGGGGTGCAGGCCATAATTAAAGATGGCCGCCTTGACTCCGCACAATGGCTTTGACACAGCGAAGCCTTTTATTGCACGCTGCTGTACGTCTCGACAGGAGAGAGTGGGCCGTTCCACCCCTCTGAGGAGCGTTTATTTGGTTTAACGGACAGATCGAGGGCGGAGTGATGATGAGATCGGGGGGGGGGAGAAAATGAATCAGAACGGAGGGAACAAAGGAACCGTGGAAGATTGTAATTTATCAGGATGCGAGATCTGGTGGATGTCGGATGATGACAATGTGAAAAATTCAACCGCGTCCAGGCCTGACTTTAAGGATTGTGGATGGAAATTGATCACTTGGACCGCCATGCTTGGGAAAGATATATGTATCGCACGCTGTCAGGTGAAATCCTTGTATGTCCCAAAAGAGAAACTTTTCAGGAAAAAAATAATAATCTGCGTTCCAATGGATCCATTGTAGTTATTATTTAAACATTTTTTTTAAAACTTTAAAGCTCTTGTTTTTATTGGTTAAATATCTATAAAACCCACAGACGGACAGACCCTATTTTGGGGCGTGTCATTATAGGATAACGTTTTTTAAAAATGACAAAAAATAGCAGATCTATAAGCTCACAATATGATGGGATGCGACGTACATGCGAGCTTGTACATTGGCTGTTTTAACTACTTTTATGCGACACTGTCATACGATGAATTATAAAATATTTATGAAAAAAATATATATAAAAAGATGAACTATGGAGATTGATTGATTGATTGATTGATTGATTGCAAGGTTTCTGGCTGACAGTGATGATTTGCTTGGCCGCTATCTCCATACTCTCTCTGATAGCTTCCAGCTGGCCGACAGCTTGTAGATCGGCTATTTTCGGTGAGCAACACCAGCACTCAACCAGAGTTGCCAGATCTGCTCATTATAATTTCCCCGCAAGATTGTATTTGAAAATAGCCGATCTACAAGCTCACAACGCGTCGCATCGCGACGCGCTGTGAGCTTGTATATCTGCTATTTTCAAATAGCTGATGTATATGTTAAAGTGCACATGTGGCCCATAGTTGCTTCTTTTTGGCTGGTTTTCCTAGACCTGGCTGCTTGTTTCTCTCACAGAATCTGGCAACACTGCACTCCACTATGTATAAATCAGGCTTTAGGGTTATAGGGCTACAAATGGTAATGTTTTAGTTTTTTTACTGCATTTATAACAGTGCCGTCCACATTTTTTATGTCCATACAAATATTAGTAATACAAATGTGTATGTGTGTATGTGTATGTGCGTGTGCGTGAGCACTGAGCGTGCATATGAGGAGATCGGGGGGGCACGGGGCTAATAGAAAAGAGACCCATTGGCTCGTGTCATTCATGGCCTCCTTCCAATAAACGTAAAAGGCTGCAGAGCCTGGAGGCAAGGTGCGGAGGGAGGATAATGGAGATCCACTGGGGTTGGGCAGGAGGTGGGCAGAGGAGTCCCACAGGACAGGAAGCACCACTGACTGACTGACTTGGGCACTTTCATTAAAGGATGACTCCACCCATTTTCAACCCCTGTCTTCATATAATTGGTCCTCACTAATGCTCATGGTGATATGGCACCATTTTTGTCTGCTCACTCTGTGTCTCAGAGGAGGGCTGTGGACAGTTCAGAAACCCGCCTACCAGTGACATCGTCGATGGGGAATCCAAGCTAATAGAAACTGCGGGCTTTCTATTCCTGGAAAAATTTGTTTAATTTTAATTTTTTTTAAACATAGAAAAACTGTCAATGGTAGGCGGGTTTCTGAAGTGTCCTATGAGACACAGACATAGAGTAGAAAGAAAATATATTATTATGTGAAGATAGAAAATGGGTGAAGTCGTCCTTTAATAGTGTTTGTCTGACATTGAAAATCATAGCATATACAATTAGATTGTTCTACCTTTTTTTTAATCATAAAATGTTATCCAGATACTTGTTATCAAAACAGGCAATGAGTGAGGAGTGATATTCATCATCATTTATTACCGCTGTATTTCCTCTTTACGATGTGGCACTACTGCAGTGTAAAGGACACCAAGCTGTCTAGAAGAGGGTCTGTCTGTCTGTCTCTCTGTCTGTTTGTCTCTCGCAAACGACCGGACCGATCAGCACCGCATGTCTTCGGCAAGCTGCCAGTAGACCAAGACAGTAACTCCTTGAATTGAACTCCACTATTTCATTTAGGTTTTTTTTAGACGTCCATTTTATAATGGAAGTCAGATTGGGCTGAAACTTTGCCCCACAATGGGGATAACTGTGGTCATACAACATGACCGCTGTCATAGTCTATCCACATGAAGTCCCAAATTAGAAGCCATGCCGTATTAGACGGTATCTAACTATTTCTGATCTTTGAAAAAACAACAGGAGTAAAAAGAGGAACAGCCTTTATTTATTAAAAGGCAACATATTTCGACGTTTTTTTCCCCCCTAATCTTTAACCACCTAAACCAGGGGTCTTCAACAGGGGGTCCGCGACCGCTAGGGGGTCCTCTGAGTTACTCCAGGGGGTCCGCCAAATCCTTGTGTGATAAGATTTTTTTTTTACCATAACCACTTGAACCCTAGCATCCCTTTTCTGAGGAGAACTTTAGCCAAAAATAGCAGATCTACAAGCTCACGACGCCTCGCAGCGCGAGGCGTCGTGAGCTTGTAGATCGGCTATTTTTGGCGAAGAGGTATAGGTGTAGAGGGGAAAAAAGAGCAGACCAAGTAAACAAAAAAAGTTCAATCTGAAACACAATTTTATACAATATCGAGGGGGGGTCCCTGCTTCATCTCTCTCTCAGCTAGGGGGTCCTTGGCCTGAAAACTTTGAAGACCCCTGCCCTAAACCCCAGCATACGGGAAAGCTGTGTCAAAAAAGAGGTGTCACATGTCAAAAAAATAGCAGATCTATAAGCTCACACCGTGTCACATTCGGGTCTCCTTTTTTAACTTGGAGATCTGCTATTTGTGGTACGCGACACCGTTGTACCACAGAGCAGACATGGGGCTTAAGGAGGCAGGGTGAAGAGATGTAAGGTTGGCGTACCTGAGGAGGACAAGACCTGGAAGGCATGGCTTTTCTAAATGTATCGGCATATTGGCTGCCTGGTGAATTAGTAAGTATGGTAAAAAAAGAAGTATGCCCTTATTCCATGCTGCTGTCTCCTCTGTTACGCCAACGAATGTATGGTATTGTACGTATGTTTGTTGGTTTAAATGTCTATTTTTAAAGGTAACAGTCTTTACAGAAGGCAAAAGAATAAGTCTTAATGTGGTGAATCCATCCATCCACCCACTTATCCATCCATCTTCATCCACTTATCCAGAGGGTCTTGGAGGTAACAGTTCCAGCAGAGAATCCGTCTTCCCACATCAGCCACTTACCTCTGGGGAATCCCGGGGCGTTCCAACTTCCAAGGCCAGCATGGAGATATAATCTCCACTGGTCCTTGGTCTACAAATATAACTGTGAACCACATGATGTTTTAATTTTTTCTTCATCTGCATTTTCTCCTGAGAGCCATCATCTTTCTCTTTATCATAATCTTCTTATATCAGATGCTTGGACCCTGTTGCCACTTGCAAATGTTTTATTTCTTTATTTATAGTGGGATCACATGTTTGTTTCTCTTTTTACAGGCCTATGTTGTTTTTGGTTATTGTTGGCAGTCATGACAGCCAGTTCCCACCTGAGGTCATGAGGGAGTTCAGACTGCTCCAGACGGTACTGAATAACGGCCAGCTTGCATAACATCTTCAGATTAGACATTAAATCTAAGATATACAGGTCATCAGATATGGGCCATCCTCCAAAGACGATAATACGATCTCCCACCATGCAACAACCCATCCAAGATATCCCACACGGGGCGTTTCCTTTGGGCTCAACCTTCTTCCATGAGCACGTCTGTGGATTGAATTTCCACAGATCATTGAAGGACTGGTTGTACTTGTTGCCACCAAATATGTACAGCTCTCCATTGTAGGCAAAGGCTGAATGACCAAAGCGTCCTTCTGGAAGAATCTGTGCAGAAGGTGTGCTCAGCCAGCAGTTGGTCTCTGTGTCAAACACTCTGATGTCGTTGTAGTATTTCCCCCGGGGCCCGTGGCCTCCAAATACAAACATGTTTGTCCCGATGATGGTGGCAGAATGACTTGTTGAAGCAGGTGCTGGAGTTCCTCTGGTGTTAATTAAAGACCAGACCATTGTGGTGGTGTCCAGCTTGTAGATGTCATTACTGCATACAGTCGGCTGGGTGTTTCTTCCTCCATAGACGTACATGACCTTCCTCAAGACACAGGCTGAGTGGTTGTACCTCTCCTCTGGAACAGTACCAGAAATCTTGGGTTTGGACCATCTGTGGTTGTCGACGGCAAATGAATAAAGCACGTTACAGTACGGATGTCCCCCCCAGATATAGACCATATCTTCCACCAGAACAGCTGTGTGGCGACTGCACGCGCAGGGAACTTCAAGGGGACGTTTTCCTCTTCCAGTTGTCACTGGAGCCAACTTCACCCAGCGTAGAGACACAGTGTTCAACATGTGGACTTCAATCTGACCACTGTGGTTCATTATACTGTTATTGTGACCTCTAAATGAGTACACCTTGTGTCCGACTACCACAGCAGCGCAGCAGTAATTCCCATGTCCTCCTTTCAGATGTATCGTCCAGTGAAACATTTCACACACCAGCACCACTGTGAATCAGAGCAACTAATTTACAGAAGAGGTTAGAAGGAAGTGGATGTTGTTGCTACAATTTGCTGAAGGGAGTTCTGTTGGAAAATAGAAAATAAAACATTTAAAAGGACAATTGTATTGGATTTGATGACGATGTTGTGATGTCATTCCTTGATGACGTCATTATATGGAATAGCTAATGACGTTACTCCTTAGAAATGCTGAATCATCTGGTATGGAGATAATTACCTTCAGTCATCGCGGTTTTGCCGGACGAAGGACCAAATTTGTAATGGAGAATATTGTGTTGTACGGTGTAGTCTGTCCTAATCGTTCCTTAGGGTGCTGGTGTTGGCGAGTGCGTTACTTAAGCCTCGGTGATGAAGGCGGTAGCGGATCCCAAGATGGAGGGCGAGGGTTTAATCCTTGAACTTACGATGGCAAGATGGTAGAAATGGAGTGACCTGCAATTACTCCCCCACAGAGATCTAACAGAAAAGTTAGCATTGACCACAACGATACATGGACACAAAAATACACATACAAATACAAAATGTCAGAATTTATGTTCTTATTAGATAGTACAACAGAAAGTGATGGTAAAGCTGTGGGTCAGGGTCGAATGGAGGGACGGTCTCACAGAGTCATAGAGTAGTCTATAGAGCAGTGGTTCTCAGGACCCCCAGGGTGGTCCCCACATGATTTTTGGAGGGTCCCCAGTAGACAGTAAAGTGACAATTTAAAGACTTTTAAGACCTTTTTAATAACAAAAAAAAGACCATCACATTCACATGTCAAAAAATAGCAGATCTATAAGCTCACACCGTGTCACATTCGCGTCTCCTTTTTTAACTTGGAGATCTGCTATTTGTGGTACGCGACACCGTTGTACCACAGAGCAGACATGGGGCTTAAGGAGGCAGGGTGAAGAGATGTAGAGATGGGACTGTAGGGACTGGGCTGGGGAGTGACTCCCCCTCCGCTAGACTCAGGAGGAGCAGAAGGAAGGAGGTTATTTCATGGTCCATTTAATTCTAATATCTGGAACAACACCATGTAAGCAGCAAACACACAAGCACACACACACGCGCGCGCACACACACACACATGCACACACACACACACACACACACACACACACACACACACACACACACACACACACACACACACACACACACACACACACACGACAAACGACAAACACACCCATGCCACAGCCACGCATGTAATATACATGCACGGCAATCACAAACACACAAACCTATAAACACTACACATGTTTACGCACATAAACATGCATGCTTACTGCACCACAGAGACACACACACACACACACACACACACACACACACTCACACACACAGCAGGAGAGGGACAATAGCTCACCCGCCAAGTCGCAACGAACGCGCAACATCGTGAGCTTGTAGATCGGTTATTTTGTGGTAAAGATACTTAGTGTGGAGCGAAAAAAGCTGGAGGGCCTAGTATAGAGCCCTGGAGGACTCCGGTCCAACTATAGGATTTAACCGATTAAGACCTGGAACGCATCTGTGTCACTTAAGATTTCTTTGGCTATTCAAAAATAGCAGATATACAAGCTCATGGCGCGGCACCGAGTGCCGCGCCATGAGCTTGTAGATCTGCTATTTTTGAAAAATCCAGATTTTATTTTTTCTTCAAAAAACTGTTTTTTTAAGAATCGCCTCAGGTCTTAGTAGGTTTTAAGAGGTTAAAGAGAACACAAGGAAATGAACGTTGCATCATTTAGTGAGTAATGTATTCACACACATGTGTGTTGTACAGGCTATATGTTAGCGTAGTGGTGATCCTTTCTTGATCAGGGCCCACCTGAAAATCCTGTGTTCCGGCTTGGATCAGTGGAACTAATGCATGGTATACTTTAAGCTCCTATACGTATCGGCCTTTTAAAGACCAAATACCATGAAATTGAGCACTCGGGTGGCGCGGTGAAGTGCCGTCCGGAGTTTGTGGGTTCGAATCAGTGTTGATTTTGTCGACTAAAACTATGACGAAAAATGACTTTCGCCTACCTTTTTTCACAAAGGAGATAAAAACTAAATTGTCGATATATCAGGGTCATTTTTAGATTTCTTTGGCTATTCAAAAATAGCAGCTATACAAGCTCTGAGCTATGAGCTTGTAGATCTGCTTTTTTTTCTTCTTTTTTTTTTAAACATTGCGAAAAATGTCTTTCGCCTACCTTTTTTTCACTTACGAAAACGGAATAAAAACTAAATTGTCCATATATTTAGTCTTAGTTTTAGTCATCCTAGCTTAGTTTTTATTTAGTTTTCGTCAGTGAAAAAAGGTAACAAACATTTTTTGTCATAGTTTTAGTCGACAAAATCAACAACGGCGATACGTGCTCCTCACTGGCAGGTCAGTTAGGTTTCAACAGCAGTGACAAACACGTGTGTGTGTGTGTGTGTGTGTGTGTGTGTGTGTGTGTGTGTGTGTGTGTGTGTGTGTGTGTGTGTGTGTGTGTGTGTGTGTGTGTGTGTGTGTGTGTGTGTGTGTGTGTGTGTGTGTGTGTGTGGGGAGGAATCAATTGGCAAAATGACTAAATTGGGGAGAAAAAGGGAGAAAAGGCACACAAAAAAAGAAGGAAAAAAACTAAATTTGTATCTACATTATTTATTATGGGTTATGGTTAGGGCTATAGGGGCTTCTTTAATGTATTTTATTTTAATGCCATATATACCATTAAAATCTAATCGAGTGCATGCCCACAGGTTGAGAATCGCTGTGTTAAGAGTTCATTTTATCCAGTATTGGGTTTTTGTATTGGATTTGTACACTAAAATAATAATAATATTATTATTAATAATAATAATAATAATAATAAGTAACTTCAATCATCAGTTGAAAACAGCTGCAAAATCACTAGACTGAAACCTATAGGACCAGTAGGCCAACCCGATCTCCAGAGGAAACGTTCTCTTTGAACGTTTTTGAAGTTTTTGAAATTCCGTGAATAGACACGGAAAAACCCGAAATTCCGTGCATAGCCGCCTCGCATCTCCCCCATTGTGACTAAACCATGACGGAGGCGCGCAGTCACAGGCGAACTGTCACCCCGTGAAGGACCACCGAGGGAGCTAAGGCGACCGAGTTGCCGTCCTGAACGGTGTGACGTTCGCCTGTGCCTACTCAGCGCCGTTTGAGTTATGTACCGATAGGCACAGAATCGTAAATTTTGTTGTGGGGACTGCTTGCGACTGGTTACGCCCACCGTGGGACTCGCCGTACATATGCACGCAATTTCGGGGTTTCTAGGCGACTATCCACGGAATGAAGTGCACTGGATCCGTGCAATGTTACGGAGATCTCTGGAGATCAGGCTGAGTAGGCCTACAGTGTTAATTACATCTGTAACAAAGGAACTGTTCATCATCCACTAGTTATTGTGACCAAAGCACCTTCATCTGACAATTGACACCCCATTCATCTCTCTCTCTCTCTCTCTCTCTCTCTCTCTCTCTCTCTCTCTCTCTCATTCTCCCTTACATGCTCTCATTTACGTGAATCCGGTATCTATTATTCTACACCGCCACCACGCACGCACGCATGCACACACAGTCCACTGGTTTCTAGGTTTGCAGGTCAGAGAGTTCAAAGCTAACGGCACAGCTGATGAGGACAGGAGCCAGTTGATCTCTGTGTGTGTGTGTGTGTGTGTGTGTGTGTGTGTGTGTGTGTGTGTGTGTGTGTGTGTGTGTGTGTGTGTGTGTGTGTGTGTGTGTGTGTGTGTGTGTGTGTGTGTGTGTGTGTGTGTGTGTGTGTGTGTGTGTGTGTGTGCGCGTGCGTGCGTGCGTGAAATGTGCACGTTTGCAGTTCTCTTCCAACCAACATTCTAGTGCTTTTAATATACTACACCATTATGTCAATACTTAAGTCAATATGTGCATAATATTGATCATCTAGATCACTGTGTATTCCTTTATCTGGGCAGGTATCTGTAAACGCAATTCATGTGTACACGTGTGTTAATGTATGTACATGCACGTGTGTGTGTGTGTGTGTGTGTGTGTGTGTGTGTGTGTGTGTGTGTGTGTGTGTGTGTGTGTGTGTGTGTGTGTGTGTAACCACTGCTAACCAGACATAATCACATCATTACACAGAGTGAGGGGAGCGGCCATCTTGCACTCCTCACGTACATCCTCAATGGATGTGTTTATGGGGGGTTCGAACACACACACACACACACACACACACACACACACACACACACACACACACACACACACACACACACACAGTGTGTCACACAGATACCTTCTCATATCGATGCTAACCATCTGGTACCAACTTCGCCTCACAATGGCTTCCTATGGAGAGTGTGTGTGTGTGTGTGTGTGTGCCAATGATGTGCATGTGTGTGCGTGCATGTGTGTACGTGAGTGTTTGTAAGGGGAGGGGACTATGGAGCATGTGACCCCACCCAGGTTACCTTCATTGGGTGCGATGGTCCGGAAAGTTCTACACCCCATCACACACACACACACACACACACACACACACACACACACACACACACACACACACACACACACACACACACACACACACACACACACACACACACACATACGCGCACACACACACACACACACACACACACACACACACACACACACACACACACACACACACACACACACACGTTTGTATTAGGCTACTATACTTGTGAGGACATCAACACTTTAGGACAGCCATGTTATGAATGCCATTTAAAATATATATATATTTTGCCATTTTTAACCGTAAGCCTAAAGCCGAATAACAGCCGATCTATAAGCCCACAACGCGTCGCGCTGCGACGCGTTGTGGGCTTATAGATCGGCTGTTTTTCGGTGCATGACACTGGCGCGCAACTAAGTATAAATCATGTTTAACTCTAATTCCAATCCCTAAGCCTAACCTCTAAATGTCTAATCCTAACCTGAATGTTTTTCTAATTAAAACGTATCTCTATAAAGCGAATGTGACACGGTGTGAGCTTATAGATCTGCTATTTTTTGACATGTGACACAGCAAACTATAAAACAACCATTTGCATGGTGAGGACCAGGAAAACGGTCCCTCACCATGCATATTTATTCAAATTCCACTATACTTGGTCCTCGCAAGTATAGTAAAAGACACACACACACACACACACACACCACGTGTGGGACGGCAACTGGAGCTTCCTCCTGGATGGTGTGATGGTTAGCGCCATTAAAAGGCCCAGCAGAGGAGAGAGAGAGAGAGAGAGAGAGAGAGAGAGAGAGAGAGAGAGAGAGAGAGAGAGAGAGAGAGAGAGAGAGAGAGAGAGAGAGAGAGAGAGAGAGAGGGAGAGAGAGAGAGAGAGAGAGAGAGAGAGAGAGAGAGAGAGAGAGAGAGGGGGGGGGAGAGAGACATGCAGGACACACCAAAGACAGCGCACCGAGAAGGCCAGGGAGGGATGGGGGGAGGAGGGGAGGAGACAAAGATGTCGGGTCCAAATGACGCCCCATGGAGGTATAGGAGGCAAAGGAGAAAAAACAGAGCTGTGTGTGATTCTCAAATGTTTTAATTCAAAGATCCCCAGTTTGATATGCATTATTAGACCATGACTCTCTATTTGATCACTTTTACCATTGTTTTACCTCTGGGATCTCAGTCTACACTTAAAGTCAGGCAGAACATCAGATGGAGACAAAGGGCGTGTAGTGTGTAGTTTGTAGTGCAGAGTGTAGCGTGGTGTGGTGTGGTGAGACTGCTCCCAATAAATGTTGAATGATGAGTTTGATCATTAATTTACTGCAGGACTCCCAGGGTTGATGTAACACCACCTAAAGACTGGAGAAACCTGAGCTCAGGTTACACATATGCGCGTACACACACACACACACACACACACACACACACACACACACACACACACACACACACACTAGGGCATTCACCGAATAGTCGAATATTAGAATATTCGAATATCTAAGTTATATACGTTTTTTTTATTTTTAGTGGCTTTTCTACAGCAGACACGCAGCTGTGAGCTCTGGTGTGACGTCAACTGGCATTCCTTGAGTCGAGTCATCAATGCCATTGAAAAAAATAAAAAAAATAAAAATAATGTTTCCATTATTTTATTTTTTTATAATCAAATCGATTAATCGAATATTCGAATACTTATAGATTGAATAATTCGAATGCTAAAAATCACTATTCGTGAATGCCCTAACACACACACACACACACACACACATGTGCACGCACGCACGCACGCACGCACGCACACACACCTGTCTGTCACTTGAACTGCCTCTCTCTCTCACACATACGCACACGTACACGCACACGCACGCACGCACGCACACGCACACACACACACACACACACACACACACACACACGCTCTCTCTCTCTCTTGCAAACACCTGCAAACACAGACTCTCTGCCTGTCGGGTTTCATTTGTCATACTGCACTTATCTATTTCTGAAGAGAGAGAAGGAAATTAGAAACCATTTTCACAGCTTTGGTTGATTAATCAGTCTTCATTTGATCATAATTGTTTGTTTGTTGCTTTGTTTGCCTGCCTGTCTGTCTGTCTGTCTGTCTGTCTGTCTGTCTGTCTGTCTATCTGCCTGCCTGCCTGCCTGCCTGCCTGTCTGAATCATTTGAACGAATCATTGCCGTGAACGAAATCGTTCGTTCACTGAAATTAACTTTTTTTCCCCACCACTATCAGACGGGCTGCCGGCTGCTACAGGATGTCACAGACCTAAATCTACAGGATGTCACAGACCTAAATCTACAGGATGTCACAGACCTAAATCTGCTACAGGATGTCACAGACCTAAATCTACAGGATGTCACAGACCTAAATCT
The DNA here is from genome assembly GCF_963280865.1 of Gymnoscopelus braueri. Lineage (NCBI taxonomy): Eukaryota > Metazoa > Chordata > Actinopteri > Myctophiformes > Myctophidae > Gymnoscopelus > Gymnoscopelus braueri. The sequence continues at coordinate 4,788,423 of NC_137611.1, forward strand.
ACAGGATGTCACAGACCTAAATCTACAGGATGTCACAGACCTAAATCTTCTACAGGATGTCACAGACCTAAATCTACAGGATGTCACAGACCTAAATCTGCTACAGGATGTCACAGACCTAAATCTACAGGATGTCACAGACCTAAATCTACAGGATGTCACAGACCTAAATCTACAGGATGTCACAGACCTAAATCTTCTACAGGATGTCACAGACCTAAATCTACAGGATGTCACAGACCTAAATCTGCTACAGGATGTCACAGACCTAAATCTGATACAGGATGTCACAGACCTAAATCTGCTACAGGATGTCACAGACCTAAATCTTCTACAGGATGTCACAGACCTAAATCTACAGGATGTCACAGACCTAAATCTGCTACAGGATGTCACAGACCTAAATCTGATACAGGATGTCACAGACCTAAATCTTCTACAGGATGTCACAGACCTAAATCTACAGGATGTCACAGACCTAAATCTACAGGATGTCACAGACCTAAATCTGATACAGGATGTCACAGACCTAAATCTGCTACAGGATGTCACAGACCTAAATCTGATACAGGATGTCACAGACCTAAATCTACAGGATGTCACAGACCTAAATCTACAGGATGTCACAGACCTAAATCTACAGGATGTCACAGACCTAAATCTGCTACAGGATGTCACAGACCTAAATCGCATACCGGAGACGGAAGTAGGGGGCGTGGCCAGGAATAGGTTCTATAGGTAAAAACGTTAATCGGCCTGTTATAGCGCATCACTGGGCATGCTTGGTGGCGGCCGGGGCGTGGTGGTATAGCCAGTAGCCACAGGGTTTGTCAGCGGATACTGTTTTAGTGGCTCACCTCTGGCCGGCTGCTGCAGGGAACCCCAGGGTCGGTAGTGTTTTGGGCCGATGCCACGCTGACGCCCTCTGCTGGACACTCTTTTTTCACGACCTCGGGGCATGCTGGTGCCATCGGGCCAGCAAGACGGGCGTCTTCGTCAGTAGTACGTTCCACTACTGCCCGTTACGTTACGTTACGACCTCCCAGTGGAACGCCTCACTGTCAGGTGAAAAGAAGTCACTGGTGACATCATCACGTGAATGGGAGGAGACATGTGGTTGTCCGCGCTCCTCCCCAAGGCCAGCCAGTAGGGGTCAGCACTGAGACAGGGACGAAATATAAATTGGATCTAAAGTAAGCATACATTAAAGATTAATGATTATACACATTAAAGCATGTGTGTTCATGTTCATGTACACACACACACACACACACACACACACACACACACACACACACACACACACACACACACACACATGCACACACACACACACACACACACACACACACACACACACACACACACACACACACACACACACACACACACACATGCACACACACACGCACACACTCAGTGCTCTAGGACTACACAACAAAGAAATAGGGGAGTATGCTGGCTCATTCATTCTATCTGATCTGCAATGCTAATCTGCTGTGTTTGTCTTCTGTCATGGACCTGTTTATTGCCGATTCTCTCAATACACTTAATCCTGTTTGAACATGCAAATGAGGCAGAGAAGGCATCAGCTAAAATCAAATACACACACACACACACACACACACACACACACACACACACACACACACACACACACACACACACACACACACACACACACACACACACACATACACACATTATGGTAAAGACCAATCACCATCCCCCAACACACACACACACACACACACGCACGCATGCACTCACTCGCGCACACACACACGCACACGCACACAAAGATCAAGTAGGCTCAAGTGTGTGTGCGCGTGCGCACACTTGCGCAGGCACATGCTAGCAAGCTTACCGAAACACTTGTACACACTCACACAGACACATGCAAGCAGGCACACACACAACAAAACATGCACTGACATGCACACATGCACACATCTGTGCTTTGCAAGCTTACAAACACACACCCACCCATGCAATCCTTAACTCAAACACACACACACACACGCACACACGCGAGCGCACGTACGTACTACACACACACACACACACACACACACACACACACACACACACACACACACACACACACACACACACACACACACACACACACACACAGACTTCTAGTCTCTCTCACACACACACACACACACACACAGATTTTTACTCTCACACGCCATTTGGCTGGCAAGGTGGCTGATGAGGCCATAAGGCCTGCTGGGTGTGAAATCACGTCCGACACCCTCACATTTAGTATGTCTTATTCTCTCTCTCTCTCTATGTGTGTGTGTGTGTGTGTCTCTCTCTCCCCCCTCTCTCTCTCTCTCTCTGTATATCTGTCTCTCTCTCTCTGTGCTTGTCTCTCTCGCCCTGTCTCTCTCCCTGTCTTTCTCTGTACTATGTAGAAAACGTAATAGGCCTAATAACAAAATAAAGAATAAAAAATGAGGACTTGGATCACTTAATATAAAACTTTTCCTCTATAATGTTTGATTTATTTTTCTCCTTGCCCCCCCACCCCCATTTGATTTTTCTCTTTCGTCAACTAAAAAAGGACTTTGCACACCATGAATTTCAACCCCTTCTTCACACGTGTAAACCTGTGATGTGAAGTTGATTAAAGTTGATTCAGATTATAGTTCCCTTTCTCATTATTGTCCGGTGTTTTTGCCTTTCACACATGATGTGGCGTAGCAGGAGAATGTCCGTTTCAGATGCGTTCACACGTGAAGGTAAATAGCCTGTTTGATAAGGTGAGGGCCGGTGTGTCTGGGTATTAGATAGATGCACACATTACTCCCGCTTAAATATAGCACACTGCACCGGCCCAGCCTGAGGGAGAGGCGAGGATCAAATGCGATCTTTTTTTTGTATTTCCGTCCACAGAACATGACAGATATATACATTGAATTGCTTGACATGCCGGTCTCTCCCTTTGATGCACCCATGCCCATGCAAAGCACAAAGGACACATCTTTCCTAGATTCACCTATAGAGCCGTTTGAGCCAAATCGGACATTACAACCCATTAAGACCGGGAACGCATCTGTGTCATTTTCAGATTTCTTTGGCTATTAAAAAAATAGCAGATATACAAGCTCATAGCGCGGCACCGAGTGCCGCGCTATGAGCTTGTAGATCTGCTATTTTTTGGAAAAATCGTGAAAAGTTGTGCAAATCTTTGAGTATATATTTTTTGAAGCGAACATTTGTAACTCAAATCGCTGCTTCTGGGTGTTCCTGGAACAGAGATATTGTACAAATGTTCGCTTAAAAAATATCTATATTCAAAGATTTGCACAAATTTCGATTTTTCAAAAATAGTAGATCTACAAGCTCATAGCGTGGCACTCGGTGGCGTACTATGAGCTTGTATATCTGCTATTTTTTAATAGCCAAAGAAATCTAAAGTGACACAGATCCGGATTAAAATGTTCAAGTTTTTTCCATTTAAATGACGTATTGTGTGAAAGTGATTCTGACTCCGTATCTGCCTGTGTTCATACTGTATGTACAGTAGGGCCATATGTACTGAGATCACTACAGTGCAGATAGTGCAGGAATACAGATATCATATGATTGACAGTCTTTATGGTGGTTGGATTGTCACAGCAGTTTCACATTGCTGTACTTGACGCAGCAGTGGATGAAGTACATGTGTCTCATACAGTGCACATAAACACATACAATGTCCACATATCCAATATGCACACAGACACACACACACACACACACACACACACACACACACACACACACACACACACACACACACACACACACACACACACACACACACACACACACACACACACACTTCATTAGGGTTCATTAAGCCCCATGCAGAGAGAGAAAGAGATGGTGTGTGTGTGTGTGTGTGTGTGTGTGTGTGTGTGTGTGTGTGTGTGTGTGTGTGTGTGTGTGTGTGTGTGTGTGTGTGTGTGTGTGTGTGTGTGTGTGTGTGTGTGTGTGTGTGTGTGTGTGTGTGTTTGTGCGCGTCTATTTTTGCATGCCACCATTGTACAACAAAGAAAAATGAAAAAAACCTTGCTTTCAATTGATCAATGGTTCTAAATGTCGGCTTCACACGTACACACACACACAGTGCGATACCAGCATGTACAGTACACATGTACGAGTGTCTAAACACACAGAGACACATTTCCAATCACCCTTGACACCGCTGGTGACTTGAACCGCAATCACGTGATTACTCACTCTACACACACACACACACACACACACGCGCGCGCACACACACACACACACACACACACACACACACACACACACACACACACACACACACACACACACACACACACACACACACACACACACACACACACACACACACACACACACACACACACAGCATTAACAGAGCCAATAAAGCAGCATGTCCTTTCAATAACACCAATCAGTCAACGGCTAGGCTACTGAGTGACCACCCCTCCCTCCCCTATCACTTCCTCTCTCTACCTCTCTCTCTCTGCACATCCCTCTCTCCTTCTCTAATGTTCCCTCGCTCCCAACACCAACACCTACTCCCCACACACACACACACACACACACACACACACACACACACACACACACACACACACACACACACATTTTGGATTGATTGAATACCTTATTAACAGTTTTGCAGAGGTACAGTTATACAATAATGCAAAAAGGATAACACAAATAGCCCTGAGGGCTTGTTTCCACTGTGGTCCTATGTATTCAATTCATCAAGTGTCTTCAACACTCTCATCTTCATCCCGTCTTTCCCTCTTTCCTTCCTTTGTTTAATTTATTCAGCCCTTTAACTGTTTTTATTGGCTTAATTCTTGCTTCTTATGTCTCCTTATTTATCTGCATTCTTTCATTTGATCCCTCAGTAACTCTTTCTTTCTTGTGTGTTTCTTCAGGTCTCTTTCTGCGTTACAGACGTCCTGCTGGCTCTCAGGCTGATCCACAAAGACACCAGAGAGAAGACTGAGAGGAGAGGAGAGGATAGAGGGTGAGGGGCTGTAAAGGAGAGCAGAAGAAAGTGGGTTGTAAAAGAGAGAGAGAGGGAGAGGGTGGGGGAGAGGAGAATAAAGGGGGGGTCAAGGATACTGAGAAAATGTAGAAAATAAAAGCAGGAGTTGGTAGGGGGGGCGAGTGAAGAAGAGGAGGAGGAGGAGGAGGGTTGAAGAACGGGAGGTGGGAAGAAAACGAGAAGGAGAATAATGGGGAGAGAGAGGACAAAGATGAGAATGAGAGAAGGAGCAGAGAGAGGGGGGGGGTGAGGGAGGGGGGGGGGGGTGATTGTATTTGCGGCGAAAAATGAGCATCCGGCACTAACAGAGGAAGGAGAGAGAGATGAGAGAAAGACTCATTGGTCTGCTGAAAAGAATGAATGAAAGACAGAAGGAGAAAGAGAAAGAAAGAAAGAAAGAAAGAAAGAAAGAAAGGTGAATAATGAGAGAGAGGGAGAGAAGAAAATGAAGAGAGCACTACTAGGATTAGAGTGAGAGCACAATACTGCAGCACTTGGTGGTGTGAGAGGAGAGGAGAGGAGAGGAGAGGAGAGGAGAGGAGAGGAGAGGAGAGGAGAGGAGAGGAGAGGAGGGGGGTCATAAGTAGCTGCTAAAAGCTTGTGACACCTTTTGTGTCACTGTGTGTGTGTGTGTGTGTGTGTGTGTGTGTGTGTGTGTGTGTGTGTGTGTGTGTGTGTGTGTGTGTGTGTGTGTGTGTGTGTGTGTGTGTGTGTGTGTGTGTGTGTGTGTGTGTGTGTGTGTGTTTGAATCAGTGTGCAATTTGTACAGGATGTGCTTTCAGGTAAAAAGGCGGCACACTTGTAAAAGGGCTACAGTTACTATGGGTTGTGAGATCACACACTTCCCCTCCCCTTTAACACACACACACACACACACACACACACACACACACACACACACACACACACACACACACACACACACACACACACACACACACACACACACACACACACACACACACACACACACAGTCTGGGCCTGGTTGATACACAAACAGCTCGTTGACACCGCCGTCTTAATCCATTAAGACCGGGAACGCATCTGTGTCATTTTTTAAATCTATTTGGCTATTCAAAAATAGCAGATCTACAAGCTCATAGCGCCGCACCGAGTGCCGCGCTATGAGCTTGTAGATCTGCTATTATTTTTTTTATCGTGAAAATGTGTGCAAATCTTTGAATAATATATATATATTTTTTCAACATTTTTTTTATCCCACGATTTTGTAACCCAATTTTTTCACCCAGCGCCAAAAGCGAACATTTTTTAATTCAAATCTTTGCTTCTGGGGGTCCCTGGGACAACATATTTTGACAAAATATTTTTGGCCAAACACATCATTTTGGAGGTCCTACATGAAAAGAGTTTGAGAACCAGAACCACTGATATTATAACAACAGAAGTTTTTTTCAAAAAACTGCTAGGATTTAGAAGACATTTGTAGAATCCCCCCAGAAGCAAAGATTTGAGTTACAAATGTTCGCTTTAAAACATATTTATTCAAAGATTTGCACAAATTGTTCACGATTTTAAAAAAAAATGGCAGATCTACAAGCTCATAGCGCGGCACCGAGTGCCACGCTATGAGCTTGTACATCTGCTATTTTTGAAAAATCTCCAAAGAAATGTTACAATGAGATGCGTTCCCGGTCTTAGTGGGTTAATCATCCTCTGTGTGTGTGTGTGTGTGTGTGTGTGTGTGTGTGTGTGTGTGTGTGTGTGTGTGTGTGTGTGTGTGTGTGTGTGTGTGTGTGTGTGTGTGTGTGTGTGTGTGTGTGTGTGTGTGTGTGTGTGTGTGTGTCTTCTCAGCTTGTCTCTTGCCCAAAAAAAAAGCCACAAAAAAGCCACAAAAAACTAATCATTCGTCTTTTTGCTGGTCTGCTGGTCTATGAAGTCAGTTGAAGTTGAGATAGCTGAGAAATGCTGCATCACCCAACGTTTCCTTTTAATATTCATAGTAATGTGGTGGATAAATTAGAAGATCATTATTTGTTGTGCTAGATTATCATTAACCCATTAAGACCTGAGGCCGATACTAGTGATGTCTTCTAAATCCTAAAGGTTTTCAGAAAATACTCATGTTGCTATATCAGTGGTGCTCAAAGTTTTCCATGTCAAGGACCCCCACATTGTATTTGGTCGTGGACCCCCATCTGAAAAAATTGTTTGTTCCTGGGGGACCCACAGAAGCAAAGATTTGAGTAAAACAATGTTTGCTTTGAAAACATATATATTCAAAGAAATTGCACAAACTTTCACGATTTAGCAAAAATAGCAGCTACGAGCTTGTAGATCTGCTATTTTTGAATAGCCAGTGTATAAAATATGGCTAAAGTGGTTAAAAGATTGTGATGCAAAATGATGTTAAACTAGAAAATGTGCTCCTCGGAGCACAAGTCTCCGCCAGCAGACCCGTGCTATTTTAATAGCACGGGTCGTCTTGGTAGAACGGGTCGTCTTGGTAGAATGCGCGTGGTTTTTGGTGTTCTGCAGGGGCGACTGAATATGTAGTGTCTGCATCTAAAAAAAAATCTTCTTGAAGCAATGTGTCATATGGGAGTCGTCGTAATTGACTGGTTTGTTCAAATGCTTGTCTGTCTTCTTCATCTTCATTGTCTTGAACAGTTTCAGCAGTTGATTGGTGTGTTTGATCTATGTCAGTTTTCTCTAGTGCTACATAATGTATTTGATCAAGGTGGCCAATTGTTACAGTATTAAGACTTCGGCCTTGTTGTGGGATCAATTCAACTCTATAGTCCTCTTCTGTGTTACTGTTGTAGATGAGTATGCTTTCTTAGCTTTGGCCTTCTGCGCCTTTGCTTGACCAATGTTAGGTGTTCTCAGAGGGACACACACACGCACCGACGGGTGATTTGTACTGGAAGGTACTGTTCCAATCAAGACTGATTGATCCTGTCTTACCTCACTTCAAAAGACATAAATGGCCTTTTGAAGTGACACACCTATTTATAGGATTTTATTTTGTCATGCGTCCCTCTAGCCAATCGAAGGCATTGGTGTCAACATATTGACACGTGTCACGTGGAGCTTGACCAATGTTAGCTTGGCTAGGGGCCATGCTAACACACGGAGGGACGAAGCGAAAACATACTCTCCACCTCCGGCGGAGACAATGACACAGATGCTTTACCGGTTTAGTTGGGTTAATACATTTCGAGGAGCCAATTAGTTTTACTCCATTTTCTACCAATTTAGTTGTTACGCTAATTAGGTCCTCCACACACATTACTGTGTTGCCAGTGGTGGAAAAAGTACTCAAATTCTCTGCCTACCAATACAGCAATATAAAAATACTCTGTTACAAGTAAAAGTCCAGAATTCAAAATTTACTTGAATAAAAGTACAAAAGTATTGGTATCAAAATGTACTTAAAGTACCAAAAGTAAAAGTACAAAAAAATAGCCGAAAAAATAGCCGATCTACAAGCTCACAACGCGTCGACGCGTTGTGAGCTTGTAGATCGGCTATTTTCAAATAGCCTAGGTATGAAATAGGGCTAAAGTGGTTAATGTATGTTTTATAGTGTAATAATTTATATCTGCTAAGTAACTAGTAACTAAAGTTTTCAAATAATTGCAGTGGAGTAAAAGTACAATATTTGCCTCTGAGATGTAAGTAAAAGTATTGGAAATTGGAAATACTCAAGTAAAGTACAAATACCTCAAAATTGTACTTAAGTACAGTACTTAGGTAAATGTACTTAGTTACTTTCCACCGCTGTGTGTTGCCACTGCTATTGAACCTCACTGCTGGCTAAACCGCACGGTGTTGTGAGCCTGTTAGATCGGCTGTTTTCGCTGTGGAACCGAGTCAAACTAAATGGAACGCCTCGACTAACTCCTACAATTCCAAGTGCTTGTCAGGGTGGGGGGGTCCCCTAGCCCAGTGGTTCTCAAACTTTTTCATGTCAAGGACCCCCAAAAATGATATGTATTTGGCCGCGGACCCCTATCTCAAATATGTTGTTCCAGGGACCCCCCAGAAGCAAAGATTTGAGCAACAAATGTTCGCTTAAAAATATATAGATATTCAACGGTTTGCACACATTTTCAAGATTTTTCTAAAATAGCAGATCTACAAGCTCATAGCGCGGCACTCGGTGCCGCGCTATGAGCTTGTAGATCTGCTATTTTTGAATAGCCCAAGTATAAAAGGGCATGATTTTGATTGTGATGCTATATTAACATATTTTGCTGGGTATACCACCTGGAACCCCCTCAAGTACCCCTGGGGGACCCCGGACCCCACTTTGAGAACCAATTTCCTAGCCTGGCAATTGGCCAGACTGATAACGTGGATTCACTCTCACGTTCCTCCCCGGTATCAGTCTGGACTTCGGCCCATAGGGGAGCTAGTATGAGAAATCAGATAATGATCGGGCCAATCGGTGACTGCGTTTCAACTGCTGTCCGTACAAACATAGCCCGGTAAACCCTCCCTCCAGAAATCTCATTTGTAATTTATTTCAGGAGTGAGTCTGGCATGATCGCCCATTCGGAAAATGTGGCTGTGGGCTGGAGTTGGACGGGAGGAGTAATACCGTTGACTGACAACCCCTTCAGCCAATCAGCAGCGTTCCCCTTCAGCCAGTGCATTTTTTACCACCTCCAGACTAATGTGACGCAACGGGACTTTTGAGACGGCCATGCACCAAAATAGGTTGCCTTATTCGGATACATGCGTGTCACTGCCCGCCCCTGCCGGTTCTCTGAATTCAAAATTTTAAATAGGCTCTGTCATGATTAATTGACCACATATATGAAGTTAAACAACTCAATTCTGTCCAAACGATATCTTAAAAGTAAATTCCCGAAGTTTGAGAGCGTTTTGAAGTTTAAAAGAGAGTAGAAACACCGGCTTTGAATGCTATCAATGCATTGAATGGGAGATTATCACGTTTTATCAGACCTTTGAATGGGCGAGTAGGCGACGAGTAGGCGCGATTTAGACCTACCCGCGATTTGTCAGACCATTCATGGGGCGTAATCAGGAGCTACTGACCTACTTGGAGGCGGAGCAGTCCCCACAACAATATTTACGATTCTGTGCCTATCGGTACATAACTCGAACGGCGCTGAGTAGGCACAGGCGAACGTCACACCGTTCAGGACGGCAACTCGGTCGCTTTAGCTCCCTCGGTGGTCCTTCACGGGGTGACAGTTCGCCTGTGACTGCGCGCCTCCGTCATGGTCCAAAACCAAAACCAAAACCGAAACTGAACTATTTAAGTCATCTCCGTTGGTAGATCAGTATGTCTTGATAACACCCAATGAATGGTCTGATAAATCGCGGGTAGGTCAGTATGTCGCCTATTTCGCCCATTCAAAGGTCTAATAAGAGGTGATAATGTCCCATTCAATGCATTGATAGCATCCGAATCAGGTGGTAGAAAACACTGCGGTCAAAAAAGATGGCTGCCGTTCGTTTTTGGTCGGCTGCACTCAGGCTGCACCCGGTTCCATTCGGGCTCACTCAAACTCGCCACCTGATTGGCCAACTTTTGCTGTCAATCACAGAACGATGAGCGACGACGCTGATAGGCTCGTCCATTTGGTGAACGGGCTAGAAACGCCCAGACAAGCCCAGTGGCATCGTGCTGTTATCAAGCCAAAAGCACAACACCATGCCCCCATCAACGCAGTGATGGATGCATTTTGGTTCATGTCACCTATTCCGTCCACCACAGCCTGAACTTGCCAACGAAGTTGAGTTTGGGTGAGCCTCATGATGAGCTTCAAGGCCTTGCTGTCGGCATGCCTGCCTCAAAATGAACACAATGCATGCACACACACACGCACACACACACGCACACACACACACGCAGGGAGAGTCCATTGAATTTATACACAACAACTCGCGACTCTTCTTGATCCCATTCTGATTAATGGCTCAAGTGAAGGCTGTCTTTCTCTCTCTCTCTCTCTCTCTTCTAAGCACTGACAGCTATCTCGCCACAGGAGAAGTGTGTGTGTGTGTGTGTGTGTGTGTGTGTGTGTGTGTGTGTGTGTGTGTGTGTGTGTGTGTGTGTGTGTGTGTGTGTGTGTGTGCGTGCGTGCGTGCGTGCGTGCGTGCGTGCGTGCGTGCGTGCGTGCGTGCGTGCGTGCGTGCGTGCGTGCGTGCGTGCGTGCGTGCGTGCGCGTGCGTGCGTGCGACAGTGCATGTAGTGAAGAGTTGGAAGGAATTTAATGAACATGACTTGAGAGGTCACCGACCTTGACCTTTGACCTCCTACTTATAATCAGTTCCATCCTGAAATCCTCAGGTGGACGTTTGTGCCAAAATGTCATGAGATTACCTCAAGGTGTTCCTGAGATATTAACGTTCACAAGGTCCAAGGTCGGGACGGACTGACTGACAGAGAGGCCAGTGATGTCATGAGAACCAGACATATACAGTAGGAGGAGCTACATTTTATGTGTCTGTCTGTCTGTGTGTTTCTATGTGCAGGGCGTTGCTGAAAATGAGCACTTGTGTTCAGCTACTACCCTGGGTAAATCCTGTATACAAGGGGTTCCCAAATGTTTCAGCTCGAGACCCAAAAGATAAATGTGGTGCCTCCCTGGGACTCAAACTAACAAAAATACATTATGAATTTAACCCTACTTGAGCCCTACTTGATAGTGAAAATAGGCGATCTATACAAGCTTGTGATGCGGCTCGTTGTGAGCTTGCAGAACGGCTATTTACGCAATTTCTTCAAGGTTTTTTATATGTATTTATTTATCTTTCAAAATGTTTTGTTTTTTTTAAATGTAAAGATATATACATTCCATAAAAAACGTGTGTATCAAAGAATGGGTCCCGAGGCCCGACCCATTGTTTGGGAAACACTGTACGACAGCATTTTGACTGAGGTGTATTCACTGTAACTTTTTATGCATGCTTGTATGTTAAAGGAAGTGTTGATGAGAAGATGATGGAGAAAAGAAATGGAAACACATGTGTGCAGAGTTACCTGCTGAACACTTTAATTCAGGGGTCTTCAACAGGGGGTCCGGGACCCCTAGGGGGTCCTCAGAGCTCCTACAGGGGGTCTGCCAAATCTTTGTGTGATAGGATTTAGTTTTTTTTACATTAAAGGAGGAGTTCACCCAAAACATTACTTATTTTCTATCAATTGCACACCCTATGAAGCCTTGAATCCATGGATTATTTTTTGTTTTTGTCGCATTCTTAAGCTAATAATTTGATTCCCGTCTCCTACCGGCTAATGTATCCGGTAGGAGACACAAAGTAGATTATTTGTGTCTCCTACCGAAAATACACACGGTCATCAAATTATTGTCTTAGGAATGCCGCAAAAACAAAAATAAATCCATGAAATCAAGGTTTCATGGGGTGTGCAATTGATAGAAAATAAGTCATTTTTTGGGTGAACTCCTCCTTTAACCACTTGAACCCTAGAATTCCTTTTCTGAAGGGAACATTAGAATTATTGGCAAAGAGGCTACAGGTGTAGAGGGAAGAAAGAGCAGACGAAGTAAAAAAACCTTTAATCTGAAACACAATTTTATACAATATAGAGGGGGGTCCCTGCTTCATCTCTCTCTCAGCTAGGGGGTCCTTGGCCTGAAAACGTTGAAGACCCCTGCCTTAACTCATTCACTGCCACTGACGTAAAAAACTTAATTTTATTTTTTTCAAAACAAATACATTTCTTTTTCTTTTTTTTTTCTTTTTTTTTTCAAATTTGACCCAAAGACCAAGGAGATATGATTGTTTAAAGATCTACACTCCCATCCACTTCCTTGTTAACTTAAAACTTAAAAATTCTGTTTCTCGGCTCCTGAGTACTTTTTTTTTTCAATGAAAAATCTCTGGCAGTGGGCAAACGCGGCCAGCAATAATTGTGGCAGAATGTGTCCATGTCTTATGGAGAGCCGGTAGTAAATAGTGGGATCCTATGTGCACCGAATTATGTGCCCCACAAGACACAAGACAGAGGAAATTCTTACCCTGATATGAAATATGAACCCCGATTTAAGCTGTATGACGCTTGCCCCGAAAATACCCGATCTACGTTTGCTCGTAGATGCATGAATGAATGAACCATTGTAAAGCGCTTTGAGCACTTGGAAAAGCGCTATAAAAATGCAATTCATTATCATTATGTGCTATTTTCGGTGAGCAACACCATGGTAACGGTGTATAAATTAAAGCATATGAATCCTCCTTCAACTATTCAACCAAATATTATGTCACATTACATAGTATATAGGCTATAGAGTGAAAACCAAAATGATGGTTCACAGCCTCTATTTTTGAGTCTTGAAGTTGAAGATCTGGGGGGGGGGGGGGGGAAAGAACGTTGCTTTGATGTGAATGTAAATGTGCCCCAGGACACCCTTTGAAGTAGAGATGTTTACCATCGGTCTACTGTATCCACTGAGATCCCAAAAGAGGGAGTTCTTTGAAAGAGAGTTGCACTATTTCATACCGGCTAAACGCTGCGATCCATAACTTTTATGTCCTACCCGGGGTTCGAATCGAGGTGAGAGATCAAACGCCGCTCATCCAAGAGGCAATATCCCTGCTTGGAGGAGATCTCCAGGGGAGATATTACACTTAATATACCATATAAACTGGTTCATATAAGCTTTCATCAGTGGTGGAAGAAGTACTCAAATTTTTTACTTGAGTAAAAGTGTCAATACCACAATGTTATAATACTAAGTTAAAAATGAATGGCATCAAAATATACTTGAAGTACTAAAATTAGAAGTAGAACTAAACTGTTTGAAAATAGCCGATCTGCAAGCTCACAATGCGTCGCATCGCGACGCGTTGTGAGCTTGCAGATCTGCTATTTTCAAATAGTTTAGTATTTATACTTTTGGCCAATACTTTTGTACTTTTACTCAAGTAAATTTTGAATTCTGGACTTTTACTTGTAACAGACTATTTCTATATTGCAGTATTGGTACTTTTACTTAAGTAAAGAATTTGAGTACTTTTTCCACCACTGCACACTACTCTAGGCCCATATTTCTATTGTGGATACTCTGCAGTGGTGGAAGAAGTACTCAGATATTTTTACTTAAGTAAAAGTAGCAATAAAATAGTATAAGAATATACTCTGCTACAAGTAAAAGGCCTGTGTTTCAAAATGTCACTTGAGTAAAAGTCCAAAAGTATTGGCATCAAAATATACTTTTAAAGTGTCAAAAGTGAAAGTACTAAAATGTTTGAAAAACAGCAGATCTACAAGCTCACACAAACGCTCACTTTCCACCACTGTCTGATACACATCTGAGAGAGCCATGTTTCTATCCTCATGCACTGTGACAGATATGAAGACGTATCTCTGTAGTGATATAGGGCTATCTGTCTCCTGTAGTTTGGCCCACACAGCCTGCACCCCCCCTCCACCCAACTGATGATGTCAGGGGGAATTATATACAGGAGAATCTGCTGACATTTTTTGTTCAGGGTGTGAAAAAAACATCTCTCACACTTTTCTATTTGGGGGTATATAGTAGATCGGGATGGGGAGCGAGTTATGACATCGTACGATGGTGTCACGCATCGAGAACAGCCGATCTACAAGACCACAACGGGTCACATCCGCGACGCGTTGTGGGCTTGTGGCTCGGCTTCTTTACTCTGTCGTGCGGAGGAACATAAATTAGGCATTACAGAGACAGGGAGGGAGGGAGTGAGGTACGGGGAAAAAAAGAGAAAGAATTGTGGGGAAACGAGATAGGTAGTGAGGAGAGGGAGAGAGTGAAAAGACAAGTGCAGAGAGTAAGAAAAAGGTTGGAAGTGAGAAAGAGCGACAGAGTTAGAAGAGAGAGAGGAAGAGAGAGCATGTCTATCGACTTGGTGGGAGAAGAGATGCGTCATTATATAATTGTAATTCCCAGAGAGATGAGACATGATGGGGCTTTCTCTGTTCTCCCCCCAGAGCATGCCCTATCAATCTCTCTCTCTCTCTCCCTCCCTTCTCCCTTCTCCCTCTCTCTGTCTCTCTCATTCTATCCTCTCTGTCGCCCTATCAATCTTTTTCCAATTACCTGCCCTGTCTATTCGCAAATCCATCATAATCATTTCCATGGTAACGGGTTGCATCCTTCATTGGGCCTGGCCTATTGTTGGAAATAATTATGCACCAAAAAGGATTCTTTAGAGAGGGAGGGGCTGAAGGGGGGGGGGGGGAATACAAAGAAAGAGAAACCTGGGAGGTAATGAATACTACTGTCAATGTCCTGTCACAACATTGCATCTCCAAAAAAAGTGAACTTCTCGGGAATTCGGGAGAAGGAAGCATGGTCCTTTATTGTTGACACCCTCGAATTTTTTGACATTGACAAAGCCATAGCAGTGGCTCAGCTTGGTCACAGAATCAACAATGTTGACATGAAGCCTAGCAAGGAGAGGAGATGGTTGAACACTATCTCTCTGACACTCTCTCTCTCTCTCTCTCTCTCTCTCTCTCTCTCTCTCTCTCTCTCTCTCTCTCTCTCTCTCTCTCTCTCTCAAAATCTCACACACACACACACACACACACACACACACACACACACACACACACACACACACACACACACACACACACACACACACACACACACACACACACACACACACACACACACACACACACACACAACACACCATACTATTAGGTGTCTATTGTTGTTTGCACCACGGTAGGTTGTCAGCCTGTCACTGTTCTCTATTCAGCACCAGCAGACCCACCACAACTCACGCTGGGAAGCCACAGCTAGAATGCAGACTGATGTGCATGCCATGCACACATGTGCACTCCCACACAATCATACAAACACACACACACACACACACACACACACACACACACACACACACACACACACACACACACACACACACACACACACACACACACACACACACACACACACACACACACACACACACACACACACACACACACACACACACACACACACACACACACACACACACACGAACAGACGTTTATTGTGCTGTTGCTGAGAATAGTGACCGTGAATACATACCTTTGTGATATTCCTTCTTATCACTGAACACAGATGCAATACCTAGCATTGTATGCAGAGGTACTTACTTGCTTATGGTTGTCCATCGAATCCGATGATGACGTCCACTTATGTCCTTAACGGTGAGTCCTTTTGGTGGCTCAAGAGCCCTATCCTGGAAGCTCATGTTCTATTGCAGGGGAGGCATGTGTAGGCTGTAGTGTTGGTAGTGGTGTGCTGGCAGTCATGTGTAGGCTGTAGTGTTGGTAGTGGTGTGCTGGCAGTCATGTGTAGGCTGTAGTGTTGGTAGTGGTGTGCTGGCAGTCATGTGTAGGCTGTAGTGTTGGTAGTGGTGTACTGGCAGTCATGTGTAGGCTGTAGTGTTGGTAGTGGTGTACTGGCAGTCATGTGTAGGCTGTAGTGTTGGTAGTGGTGTGCTGGCAGTCACGGGAGTGTTCCTCCTGAGTCTTCGTTGTTGTCTTCTGGCCTTCCTGTCTTCTTCTTCTTCTTTCGTGTATCGTCGTCATATGTCCAGCTCAGTGTCACAAAGCCACGCTCTCGTCTCTGGTCCCACTTGGAAGAGGCCAGCCTCTGAAGGAGGTCTGTACAGAGGACAGGTGGTGATTATATGTTCGGCAGTCTGCTCAGGCTCGCCACACTCGCATACTGCGCTGTCTGCCAGGCCCCACTCCTTCATGGACGATTTGAAGCGACCAACCCCAGTACGGAGGCGGTTCAGCAGGGTCCAATGCCGGCGTGGTAGATGTTCCCCTTCGATTCCATCTCCCGGGTCTTGGATGTGACGGTGCAGACGTGTGGGCTCAGCCGACTCCCATTCCTGCTTCCAGGAAGTTGCTAGCCATGCCCCTGTAGACAGGTCCTCAGGGATGGAACCAAGCATCTCTTGTGCTGTCCTGTTGTACGGGTGACGGGACTTGAGTCTGCTTGGGGACACTGCCTTAGTTGTTGTATCGTGCAGGATATGCCAGTCATGTTCTTGGGCTTTCCTTGCAAAGTGCAAGGGTAGCGGCCTCTCGCCGGAGACCGGCCTTCCTGTCCTCCTCCAGCCTGTGAGTTCCCCCTATAGGCAGCACTGCTGCCAGGAGTCACGGTCAGCAGCAGCAGTCTCAAGGTCCTGAGGCCTGATCTTGCACTTCCTCAATGAGGTCTTCAGCTGTCTTCTTGGGCACTCCTGCCAGGCGCCGACCATGGTGTAACGCCACTGCTAGACTCAAGCTCCTTATGGAGAAGATGGGTAACACATAGGAGGAAGACATTGAAGAGCGGTTGCAAGGGTGGCATTTTGCCCTGAGAACGGTGGAAAAATGCTTCTGTACCAGGGGGATACGGAGGGACATCAGCCGTTCCCTGGCTTGGTAGAAGGGTGTTCTTGACTGCCAGTCCCACACCATGCAGATGGTTTCCACCTGGAGGGGAGCCCTTCCAGAAAAAAGGGACATCCCATTCCTTCTTCCTTCAGGGATCCCTCATCCAGAAGTCTGGTCTTACTCAGGGCAGCAGTATCGATGTTATACCGCCTCAGTTCAGCAGCAACTAGCGCTGTTCTGCGACGGGGTTTATCGCAGTTGCCACTAGAGGCCAGGAGGTTTCTCATGTCCAAGGCTTGCTTGGTTGGTTCCACATGTTCTGTCACCGAGGTCAAAGTGGAGACCTGCGCGGAGAAGTTTTGAAACTGCCACAGGGGTTGTGCAGTCCTCTGTAGCACTTCTTGGCTGTAGAAGAGTGGCTTCCAGTGGCAATGGAAGCCCAAGATGACCAGCACCCTCCCCAGCTGCAGGCAGCTGCTGGTTCCTCAGTCTGTCGAGGTCCGCCTACGCGTGCTGCCACGTTGTTTTTCTCTCAGGGTGTGCTGCTCCCCTGGGCTTTTGTCCTCCCAAACTAACCTACAAAGCAGTGGGGCAGTGGTTGGCCGCTGCCAGGGCGTGTCCACACTGTGTGCCGCGGGGTCCCAGTTACCGTGCAAAGTCATGTGGAGGCCTGACAGGAGTCTGGGTGATGGAGAGGCTGTGCACTAAGGGCTAGCCACTAGACAGCAGCAGCATCTGAAAGCGAGAGGTTAGCGAGCAGGTGGGAGGCATCATCACACGCTAGCTTGCATGCAGTGGTGGAAAAAGTACTCAAATGTTTTACTTAAGTAAAAGTATCAATACTGCAATGTAGAAGTACTCTGTTACAAGTAAAAGTCCTGATTTCAAAATTGACTTGAGTAAAAGTACAAGTATTGGCATCAAAATGTACTTAAAGTACCAAAAGTAAAAGTACTAAAATGTTTGAAAATAGCAGATCTACAAGCTCACAACGCGTCGCGATGTGACGTGTTGTGAGCTTGTAGATCTGCTATTTTCAAATAGCCTATGTACTGTATAAGATAGGGCTAAAGGGGTTAATGTGTGTTTTATAATGTAATAATTTATATCTGCAAAGTAACTAGTAACTAAAGTTTTCAAATAATTGTAGTGGAGTAAAAGTACAATATTTGCCTCTGAGATGTAATGGAGTAGAAGTAAAAGTATTGGAAATTGGAAATACTCAAGTAAAGTACAAATACCTCAAAATTGTACTTAAGTACAGTACTTAAGTAAATGTACTTAGTTACTTTCCACCACTGCTTGCATGCACATGCACATGCACATGCACATGCACATGCACATGCACATGCACATGCACATGCACATGCACATGCACATGCACATGCACATGCACATGCACTTGCACTTGCACTTGCACATGCACATGCACATGCACATGCACTTGCACTTGCACTTGCACATGCACATGCACATGCACATGCACATGCACATGCACATGCACATGCACATGCACATGCACATGCACATGCACATGCACATGCATGCACATGCACATGCGCACGTACGCGCACGCGCACACACACACACACACACACACACACACACACACACACACACACACACACACACACACACAGTCACACACACACACACACACACACACACACACACACACACACACACACACACACACACACACACACACACACACACACACACACACACACAACCATTCTTCCTCATGGCCGTGCACTCCATTATGAGTGCGGTGGAATGAAGCCTCATCATCTTCTTGCTCCTGTAAAAAGGCTATTAACATGAATGGCCATTTTAATAAGCCACTAGCCCTTGGCTAGTATTTTTCACTCTGGGTTAGTGCAAGTGTGCCCTCTCTCATCATAATGATGGTAGGCACTAGTGGAGCCAATGCAGCGACAGCAGTCGCACATTAGGCTAGTGTCCACGGCCCAAAGTGTAACATCACTCATTTGCTGGCCACATTTTAAAATATAATATTGATTACAAATTAATATTAATTACAATATAATTTATGGCAGGGTAGGCAAAAATGATAATTAAAGTTAAAAGAAAGAGGCGAGAAGAGAGGAGGTTGTTTGGCAGACAAGATTCCGTGGATTACTTTTCTCATAAATCTGTCCAAAAAAGTGCCACACACAATTCCTCACTCTCCATCTGATCCAATTCTCTCAGTTCATTCAATTTATTTCCCTTCTGAATATGGCCCTCACAGACAGACAGACAGACAGACAGACAGACAGACAGACAGACAGACAGACAGATCCATTAAAAGATGTGAAACACTGGGTTTCTTTCAATGTAAATGTAAATTCCCATCGAAAGGAGGTGTCTTTCGCTTCTGTTGTTTTTGTATTATTATTGTATGTATTATTGTGTTAATTTTTTGTATATGTTGATGAATTGAATACATAGGACCACAATGGAAACAAGTCCCCAGTACTTGTTTGTGTTATCCTTTTGGCCTTAATGTCTGACTGTACCACGTACTGTTTACAGACTAATAAAGTAATCAATCAATCAATCGATAGATAGATAGATAGATAGATAGATAGATAGATAGATAGATAGATAGGTAGATAGGTAGGTAGGTAGATAGATAGATAGATAGATAGATAGATAGATAGATAGATAGATAGATAGATAGATAGATAGATAGGTAGGTAGGTAGATAGATAGATAGATAGATAGATAGATAGATAGGTAGATAGATAGATAGATATGTTTTTATTTTTTATTTTACAGGGTCAAACAGACATTGATTCGTCTCTGGAACATTGGTTTCCTTAAAGAGGAATGGTGTCACTGTCTGTCGGTCAAATGAATCAAATCAACAAATGGCATTTTTCCCTCTCTTTCTGCTCTGATATAATTATGCATGTTGGCTCTCCCAAGCCTCTCTCTGATGACTGATGTCCTGCTGTGTGGAAGGAGGCTCTGACTGCAGGCCGCTCCATTCATGTGGATGTGTATTTGCTGACTTGAGATAATTGATATGTATTAGCGGCGTAATGGTGTGACTTCATTTGCAACACAGTTGTTTTGTTATTCATTGCCAAAGGTTGTGACTCTGCGGGACCGCCAAAAAAAAAAAACGCCAAGAGAACATCTGAAGGACTGTTTGCTCGGTGTGAAAGGATGCAGAATCCAGCCGCTGCTGGCCTGCAGGCACAGAAAAATATGTTTATAAATTATAAATTGACTCTCAAGATCAACAGACCCGTTTCATTTCGAGGGGGCGGGGTATTTCCGTGGTAGGCAAAGAAAGAAAGGGAGAGAACAGGGGGGACAGTCTGGGTTGGCTGAAAACAGACCGCAACATCTCTCAATGGGCAGTGGTGTAAAGTAACTAAGTACATTTACTCAAGTATTGTACTTTAAGCACAACATTTGAGTACTTTTTCCACCACTGTCAATGGGTCTGGTCTTTAAGATACTCAGATGATCAGTGCCCAGATACCTTCTCTAGACCTTGTTCCCCCAAAAATTTGGCAAAAAAACATTGGTAAAAATGCATTCTACTACACTGCCCCCACCCCTCCTTTCTCTGCAAATATATAACTTTATTACCTTATAATTCCACAGAGTTTTATTCCTATGTGTTTTGCATTATATTTGTATTGTAGTGTATGTAGGCCATTACATGTTTTACTGATGAATTGAGTACAATTGACCACAACTGAAACAAGCCCCCAGGGGCTTTTTGTGTTTATTATATCCTTTTAGCATAACCTTGACGGTACTACCTGTAATGTTAACAATCTTGTTAATAAAGTATTCAATCAATATCAATCAATACAAATGTATGTGGTATTATTTCACTAACACACAGGTGAGAGAGAGAGAGAGAGAGAGAGAGAGAGAGAGAGAGAGAGAGAGAGAGAGAGAGAGAGAGAGAGAGAGAGAGAGAGAGAGAGAGAGAGAGAGAGAGAGAGAGAGAGAGACTACAGGCTCCAGTTGGGGAGCTACCATGCGATCTGGGAGTGTTTTGTTATTGTGTGGTTTGGTGACGTAGGAACCCCTCTGACTCCACCTCCTCCCCGTGGTGCATCCAGCCTCCTCCTCCTCCCACTCAGCGCCCTGCTGCACCTCCTCCTCCTCCTCCTCCTCCTCCTCCCCTCCAGTTTGTTTCCTGTGTGTGGTGGCTGGCTGGCTGGCTGCTCCGTCGCCCTGTACGTTAACGTTCGGCTCTCACACACACACACACACACACACACACACTACACTACTAGTGTTTATCGGCTCACCATGGCGGACGGACGCAGAGAACGGGAACAACCGCCTCACCACCTCTCCTCACCCCCGGCCAGCAAGCGACCGTGCCTCCGCCCGGCTCCGCGGGGCCCCGGGCCGGGGAGCAGCGGCTTCCTCTCCGGCGGTGGCGGCGGCTCCGGCGGCTCCGGCTCCTCCTCGCGGCACCGCTCCTCGCCGGAGTCCCTGCTGGACTGCGCCGCCAAGGCGGTGGCGGAGAAGTGGGCCTTCGAGCGGGTGGAGGAGCGCTTCGAGCGGATCCCGGAGCCCGTGCAGCGGCGCATCGTGTACTGGTCGTTCCCCCGCAACGAGAAGGAGATATGCATGTACTCGTCGTTCCAGTGCCGCGTCGCCGGGGAGGACGGGGCTCCGGCGGCGGCCGCTGGGGCAGCGGGGACTGGAGGGGCTGCCGCTGCTGGCGGCGGCGGCGCCGGGACAGGGGCTGCAGCCGCCGCCGCCGCCGCTAGCGGAGGATCTACGGGTACTGGGGCTGGAGGAGCCTCCGCCGGGGCTGCGGGGACGGCAGGGAGCGGGGACGCTCTGCCGTTCCGCCGCGGCATCAGGCTGCTGGAGAGCGGCTGCGTGGAGAACGTGTTGCAAGTCGGTAAGTGGATCAAATGGATGGGAGAAAAATAATAATATGATAATGGAGAAAAGAGACGACACGCAGCAGCACTTCTTCTTTGGACCGAAAACACACTGGATGATATTATGATTGATGTGAAGTTTTAAGCAGCTACCGTGGAAAGTATGGAAAGTTAAAAGTATTGTTTGGTTTTATTTAGTACTTTTTTAGTACCATTACACCGGTGGTCGTAGTTAAAGGGAGGTTTATAGGATACAGGATACTACTCTACTCCGGTCTCGAGCTCCTCGTCGCTCGAGCGGCTCGAGGGGGAGAGAGAGAGAGAGAGAGAGAGAAAAAAAAAAACGCGTTTCCAACGGAAAAAAGTGTCGACGCGACGAACCTTTCGACTCTAAATTTTCCGTCAGAAACGCGTCGTTTTGTTTTCCGTCGACGAAATATCTATATCAACCTTTTTAATTCATCGTTGAAAGGTGTTTCACACAGTTTGTGTGGATAATATAGTGTTTCTCTCTCCGTAGCTTTTTTTTCAGGCTATCAGCTCAGCTGCTGTTTAAACATTAAAGGGCTGCTGGCTGCCCGGTGGAGAGAGACAGTCCTATAAGCCTGTTCAGGGTTGATTTAAACTACGACAGAAGCGTAAAGCGTTACAAAACGGTTATAACGTTTGTTAACGCTTCTTCTCGGAGTTTATACATTGGTTAAATTAGGGTTTTTGTGTTGTTTGGCCACTATCAGCACTTTTTCTGCCTTTTTAGCTTCCCGTCGACAGACAGACAGACATTCAAGCCTCTCTAGCCTTTCAGCAGCGAAAAGAAAGGGGGGATGGAAGAGAACACACACACACACACACACACACACACACACACACACACACACACACACACACAATAGAGCCCCCGACGTTATTAAAGCGTCAGTTTTTCCTGTCAATTCCTCGTCGCTGAAGTCGTTTTTTTCTTCCTTCTGTATGTATTCATTATCGATAGAGAGAGAGAGAGAGGGATGGCCATCCTGAGAACAGGAACAAAGGCGATTATTGGGGTCTCTCTTTATTATTATGATGATGATTTTAATCCAACGGGCAATATAATAATCCGCCTTGATCCACATTCAATCCCCCTCCATAGCTTTTGTTTATTTGCTTTGCTTGCTGCTGCACTATATAGTCGGACAGACAGGACAAAGAACCCTGTAGACACCAACCAAGCGTGGAACATATGTGTTGGCGTGTGGAAACCAACACATATGTGACGAATGGGGGGGGGGGGGGGGGCATGTTTATGATTAATAACGCAACACCTGCCCCCCCCCACTCCCCTCCCCCCTCTTTTTAATATTATTATTATTAAATAGTGTGATTTGTGTTAGGAAGCGCAGCGTTTTGTCTGCAGTCCTTCTTCCCTTCTGGCTCTTCCTTCGTTTGCAACACAATAGCCCCTCCAGTTCAAATGATCGATAACCATCTCGCATTTCCACCGAGGCAATCGTTGCAGAAAAGGCACCACTCTGGGCTATTTTCAAACAAAGAAAGAAAGAAAGGCCAATTCCTCACACACAAGCCCCCCTTTTGCTATTCAAATTATGATTTGGGTTCCTTTTTTACTAAAAGGGTTTCAGCAGAAGCACACACAACAATGAGCTTTATAAAAAAAACCAAACTAACTGCGAACAATCGACGGCTCCAAAACTGCTTTTTTCTTTTTAATGGGTTACTGTGTTTTTTCCCCCTCCTCTCCCCCTCTTCTTCAGTCCATATGGTGTGTGTGTGCATTGGGGCTTATCTTAGGTTTCATGTTTCTTCGAGGTAGGCCTGCCTATATGGGAAACTGTAAACTACTATGCCTGCCCAATGCCATGATTTTAAGTTTACCGACTAATCTGTGCGTTATCTAATTCCATTAGCCAACTCAAGCATGTTCCCTTTGATCTGGCAGCTCGCCGCCAAACGTTACTGTGACTGACTGAGAGAGAAAAGTGGAAATGGGAGTTGCTCTTGGAATGTTCTTTGCAGGATCAGTCAGCCACAAAGTTATGCAAGTTTGCTTTGCACTTGCACCTACTTTATGGGTTGATAAATGTGTATTGTTTGTCTGCAGTCTGTGTGTGTGTGGCTAGTCAGTTGAACATTAATACCATGGTTATAGTTGTTAGATATGTCTGTCTCTTTTTAAGGCCATCCTGAGTGCAGTCAATCTATTACTGAAGTATAGTTATTTGTTCAGTCCCAGACTCCCAGTTCTGAAGATGTGTACTTTAATGTAGGTTAAAGCTTGTAAACATGTCTCATGTGTTATAAGCAAATGTGGACTATTGACAAAAATGGTATAAGCCAATTTCCATTTACTTCCTTTCGTCATAAAACGTGGACATAATTATGGTATTATTTGCTCTGTTACATTGTGTAGTTTATTCCGGTGTAATCGTGGTATTTTGTTCTCATGGAAGTAAAGGAAGTAATTTTACAGACCTGTTGTGTGATAACTAGGGAGTAAACCATTTTAGTCACAGTCTACATCTACATGTAAGAAGATTCCATGGCTTGCTGTTGCTAGCTTCACGTAATGTAGCCTATATGTCTATGTTTGGATAGGACAGACAGTAGGCCTTTAGAGGTATACCAATTTTCATTTTTAGTTCAGTTGAAATGCAAACGGTTAAACGTGAAGCATGCGCCCGTAAGCAGAACCACTTCCAGTCTTACCTGCCTCACCAGTGAATGGTTCCAAGCTCCCCCAAGGTCAGTCAGGCACACTGCTTTGTCTCTCTGTCAACAAAACACAAGGCAGGTTAAATGGCTGCAAGACAACAGGAAAAAAAGATTTGCTGACTGCTTGCCTTGTTCTTTGCCTCTGAAGACCACAGGAACCGGTTACAGCCAAAAAGATTTAGTAACTGCCTTACTGGCATGGTTGGTTAGTCATTCAAACCTCTTCTTGTGGAAGAATGCAACTGTAATTGATCATTTAGATGATTGCTTTAACGTGAATCTAAATGGTATGTAGATTGGGTCACAACGTGCCACATTCAAACTTATACACAGAGTAAAGATTGCGTTGTAAAATGAACATAAAATAATACAGGGATAGATGACGTCTAAAGTTATTTAGATTTTGTGAGTATTTGGGTTGTCCTTGAAGCACAGTGTCACAGGGAATTGTAGTCCATTTCTGTGCCATTTGTAAATTACTAATACTCATAAATTACTAATAAACCTAAAATATTAATCTCGATTGCCTCTGGGAGCTTTTAAGCACAAATTTAAGCACAGCTTGGCAAACTCGGCAAACTCGGGCGGTCTTCTTCTGGTTTATTTAACGGTATGATTTAAAGTGGATCACTGCCGTCAGACGGAATCATCTGCATCTGTCCCAAGAGTGGTGATGTGCGGGCGTCGGTACGCACACAGTAAAGTCCTCGGTGTTATTTTAACTCTTGAAATGTGTAAAAATGAACCCCGGGCACATTTTTGGGTGAAGTTCTTAAACTCTGTGTTAAATGAACACTGAGGATTTGACTGTGTTCTGTAACATGCACCTCAAGGCTCTTGGCACCACGGCACAATGGTTCTGATTGTTGTAATGCTACAACTGTCCATTGCCTCTTTCCCAAAAAAATGCAGATCTACAAGCCCACAACACATCGCAATGCTGCACATTGTGAACTTGCGGATCTGCAATTTTCGCTATTCGTAGTACAATAAAGTATACTATCAAGGGCTTAAGTGGTTAAACAGGCTGTGCCCGTTGAAGGACTTAGTCAGATGTGTCAATTCTGAGCTAGTCAGCAGGTCGGTGCTATAGAAAATACTCATGTTTGAAATGAAAATAATATAATGAAAATAATACGACTGCACAGTAATGGCAGTTGGGGCTCAAGATCATTTTAAAGAGGAGCGCCAACTATATGCAGGCTGAGTCAGGACTATTATTTTTAAATGTAGGCCTTACATGCAGACATTGTTTACGAAATATCACAATGTCAGCACGAGCGAGTAAATGTTCATCATCTGTCCATCTGTCCAGACTTGTTTTTGCCAAGAGTTCTAAGAATTATATTCTAAGAATAGTCTGGAGGAAACCTATGTTGGTTTTTAAGGTAATTCCTAAAGAGATCTGGTGCAGCTGATGTAATCAGTGTTTAAGTTGAGACTGGAAAGAAAGAAAAAAACATCGGACATGGCATCCATTTCAGCAAAATTGCTCGACTCCATGCCACTGAGTATGAATTATATCAATTACCCCCCAACTCAAAAGGTGTGGAATAATCAACTGTATGTCTGCCGTATCTAATGATTACTGGAGCCACTCGAATTTTGAAATGGAAATTGTTTAGGAATATTTGGTGCGCGTCTTCTCGTCTAATGTCACGGGCATGTCGCCCGCCGCTACCAGTCAACGTTGTCTCGTCTGCCTCCATTAATGGCAGTGCTGTCAGATTGAAGTGACATGAGCTCATCAACAACCCATTGGCCCATGTGTTGATAATAATCTGCTTGCAGCTCCAAGTCATAATTAGAATAATCAAAGCTAAGTGCGCGAGCGTGTGTGCATTTGTAAGCTCCAGACCCTCGTACACACACACACACACACACACACACACACACACACACACACACACACACACACACACACACACACACACACACACACACACACACACACACACACACACACACACACACACACACACACACACACACACACACACACACACACACACACACACACACACACACACACACACACAGTCAAATGTACCCACCCACACACACATAATCTTAGAACACCCCCCCCTTCAAAGTCCACAGAGATGGAAGGAGGGAAAGAGAGAGAGAGAGAGAGGGGGGGGGGTTCAGCTTTGACTCAAGCTTTAGGATTATTGGGTCATGCTTTGTTACCCAGCTGTAGAATAAAGCCTTGTTCACAGAAGGGGGGTGGGGGGGGTTGGTGGTACTCTTGCGTATGAATACGTGTGTGTGTGTGTGTGTGTGTGTGTGTGTGTGTGTGTGTGTGCGCGTGCTTGTGTATTTGTTACATAAAGCTGTAATGGCTCCCCGACATCTTTGAAGCACCAATGGCTCTGACAGAGAGGCAGCAAAGTTGAACAGATTGAAGCTGTATGGGACGGTTTGAGTGGGTTTGAAAATTCTACAGTGGGTACCCACTCAGAATTTAGCATGGGAGCGCTTTATCTCTCACGCACGCACACACACACACACACACACACACACACACACACACAGACACACAGACACAGACACTCAGCTTGTCGGTGCAGTACTTCTTAACCACTCAAGCCCTATTCTGTACTTAATCTTACGCTGGTGTCAAATGAAAAAAGCGAGTATAGCCGATTTGATAGGCAAAAACAGGGACACACCAGGTTGAAAGTGGTGATGGGATGTGATACTGTGGGGTGGGTGGGTAGTTTGGGGGGGAGGGGGGGGGGGGGGTGTTGGTCCCCGGTGAAACAGAAGTTTTTATTTCACTTGTTTGATTTGCTATACAATAAAATATGTATGAGCGTGACGGATCAAAGCTTTTTCCTTTTCTCTCGCGTGCCACAGCTAAATCTCCCTGCCTGCCCTGCAGTGATGAAAGTTCTGCAATTCCTAGCATCACAGAGTTCTTCCAGGTTCCTCGCGGGGGCTCCCCGGGGGCAAGCAGAGCAGGCGCGCACACAAAAAAAAGTGAAGAATAGTTTATCATTTCACTAGCTAATTCATTTATGATTTAGTACAAACAGCCACAGTTTCCCAGATGGCGTCCCTCCCCTCCCCTGCCGGTATTTTTTCGACTTCCTCAAGAACATTTCTTTTTTTTCCCATGATGTCGGTGTTCCTTGTTGTGTAAAAAAAAAAGAAGCTTACGAGCCCCTCTGGTGTGAAAGAGTCAGCGATTGCTCCGGAGTGTTCCGATGAAAGAGACTGAGGGGTGAGATCATCCAGCGTTGGCTCATCTCATCTCTCGCCTCTCCCTTTACCCATTCTCTTTATGATGTAACAGACCTACCAGTGACTCGTTTTACTTCCCATCCTCTCTCTCTGTATTTAACCCATTAAGACCTGGAACGCATCTGTGTCATTTTAAGATTTATTTGGCTATTAAAAAATAGCAGAGCTTGTAGATCTGCTATTTATTAGAAAAATCGTGAAAATGTGTCCAAATCTTTGAATATCTGTTTTTCCGTAGCGAACATTTTTAACTCTGTTACAACTTCTGGGGGGGGACAAAATATTTTGAGATGGGGGTCCGCGGCCAAAATTCATATAATTTTGGGGGTCCTTGACATGAAAAAGTTTGAAAATCTCTGATTATAGCAACATATATATATATATTTTTTTAAACTAGGATTTAGAAGACATTTGTTGAATCCCCCCAGAAGCAAAGATTTGAGTTAAAAATGTTTAAAAAAATATATATATATATATTCAAAGATTTGCACCCATTTTCATGATTTTTCAAAAATAGCAGATCTACAAGCTCATACCGCGGCACTCGGTGCTATGAGCTTGTAGATCTGCTATTTTTTAATAGCCAAAGAAATCTACTAATGACACACAGATGCGTTCCCGGTCTTAATGGGTTAAAAAAACTAAATAATCTTTTACTCTGTTCCTGATGTTCTCTGTAACTTGAGCCGGATTTATACTTATAGCTGCACACCCGGTGTGGTGTCGCGCACCCAAAAAAAATTGCAGATCTACAAGCCCCGCTATGTGTCGCGGCGCGATTGCGTCGTGAGAGTGTAGATCTCCTATTTCCTGTGTGTGTGACACACACACACACACACACACAGCGGAATATATCAAGGCCTTCATTCCACACTAAGGGGTGAGTGACTCAGGCTAGCATCATGCTCTGTCTATACATATGCTGCTGGGCAGTAAAAAGAGGCCGATGATACAGTCCGTCAAAACGACGCCTGATCATAAAAAAAAGTCTGTTCCTATACCATCGCCTCGACGCCTCCACAGTAGTGATGGGGAAAAAAAGTTCATTTCAGTGAACGAACGATTTCGTTCAGATGATTCGCTCACGTTCTCGCTCAGTAGCGCTAGTTTCTAGTGTTCAAAATGTACTCGAGTAAAAGTACAGAAGTATCGGCATCAAAATATACTTTGAAGTACCAAAAGTAAAAGTACTAACATATTTGAAAATAGCCGATCTACAAGCTCACAACGCGTCGCATCGAGCTTGTAGATCTGCTATTTTCAAAATAGCCTAGGTATAAAATAGGGCTAAAGTGGTTAATGTATGTTTTATAATGTGTGTAAAACACCATCGGGGGAGCGGTTTATTTTTTACGTCGCGCGTGAACGTAACAGTTTCAGAAAGTGAACGAGCTCGTTCGCGCTCGCGGCAAATGAACTAGTTCTTTTGAACGAATCGATCATGAACGACACATCCCTACTCCACAGTTCAACTGTAAAGAGCCCCAAGGTCAGGGCGAGAGTATCAGGTTTTTTCCTCTTACTTTTATTTTACTGGAGCTGTAGGAAGAGAAGAGAGGGTTAGAAGAAGAATGCGCCGTTGATCATGACTGGTTTGAATGCGAGGGCGGACAGCTGCGGGAAAGTTTCCTCAGTAGTTAGGTGTCTCCGCCGCGCTCACTCGGGGCGACAAAACGAGTCGGGTTTATTGATGTCATGCCCACTCACACACAAGCCTTTGAGCTTGTGCACTTGTGTGTGTGTGTGTGTGTGTGTGTGTGTGTGTGTGTGTGTGTGTGTGTGTGTGTGTGTGCACGCTCATTTGAAGAACCCCACCATATTTAAGTCTGGGAAGGATTGCCTTCACACACACATATGGCCATTTCCTCTGAACTCTTTAACCCTTTAAAGACCTGAAGCCCATTCTTACAAATGTCTTCTAAAATCCCAACAGTATTTTGAAAAAAAAAAAACGTATGTTTCTATATCAGTGGTGCTCAAACCTTTTCACGTCAAGGACCCCCAAAATTATATGTATTTGGCCGCCGACCCCCCCATCTGAAAATATGTTGTTCCAGGGACCCCCCCGAAGCAAAGATTTGAGTTACAAACGTTTGCTTTAAAATAATATATATTCAAAGATTTGCACGGTTTCACGATAATAAAAAAATAGCAGATCTGCTATTTTTGAATAGCCAAAAGTGTAAAATAATGCTTTTTTTTTTTGCTCAAATGAAAAAAGTGACACAGATGGGTTCCAGGTCTTATTGGGTTATAGAGTTCAGAGGGAAGAGAGTCTTCCTCTCCGGTCGGAGCACTCTGTAGCAATTAAACCACAGCGGTTGGTGTAATTCAGCATCTCGGCTGAGGTTTGGTGTGCAGCAGCAGATGTAGTAATGTCTCTAGTACTCTTCATTGTGCTGATCATTTAGTTTGGATACCTGGACACTAAACATGTCAAGACACGTCTTCTGTCTCGTTTTTTTTCTCTCTTTTGTCTTTTCTCTCTCTTTCTCTCTGCCAGTGTATATCATCATTCCCTTTTCTTTCTCTTCCTCCCCGTGTGCCTGTCTCTCACTCACACTCTCTCTCTCTCTCTCTCTCTCCCATGCCTAGTATCTGTCACCAGAGTCTTTGTATTCTAGGCACAGCTCGTTCTGAGCCACCACTTCGCCCACTTAAAACAAACGTGCATGTGCACACACACACACACACGCACACACACACACACACACACACACACACACACACACACACACACACACACACACACACACACACACACACACACACACACACACACACACACACACACACACACACACACACACACACACACACACACACACACACAGAGAGAGAGAGATTCTGTCTTCTGCCCTTCCACAGACAGACAATATTTAATCAGCGTAATTAATTCCTTGCCTGCCGTACTCAAAGAGAAAATCAGTAAAACAAATCATCCCTTCACAGTCTCACTCTTATTGGCTCTCAGGAAAGACTTGTGAAGGATGCGGCCATTAAGGGAGAGATGCTCCGTTGTTGTTGTCTTCATCAAAGAAGAAGCCCTGAGACGAAGCCATACTGTCTGTCAGTTGCAAAGGCACCTGTGTGTGTGTGTGTGTGTGTGTGTGTGTGTGTGTGTGTGTGTGTGTGTGTGTGTGTGTGTGTGTGTTGTTTGTGCAGTTGCTGGTATGCCTATGTAAAATCGTGAATCAGTGATCGCCATTATAATGCTTTGTGTTTTTCTAGAGAGAGCAAGCCGACCATCTGTGTGTTGTTGCATTCGACACAAGCAGTTCTCCATAGGTTCTCATAAGAATCGTGTGTGTGTGTGTGTGTTCTCTTGGTGGAGCGGCTGACAGGAGAACCACACAGGGCCATGGATGGTTCTATGTAACACGTGTAGAACTGATTTGGGGGAAAACGTGTCTTTTTTTTTTTACACCGGTGCAGTAAAGCTCTTGCTCTGCGATTACAACACAACCTGTTAGAATTAGCCTTTGACCTCAGAGATATCCTCTTTCTGTTTGTTTTCCTGCTTCCCCCTCCCGTTGTGTGTGTGCGCGCGTGTGTGTTTGTGTGTGTGTGTGTTGATCACACATGAACACATAGTGTGCTTTTGTTGACTTGTAGATGTGCTCCGGTATGTGGCCTCGCTCCCAATCACAAACACGCATACATTAATTTCTACCTTCATGGGTTTCTTCTGACCTGACCGGAGTGTAGGGCTGTCAAACGAATATTATTTGAATATTGGGAAAATATGTATACCGTATTCGAATATGAAAATGAATATTCGAATATTTAAAAAAAGTAAAATAAAATGTTTTTATAGTTTTTTTTTATGTTTATTTGACAGGGACAATACAAAAAACAATGTACCAAGTTATAAAAACAAACAAAATATATGTTTTATTGGATCCGAGCACTCTATATATATTTTTTTTATAACAATGATAATAATAATATTCGAATATATTTGAATATCTGCCAATTTTTAAGACCAATATTCGAATATCATTTCTGAGGAAAGTCGACAGCCCTACAGCACGGCACGCCAGTCAAACACATTTCCCTACCAGCCCCTAAAACGGTGACAGACAGCTGTCAGGCGGGCGGTCTGTGTGTCACGTCTGTCAGTTTGTGGGCGCACGTACGTACGCACGTACTTACACACACCTGACTTTGTGTGCTGCTGATCTGCATGCGCAGCAATGCTTTGATAAAAGTCCTTAACACGCCACCTGCATTTTTTACTGCACTTTACTTCCTATTGTGCTTTGTTTGTAGTCGCCGATACGGGTTTCCCCCCCCCCTCCCCCCCACCTTGTCTTGTCTTGGTAGAGATAATGTCTTTTCTTTTTTTGCACAGTTGAGCCGTTGAGATCAATGGTGGCCTTGTCCTCCTCCGCTTGTACAACTGATACCATGCCGCTGAACCAGTTATTGCACTGATCCACACCTGTCTTTTATTGACCGTGTGTGTGTGTGTGTGTGTGTGTGTGTGTGTGTGTGTGTGTGTGTGTGTGTGTGTGTGTGTGTGTGTGTGTGTGTGTGTGTGTGTGTGTGTGTGTGTGTGTGTGTGTGTGTGTGTGTGTGTGTGTGTGTGTTTTAACTTGTTTCTTTACACATTTGGCCTCTGTCCACATCTGTGTGTGAAGGGGAGAGGCATGCAGCACTTAAAAGAGAGGAGGCTGAAGCTTGTAGACGGGCCTATTATGTCCTTGTTTGGTTGTAATTGCCCAACAAATGTTGAGGGAGCCCGAAGTGACAACAGAGAGGAAGAGAGACGCGGACGCACACACACATCAGTGGTGGGGAAAAAAAAGTTCATTTCAGTGAACGAACGATTTCGCTCACGGCAATGATTCGTTCAGATGATTCGTTCACGTTCTCGTTCAGTAGCGCTATTTTCTAGTGTTCAAAATTTACTCGAGTAAAAGTACAAAAATATTGGCATCAAAATATACTCAAAGAACCAAAAGTAAAAGTACTAACATATTTGAAAATAGCAGATCTGAGCTTGTAGATCTGCTATTTTCAAATAGCCTAGGTATAAAATAGGGCTAAAGTGGTTAATGTATGTTTTATAATGTGTGTAAAACACCATCGCGGGAAAGTTTTTTTTTACCTCGTGCGTGAACGTAACAGTTTCAGAAAGTGAGCGAGCTCGTTCACGTTCACGGAAAATGAACTAGTTCTTTTGAACGAATCGATCATGAACGACACATCACTAACACGCATTCACAGGCTGACACACACATTCATACAGAGAGGGAAATACAGACGCACGTACGTGCGCACGCACACACACGCGCACTCAAAGGTGTCCAGATAGGGCAGGGGCAATAAGGCAAAGAAGGGAACAATTGATGATGCATTATGGAAAAGAAATCCGTTAAGTCAATTACATTGTAAATACACACAACGGGTTATTTTATGCCCAATCAATTATTCAACCTATAGGTTTAGGAGGCTGTCTGTTCATGCTAGTAATTAATTTATTGCTGGCTCTGCTAAATGCCTAAATCATTAAACATTACAGCAGAAAAGTAGAACGCCCATGAAGGATAAAGGCATCATTCATTCTTGCACCAAATGTTATTTGTACTTTGTAACTTTTTGTTCTTTTGGCCCGGCAACAGAACAGATACAAAAAAACATTAGATTTTTGTTCTCGTCATGAGACACTGGTGGCTCATCCCACATGAGATTATATATGACACATTTCCATGAAAACAATAGCCATGTCTGTGGCTTGGCAGCAGGCGGGAAGGGGAAAGCCAGGATTACTCAAGTATGGCACGAGCCTGTAGCTTATTGGCTAACCGTAGGAGTGCTGTGTGTGTGTTTCTGTGTGCGTGCATATTATAACATTTTCAAAAATCGTGGAAATAGCCGATCTACAAGCTCAACGCATTGCAATCGGTGTTAATTTTGACAGATTTTTTTATTTATCATAAGATTTTTATTTATCATAAGATTATAGTCGACTAAATCTACAGTTACAGACTAAAATGTATGTTGGCGGTGCCTTGATGGCGTCATAATCAGGGGTGCACATAACTGGTGTGCAGGTGCGCATGCGCACCCAAAATAAATAATGCGCGGCACATCAGACGACGCCAGGCGCTTTTGCGTACCAACAGCTGGGACAGGAATTTCCAAGCTTTTATTTTTTAGCAAAACTAAAAAATAAAAGCCTGGAGATCGAGGCTAGGAATTTACTTCCTGAAGCCACACTCACAGACAGGGAGAGGACGCATGCTGCACGTGAATGTGTGAGTGTCTCGCATCGCCTCGGCTCGCATTGCCTCGCTGCGTGCACGCAGCCAGCAGCGGCTGTTAGAGGCACTCGTCACCGATGATGAACGCACCGTAATGGTGCAAAAATGACCGTGAACGTCCCAATGTGACGGATAAAAACAGCGCAGCACAGGGCACCAACCTTGGGGGCTTCACCAAACGGCGTGAGAGAAAAAGAAACGGCGAAAATCGGCGGAATTTGGAAGCAGAGCGTCCTTTTCTCTCGTGCAGCACCCCCCCCCCCCCCGTTGACAAAACGGCACGGGACCATTTATTTTGCGCGCACCAAGTCACATCTCCAGGTGCTCTTCTGAGTACTAGACCCAAAAAGTTATGTGCACCCCTGGTCATAATGGCTGATTTTACACTTAACTGCATGATGAAAATAGCCGATCTACAAGCTCACAACGCGTCGTGCTGTGATACGTTGTGAGCTTGTAGATCTGCTATTTTCAGAGCGCAACACCCGAGCGTAACCAAACATAAAATGACTTGTCTTTTAGTTCTACTGGATCTCTTCTCCACTAGATCCCTCACTAACATTTTAGTCTAGTTTTTATTTGTTGACGAAATTGTCAATATATTTAGTCATAGTTTTAGTCATCATAGCTCAGTCTTCATTTAGT
>NC_137611.1:4828550-4833550 GCF_963280865.1 Gymnoscopelus braueri
ACCACCACTACCATGACATGATTTATGTGGTCAACAATCGTGAGGTTCAGTGTCTGGTTGAGACCTCTCGCCCTCTTTCACTACAGAGCTCACCGTACGCCTGTGTGGGCAGCCAGGCAGTGCACCAATGCGTGCACAAACACACAAACACGCATGCGTCCTCCTCCTCCTCTCTTTAACCTCTCCGCTAGCCACCCTGCTCCTCACCCAAACAAAGGTGGGAGACAGACAGGCTGTCTGTCTGCGAAGGTCATACTCCAAGAGTTCTCTGTCCTGCTCATGGGTTTTCTTCTGTTTTTCTTCCACTCTGTGATTCACTATCCTTTGCGTTGTGCCACGTGTTGCTTGTAGCAGCCAGGTATTTTATCCCCTTTATAATCCATTAAGACCGGGAACGCATCTGTGTCATTTTTAGATTTCTTTGGCTATTCAAAAAATAGCAGATCTACAAGCTCGGTGCGCGCTTATAGCGTGGTACCAAGTATGTATTTGTCCGCGGACAAATACATATCATTTTGGGGGGTCATTGACATGAAAAAGTTTGAGAACCACGGATATTATTATTATAGCAACATACGTTTTTGTTGAATCCCCCCAGAAGCAATGATTTGAGTTCAAAACTGTTCGCTTTTAAAAACATATATATTCAAAGATTTGCACACATTTTCACGATTTGGAATAAATAAATAGCAGATCTACAAGCTCGTCAGGTCATCCTGTACGATGCATTTCTATGAAAATGTGCGTTGGAAAAAAAACGTGTCCGTGCGCTTATGCTTGGGCACCTAGCTTTCCTGACCTGCGTAAGCCAACACACTGAGGTTTCAGCTGAATGTTGCATGCATTCATATAGCATAGTTCATATAGCATAGTTCATATAGCATAGTTCATATAGCATAGTTCATATAGCATAGTTCCTATAGCTTAGTTCATATAGCTTAGTTCATATAGCATAGTTCATATAGCATAGTTCATATAGCATAGTTCATATAGCATAGTTCATATAGCATAGTTCATATAGCATAGTTCATATAGCATAGTTCCTATAGCTTAGTTCCTATAGCTTAGTTCCTATAGCTTAGTTCCTATAGCATAGTTCCTATAGCATAGTTCATATAGCATAGTTCATATAGCATAGTTCATATAGCATAGTTCATATAGCATAGTTCATATAGCATAGTTCATATATAGCATAGTTCATATAGCATAGTTCATATATAGCATAGTTCATATAGCATAGTTCATATAGCATAGTTCATATAGCATAGTTCATATAGCATAGTAGAGGAGGAGACAGCGTGGTCTGAAATGCCAAAGACACAAATGGCCCCGCAGCTCTCAGCTGTCTTGTCCAGACTCCATCATCCCCGTTGCTCCGGAACATTTGACCCTTTTACAGCCGTATCTCCATATATCAGTCCTCCTCGCTAATGCTCACTATATATGCTATGGCCAGTACCACTGGCGTGAGTAGAGAATAGAAGCACAATGATGTCATTTATCCCAATATTAGACGGTTGAATCATGGTTTCAATGGCTGCCCGGTATCAATTACATACTTCAGCGTCTCAGAGGCGGTGCCGTGGATGGCTCCAAGATTTACCTGCCCATGACATCATCGGTGGGGACTTCAAGTTAATGGAAAATACAGCTGTTTCTCTTCCTAGAATGTTAACATGCTAAAATGTTTTAAAAAAAGTACAGTATCTAATCTCCAATATATGTTTAAAGAAAGGTGAAGTGCCTCCTTTAAGCCGTAACTAAAGGACAAGTTGTAAACCTTAGGACCCATTCGTAATCACTACATGGTTCCTGCAGATAACAGTAACACAGTGGACACATTAATATAACAGTAACACAGTGGACACATTAATATAACAGTGGACACATTAATATAACAGTAACACAGTGGACACATTAATATAACAGTGGACACATTAATATAACAGTAACACAGTGGACACATTAATATAACAGTAACACAGTGGACACATTAATATAACAGTAACACAGTGGACACATTAATATAACAGTGGACACATTAATATAACAGTAACACAGTGGACACATTAATATAACAGTAACACAGTGGACACATTAATATAACAGTAACACAGTGGACACATTAATATAACAGTAACACAGTGGACACATTAATATAACAGTGGACACATTAATATAACAGTAACACAGTGGACACATTAATATAACAGTAACACAGTGGACACATTAATATAACAGTAACACAGTGGACACATTAATATAACAGTGGACACATTAATATAACAGTAACACAGTGGACACATTAATATAACAGTGGACACATTAATATAACAGTAACACAGTGGACACATTAATATAACAGTAACACAGTGGACACATTAATAGAGGATACAAAAACAACTTGTCTGTCCTTTAATTGTTAGTATCGTGGACACTGCTGTAACATGTTGGCTGAGTCATGAAACAAACCAACAAAGAAAACTTTTCGGACAATTCTGGAACACTAGATGTGGCTGCTAGCTCTTATATAGGTTATTTAGTGGCTATGGATTACTTTCTGTGTGTGTGTGTGGGTGTGTGTGTGTGTGTGTGTGTGTGTGTGTGTGTGTGCGTGTGTGAGACATAATCAGCGAATAGAGAGATTCTAGTAGTTGTCACGCTGTAACTGGATTAAGTGGCCTCTCCACTGGCTCTCATTGTAGCAGTAGGCGTGTGTGTGTGTGTGTGTGTGTGTGTGTGTGTGTGTATGGCCTGAAGCTGGGGGGACCGCTGGGAGTTTTGTCTCTGGGGGTCCTGCTCTGTTGACACAGGGGGGCCCCCAGCAGGAAGAACCAAAAACACACACACACACACACACACACACACACACACGCACACACACACACACACACACACACACACACACACACACACACACACACACACACACACACACACACACACACACACACACACACACACACACACACACACACACACACACACACACACACACACACACACACACTTCTCTATCATTCTCACTGAAATCCTTTCTGACATCACTGTATAGGCAAAAATTGAGTTGTGTGTGTGTGTGTGTGTGTGTGCGCGTGCGTGTGTGTGTGTGTCGTTCTGGGAAACTACAATGCAGTAGATTACAGTTTGAAACGATTACTTTCTTCTTAGATACCGTAGCCTATTTATTTGGAAAGTCATTTGGAAAGTCATTTTTTGTTGAGTCAGCACTTCACATTATTCATTGCAATTCATAATGAGTGTAAACAGAATATGTGGAAGCCAAACGTATTTAATGTATGTATATAGAGTTATCAGTTGTTACCATATGCATATACGTACAGCAGGGATTGACACTAACACCTGCCCGCCTGCCCGGGGCAGGTAAATAAAATGGTAGGGCAGGTGAAGTTTGCTATCTGGTTGCCCCACGGGCAGGTGCACTTGTTGTCTCTCCAGCTCTTTTTATTAAACGGAAAATGCCTTTTCGAGTCAGGATACCAATTTTATCGAATCAGGACAGAGAACTCAGACAGGATACAGATTAAACAAGTGAAATTGGAAGTGATGACACAAAGAAATGAGCATGTAAAATTGGAACTGGTACATTATAAAAATGAAGCTGATAAATGGGTACTCTACTCTCTCCTGATTGGCTGAAATGGTGTTACCTAACTGGAAATTTATTTTCTGTCTATCAAAGAGCTGGAGAGACAGAGAGACCCCTGTTACTGAACAAACACTCTATAGCAATGAGTACTATCAGAATATAGAGCTTTAACCCATAACAAAACCCTTTTTGTTTTAACCAAAAAATATCACTTACCCTACCTTCAACCCATAGTCATATTCAGAGCTATTTAGATATTTGGCATACATATTGAGGTATGACATTTTTTATCGTGCAGCCCCATAATTCGCAAGTAGAAAGTAAAAAAATAAGTGTTTAATCGAATGGTAATTCAAATTTAACCTATCATTTTATAAAGGGCGATTTACTTTTCGGACAAGTGGGCAAGACCTGTGGGCAAGTAGAAAATGACCTGTACTTGCCCGACGGGCAAGTGCCTCTGAGACCTTAGTGTCATCCCCTGTACAGTATCTACACTGTCGTATTTGAGTGGCTGTCAAATGAGAACTAATCTTCTGGATTTCTCTAAGGTAGCTGCAATTAGGATTAATCTCTGGCAATTAATTGCCTATTAAAACGGCACATGAGAAGAAGAAGAAAAAAAAACGACAATACTACACTGAATGTTTCTACTCAAGTTAATTATTACTAATTTCCCACACAGTGGGAGCCCTGAGCAGAGAGACGTGTTGCTCTCTCAAGTACACGCTGTACTTTCCCCCCCCACACACACTTAAATTGGCTTTCTCAGAGATTGCATTGTATTATGATAATAACGTCGTTGATATGGCTATTGTTATGAATTATTACATGAACCCTAGTGTCCATATTCTGGGCATGTCTTAATAGACGAACATTACAACAATCTATCTACACAACGTGTCGTGAGCTTGTAGATCAGCTATTTTCAGCATTTTCATGCCCACAACGCCTTAGGAAACTTGTGGATAGGATTTAAGCTGTCGTTGTGGGGCATCTCCAGATGACAGTAAAGTGACAATTTAAGGACTTTTAAGACATTTTTAATACCTAAAAAAAATGAGAAAAAAGACAATACACGGCATCAATAGTAATCAACAAACTATACTATAAAAACTGGTCAAACATTGGCCAAATTGTCAAAATAGCCGATCTACAAGCTCACGGTCAACGTGAACTTGATCACGGAAAACAAGATGACAGCATGGTACTGTGTCCCACGTCATATTCCCGAAGTTTATTAAGCACATATTCTACACTTGCAGCAGAAGAAGTCTCATACAAACACGTGGCTGAAAGATATGAGTCACGACTGATAGAGCTATAAGCAGGATGGCGTATGAATAAGCACATAATTAATAATATGTAGTACAGACGACCATGTATAATA
>NC_137611.1:4836050-4848550 GCF_963280865.1 Gymnoscopelus braueri
AGTGTATGATTGGTACAGGGCTACTATGGATAATTCGGGTTGATTGGACTCATTCTGTCTCTCTCTCTCTGCCCCCCCCCCTCCCCCTTCCCCTCCCCCCATCTTCATCATGCACTTTATAGTTGTTACTTAACCTCCACTTGCTCTCTTTTCTCCTCCTCCCTCCCTCCCTTTCTGTTCATCAAGGCTTTTAATGTGACGTCACAGAGACTAGAGTCATACGGTCAGACCCATGTATCACTTTGACCAATAAATCTGACATTATTTGCCAATTTTTTTGGACAATCGTATCGGCAATTATGAAGCTGACGTGTCCCCCTTTTAAACCACTTTCAACCTGGTTATATCCCTATTTTGTGCATGACATTTATATAGGATATAATTGATTAGAAAATGTTGTGCGTATTGATAAAAAGTGCAGACATTGGTAAAAGGGCGGTCGAGGAGGGCTCCCCTTGCCAGTGTGTGTGTGTGTGTGTGTGTGTGTGTGTGTGTGTGTGTGGGCGTACACACCACTGAATGTGATGACGGAGTTCACCTAAGGAACGGTGGCTCTGCTCGCATCATGCTGCGGCTCCATTGGACTTGCATTTCCTCGGCCCAACACCTTCTGCTCTACGGGGAGCCTCGTCCGCTCTGATTGCAGCTGATCAGAGGAGTTGTTGACGTAGCATCCAGTGATTTTATTTTATTTTGTATTCTTTCCTCCGTCAGGAGGGACTGTGGTAGTACTTTATGAAAAAAATAACAGCAAAACGACTACAGGATTGCATCTAATTACAGGACCAGTGTGCTAGAGGTTGAGAAAAGACCCAAACAAAAGAAAAAACGTCAGACAATAGTGGTGGAGTCAGTGTGGTGCTTTCTGTGGAGAACTTCAGCAGGGTCCAGTCCAGTGCCAAGAATCATTTTTAGATTTTTTTATACTGTATAAAAAAATCTAAAAATGATTCTTGGAAATTGGCACACTTACAAAAATCGGGATAAAATTACATTTTATCCCGATTTTTGTAATTGTGCCAATTTCCAAGAATCATTTTAAAACGCTGTATAGGATCATGTAAAGCTAGTATCGCTAGCATGTGCGGAAAAAAAGCAGCCTTTATAGACAATTGAATCCGTTTTTCATTTTTCCAGCAGCATCAATTACATGTTGTTCTCTAATTGTGTGGCTGCATAGCTGTGCTGGGGGGAGGGGGGGGGGGGGGGGGTGGGGGGGGGGCTCCCCTTGTGTTTTGTGTGTTGGGGTCACAGGGTAGATTGGCTCCGTGGCAGAGGCAGCAGCGGCTGGTTTGTGCTCAGACTGCTCATACCGACGACCAGTTAGCAGTGGTGGAAAGTAACTTAAGTACATTTACTCAAGTACTGTACTTAAGTACAGTTTTGAGGTCTTTTTTTACTTTATTGGAGTGTTTCCAGTTTCCAATACTTTTACTTTTACTCCACTACATCTACTAGCTCCTTTTTTTTAGATTTGGATTATTATTACAAAACATACATTAACCACTTCAGCCCTATTTACATTTCGGCCATTTGAAAATAGCAGATCTACAAGCTCACAATGCGCCGCATTGTGAGCTTGTAGATCTGCTATTTTCAAAAGATGTTTATACATTTGAAAACGTGAAATGGTACATTATGCACAATGAGTACTTTTACTTTCGTACTTTTAAGTACATTTTGATACCAATACTCGTGCACTTTTACTCAAGTACATTTAGAAATTCCGGACTTTCACTTGTAACGGAGTATATTTCAATATTTGCAGTATTGATACTTTTACTTAAGTAAAAAAAAAAGTAGTACTTTTTCCATCACTGCCCAGTTGGCTGCTTCCCATGTGGGTCGCCTGACAACATCGCCCATACACACACACACACACACACACACACACACACACACACACACACACACACACTCAAACACACATATCAATTTACTCACTGTGTGGATTTCATACATGATGTATTCTAAATATCACCCACTATACAGACTAACACATACTCACACACACACACACACACACACACACACACACACACACACACATATATATTTGCTGACCCTTGACTAACACCCCTAGGGGGGTTCCCATGCTATTTAAGCACAGCCTTTGTTGCAGTGGTCTATAGCGTTGGCATGGCACACCTTTAACTTTACAAAGACCCGTTTTTCAATTGGAAACCAGAGGTTATTATTCAGACCCCAGGGGGCAACGTGTGAGTGAGGGGAGGCTTGAAGAATATGGTCAGATCTTATGTTATTATTCAGCTCTCCTCTCCTCAAACAAACAAACTATGTCCCGAGCAGTAGTGGAAAAAGTACTCAATTTGCTTTACTTAAGTAAAAGTATCAATGCTGCAATGTTAGAAGTACTCTGTCACAAGTAAAAGTCTGGTGTTCAAAATTTGCTTGAGTAAAAGTACAAAAGTGTTGATGTTTTAAATGATCTTTAAATACAAAAGTATATAAAGTACCAAAAGTAAAATAACTGAAATGTTTGAAAATAGCAGATCTACAAGCTCACAACGCAAATAGCCTAATTATAAAATAGGACTAAAGTGGTTAATGTATGTTTTATATAATGTAATAATTTATATCTGGAAACTAACTAGTGACTAAAGTTTTCAAATAATGGTAGTGGAGTAAAAATACAATATTTGCCTCTGAGATGTAGTGGAGTAGAAGAAGTAAAAGTACTGGAAGTAGTAGTGGAAATACAGTTAAGTACAAATACCTCAAAATAGTACAGTACTTGATTACATGTACTTAGTTACTTTCCACCACTGGGGGCTCTCCTCTCGTCTCCTCAAACAAACTAGGACCTGAGTTTCTTATCCCGTGACATTTTAGGAGGTCCCACAGTCAGGCCCATCATCATGCACTGAACGCTCTTCTATTCAAAAGGTTGGATGAACATTTCTTTAACCCTATGATTACCAGAGGAGAGACAAAAAAAGAAGTGCTACAATTTTCTTTGTGCAAAACCGTCCCACCTTCATCATCATCATCATCATCATCATCATCATCACACCTCGGGGCTTGAACACAGTCTGATTATAGTTGTCAGCAGTGGTGGAAAAAGTACTCAGATATTTTACTTAAGTAAAAGTAGCAATACCACAATATAAAACTACTCTGTTACAAGTAAAAGGCCTGTGTTCAAAATGTTACTTGAGTAAAAGTACAAAAGTATTGGCATCAAAATGTACTTAAAGTACCAAAAGTAAAAGTACTAAATATTTGAAAATAGCCGATCTACAAGCTCACAACGCGTCGCAGCTTGTAGATCTGCTATTTTCAAATAGCCTAGGTATAAAATAGGGCTAAAGTGGTTAATGTATGTTTTGTAATATCATAATTTATATCTGAAAAGTAACTAGTAACTAAAGTTTTCAAATAATTGTAGTGGAGTAAAAGTACAATATTTGCCTCTGAGATGTAGTGGAGTAGAAGTAAAAGTATTGGAAATTGGAAATACTCAAGTAAAGTACAAATACCTCAAAAGTGTACTTAAGTACAGTACTTGAGTAAATGTACTTACTTTCCACCACTGGTTGTCAGTGACATGCCAGGCCAACGCTCCTCTTCTTCTTCCCAAACTCCCAAATCTATAAAAGTTGATCGCCGTCCCCCCCTCCCTCCTCCTCCTTCCTCCTCCTTCCTCCCTTACATTCAGTTAAATGAAAGGCTCCGGCAACACGGGTCTGAAAGGAGGGGTTGCTATGCATGCTAGCTGGAACATTGGTAGCACTGACTTGTTCTATTGAATCCCTGCGGTGAAACCGGGTATTAGTTTTTGTGTGTTGCCGGGTGACTAATACGGCCGGCTTGAATAGACAGTGATAGAGAATGGTTTGGCTCTCTGACTGGGTGAATAGACGGGCGAAGAATGCGTTTGATATACAACACCGCCGTAGCGAGTCGAGTCACTTCTCCTGCGAGGGCAGCAAGGGGAGCCTCGCTCGCTGGCGGGGAGCGACTCCTAAACGCCCCATTAGTGGCTAATTCTCCCACCGTGTTTGTTTATGTGTTTTGTTTACCCTCTGAGAGGTTACAAATGTAGCCAAAGGGAGCCTCTCAAAGAGCTAGTGGAGGAAAAAGTACTCAAATGTTTTACTTAAGTAAAAGTATCAATACTGCTGTGTTGAAGTACTCTGTTACAGGTAAAAGTCCGGAATTCAAAATTTACTTGAGTAAAAGTGCAAAAGTATTGGCATCAAAATGTACTTAAAAGTACCAAAAGTAAAAGTACCAACATTTTTTAAAATAGCAGATCTACAAGCTTGTAGATAGGCTATTTTCAAATAGGCCGCTAGGTATAAAATGGGGCTAAAGTGGTTAATGTATTTAAGTAACTAGTAAGTAAAGTTTTCAAATAATGGTAGTGGAGTAAAAGTACAATATTTGCCTCTGAGATGTAGTGGAGTAAAAGTATAGACAATTGGAAATGGTCCAGTAAAGTAAAAGTACCTAAAAAAGTACAGTACTTGAGTAAATGTACTTAGTTACTTTACACCACTGCTGAGAACGAAGGGTACAAATGTAGCCAAAGGGAGCCTCTCTCTCAGAGCTACAAATGGATACATTTAACGCTGAGGATTTTACTGTGTGGTTTGGCTTGGCTTTGTTTTGTTTTGTTTAGTAAAAAAGTCCTGTTTCTTTGGCTGAC
Source organism: Gymnoscopelus braueri (assembly GCF_963280865.1). NCBI lineage: Eukaryota > Metazoa > Chordata > Actinopteri > Myctophiformes > Myctophidae > Gymnoscopelus > Gymnoscopelus braueri. The sequence continues at coordinate 4,840,723 of NC_137611.1, forward strand.
AGACAGCGGTGGAAAAACGGGCAGGAGAGAGGAGAGGATAGAGCTGCTGCTGCATGCCTCTGGTTCTGTCTGTAGTGGAAACCTAAACCTCTGTGTGTGTGTGTGCGTGTGTGCGTGTGTGCGTGTGTGCGTGCGTGCGTGCGTGTGTGTGTGTGTGTGTGTGTGAGCTTGGTGTTTTTATTATGCAAAAAAACCCCGAACCAAACAATAAAATAAAATGACACAGCTGAAATGTAAAGATTTTTCTCTCTCTCTGTGCTTTGTTCTTCCCTTTATGTGTGTCTTTGTAGTAAACTGTCTCTCTCTCTGGTGGTATTGTGTCATGGCTGTCGAGGGACCTGTTGGGGGGGGGGGGGAGTTCCCCCTATTCGTCTGTCTGTTCTCCCCCAGGTCCTCTGACTGAAAGGACTTTTTTGTCATTAACACTTGGTGTGTGTGTGTGTGTGTGTGTGTGTGTGTGTGTGTGTGTTTGTGTGCGCATGCTCGCGTGCATGTGACATTTGTGTTGAGTTCAAAGCAGAGAAGAGGTAGTGTTTAACCCTTTAAGACCTGAGGACGATTCTTACAAATGTTTTCTAAATCCAAACAGTTTTTTGAAAAAAAAAAGAAAGAAATATTTTGTATTTTTGAATAGCCAAAGACATCTAAAGTGACACAGATGCGTTCTACAAATGCCTTCTAAATCAGTAGTTCTCAAACTTTTTCTTAATTCAAAATTATGCAGCATTTTTCAAACACTTTCAAGATTTTTCAAAAATGTAAAAACAAACAAAAAAGAAACGAAGTGACGCGCTGCTAGCTTATATATGTATATATATATGCTATTTTTGAATGCTAACCTAAAAACGACACAGGTGTGTCTTTCCCGGTTTCAACGGGTTAATGACACAGGGAAGAAGAGGCCATTGGATCTCCCCTCTGACTTTGTCTTTCTCTCACTTAACACTGAGTCACAGACACACACACACACACACACACACACACACACACACACACACACACACACACACACACACACACACACACACACACACACACACACACACACACACACACACACTAACCTAGACAACCTCTCGGCCCCCCGAGCTTGAAAACCTAGAGTGTTCCTTTGTGCCACACAGTCAGGCCCATGCTGCTGCTCTCTCTCTCTCTCTCTCTCTCTCTCTCTCTCTCTCTCTCTCTCTCTCTCTCTCTCTCTCTCTCTCTCTGCACTTCAAAGTATGCTGTTTCACGTGAAGCTGAGGGACACAGCGCTGACTTCCTATTATAGCAACACAGTCAATGGGCTTTTTATCCAGATACAACGGGAGATATCTGAGCTGTGAGCAGGCTAGGCTTACACACACACGCGCACACACACACACACACACACACACACACACACACACACACACACACACACACACACACACACACACGGCCTCTTTAGGTAGAACTATTTGTGTGTGTGTGTGTGTGATCAGACATTAGTCCCTCGAGGCTTTAAATGGAGACTAGCTGTTTTTTGTGTCAAAGGAAAGGTATTTTTATTCATACAGAGGGAGGCGCGTGGGAGGGTGGAGGTGGTAGCAATTATGTACACACACACACACACACACACACACACACACACACACACACACACACACACACACACACACACAGTCCACACACTGGCTGCTGTACTGCACTTTACTCACTTCAGAGGTGTGCATGCATGTGTGTGTCTGTGTCCTTTAGTTTTATTCTATCTTTTTCCAATCTTTATCCATCTACCATACGACCCCTCACACACACACACACACACACACACACACACACACACACACACACACACACACACACACACACACACACACACACACACACACACACACACACACACACACACACACTTGTCGTCCTCATGTGCCTCTCTCTCTCTCTCTCCTCAACACCTTTCATCCAGCCTCCCTCCCTCTCTCATTATTAATGAGGCTCTCTCTCCCAATTAAGAGTTAGGAGGCAGAGCCCTGGAGACTGTTTGCTCAGGTAAGATCCATCATTAGCATATCTGATGGATCAGCCTGCATAGTGTGTGTGTGTGTGTGTGTGTGTGTGTGTGTGTGTCCATCTATGAGCATCAGGTACTGATTAAAACCGTTTCTATTCTCCTGGGCCCCCCACCTTTTTTTTTTTTTAAAGGAAGAGGCACTGAAATGAGACCCTCAGTTGCCAAAGTGTGTGTGTATATGTGTGTGTGTGTGTGTGTGTGTGTTGCTTTGTGTGCAGCAGAGTGCTTGTGTTCATTACAGTTAGTAATACATGTGAATGGGTGCTGATGCTGTTAAGTGTTCAGTCACAGAATGAGCTCGGTGTCTCCTTACTGTAATGCCACAGGAATAAAGAACCAATCCTGCATTTCAAAGACTATGTCATTGTTCTTCCCCAAACAATGTGTTTCTTTTTAGAAGAACATAAGGGCTGACCCTCCAATTTGTTTTGGATGTCAAAGCTAAGGCTTACTTCTTTTTTTTTAATTCAATTCAAACGCTCGACAACAGGCCTGGGGGGAAAGGGGGGGGGGGATTAATAATCAGTTCGCAAGGCGTTGTGAGCTTGTAGATCTGCTATTTTTGGCTAAAGTTCTCCTCCGAAAAAGGAATGCTAGGGTTCAAGTGGTTAATGCAAAAAAAAAATAATCCTATCACAGATTTGGCGGACCCCCCTGTAGTAACTCTGAGGACCCCCTAGGGGTCCCGGACCCCCCTGTTGAAGACCCCTGGCCTAGGCGATAGCCACCGCTGGCCCTGGTCGTGTTATCCTTTTAGCATTGCTTATGTAATTGCACTTGCTGTACTGTTTGCAAACTGTTGATAAAGTATTCAGTCAATCAATCAATGGCATCGAACGAGGCTTCAGAGCTTTGAAGTAATTGGCTCAGCCCTGGAGAACATGTAATGTTTTGCAACGTCTTTGTTTAGATTGATTTTGGATAGATTATTATTATTAGCAGTATATTAGACCAGAATATCCATGCAGTGAAGAAGACATTTATTTAGATGTTTGTGTTGACCTTTGTCTCTGGTGCTGCCCCCTGCCTGCCTGACATGCAGGTTCACTCTGCATGATGATGCAGGCCTGGCATTTATTCATTAACCCATTAAGACCTGAAGCCGATTCTACACGTCTCCTAAATCTCAACGGTATTCTGAAAAACGTATGTTTCTATATCAGTGGTGCTCAATTTTTTTCATGTCAAGGACCCCCAAAATTGTATGTATTTGGCCGCGGACCCCCATCAAAATATTTAGTTCCAGGGACCCCACCAGAAGCAAAGATTTGAGTTAAAAATGTTCGCTTTAAAAATATATATATTCAAAGATTTGCACACATTTTCAAGATTTTTCAAAAATAGCAGATCTACAAGCTCGTAGCGCGGCACTCGGTGCCACGCTATGAGCTTGTATATCTGCTATTTTTGAATAGCCCAAAGTGTAAAATAAATCTAAAAATGACACAGTTCCAGGCCTTAATGGGTTAATTCATTTCTTATTGGGACGGAGATAACAGGATTAGTGCTGCGGTGCATCCAGGAGTCAGGGAGGAATCAAGAGACCCTAAAACACCTCCTCCTCCCTCCTCCTCCCTCCGTCTCCATGAGACAATGGTTCTGAGTGTGTTGTGAGCATGCATGTGTTCATCTAATGCACATGTGTGCAATTCGTACTTTTGCAATTCGTACTTTTGTACTTTTACTCAAGTACATTTTGAATTCCTGACTTCTTCTTGTAACAAGAGTATTTCTATATTGCAGTATTGATTACTTTTACTTAAGTAAAACATGCGAGTACTTTTTCCACCACTGCTTACTGTGGTCTTCTCTCTCTCCTTGTCTCTACCATGTCTTTCTTCTCTTCTTTTCACCTGCCTGTCTGTCTTGTCTCTACCATGTCTTTCTTCTCTTCTTTCACCTGCCTGTCTGTCTTTGTATCGTACGCAGCAGCTCTCTGGGGTTTTGGCAGCACGCCCAGTTTCATCCATACCTCCCTCCCTCCCTCTCTTCCCCTGGTCCCTCCCTCTCTCCTCCCTCTCTCCTCCCCCTTCCCTCTGTTGCAATGGAGTTCATCCTCTCATCTTACTGTTACTGTGGAGAGAAAGAGAGAGAGAGCGATAGAGAGAGAGAGAGGCAGGCAGCATGCTTCTTGCGTCCCTGGAATGCAAGCACGCACATTCCTACACACACACACACACACACACACACACACACACACACACACACACACACACACACACACACACACACACACACACACACACACACACACACACACACTGCCACCCAGCAGTGCCCTGCCAGCTCTGCGGGTCATTGTATTTTGGCACGTGGCCACTGTCTTCTCCCTTATATTGCATGTGAGGCGGGTGCGTGCGTGCGCGTATATATGTACGTGCACGCACTCACACAACCACACATACAGCATTCGCCCCCTGCATGACTTCTGCCTTGGCAGACAGCTCCTGCTGAGTAAGGAAGGAGAGGCCCCTGCTTGAGTCGCCCCATGCCCTCACTCTCTCTCTCTCTCTCTCTCTCTCTCTCTCTCGTGCTGTCTGTCTCTCTCTCTCTCTCTCTCTCTCTCTCTCTCTCTCTCTCTCTCTCGTGCTGTCTGTCTCTCTCTCTCTCTCTCTGTATGTCTCATGGGATTTAACCCATTAAGACCTGGAACGCATCTGTGTCATTTTTAGATTTGAGCTAAAAAGGCTTTTTTCCCCCATTTTTATAAAGCTAACATTTTTTAACTGAAATCTTTGCTTCTGGGGGGGTCGCTGGAACAACATATTTTGAGATGGAGTCCTCGGCCCAAATACATATAATTTTGGAGGTCCTTGACATGAAAAGGTTTGAGAACCACTGATTGATTGATTGATTGAATATTTTATTAGGCAATTTTTTTTTTAATACAGCACAGTTACATTTAAAATACTTTGTCTAAAAGGTCCTTGGTATCCAATTCATAGTCATATATATAGTGGCACCGACAGTTCAAATATCAACACAAAAATACAGAAAAAATAACACTATGTACTGATATAACAACATACGTTTTTCAGAAAACTGTCATAGGATTTAGAAGACATTTGTAGAATCGGAACGTCAGGCCTTATTGGGTTAAAGACCTGTTTTAAATCTTGATGTGAAATCAGCCCTATTTTCCTTTTTTTTGTGGTCCAATACAGCAGTATAATACCCTCAAATATACGGTCATGACTCTTCATGCCCAGCCCAGCCCAGCCCAGCCCAGCCCAGCCCAGCCCAGCCCAGCCCAGCCCCAGTCAACCTTCATGACACGCCCTCCCTCACCTCACACATTTCACTAGACGCCTTGTCTCTCTCCCATCAAACTCTCTTTCAAAGCAATCCTTCGACTCTCAACACGCCTCGTGGTGCTTTTGCTTCTTTCGTTCCCAGCGGCAACGATGATGTCTCACCGTACAAGAATTGGGAGGTGGGGCTGCAGTGGATTCACTCACTGACCTACATCTAGCCTTAACCCATTAAGACCGGGAACGCGTCTGTGTCATTTGATAAATTTCTTTGAGCTATTCAAAAAAAAATGTTTTGAAAAAAATTGAAAATGTGTGCAAATCTTTGAATATATATCTTTTTTTTTTATATTTTGAGATGGGGGTCCACGGCCAAATACATATCCCTTTGGGGGGGTCCTTGACATGAAAAACTTTGAGAACCACTGATATTATAGCAACAAGTTTTTTTCAAAAAACTGTTAGGATTTAGAAGACATTTGTAGAATCCCCAGAATCAAAGATTTGAGTTAAACATTTTCGCTTTCAGAAATACACATATTCAAAGATTTGCACAAAATCTTAAGATTTTCAAAAAAAAATAGCAGATCTACAAGCTCGTAGCGCGGCACTCGGTGCCGTGCTACGAGCTTGTAGATCTGCTATTTTTTTAATAGCCAAAAAAAAAATCTTAAAAATGACACACATGATTCTTTGCCGGTCTTATTGGGTTAAGCTATAGTCAGGATATTTCACAATGCAGGATAAGGGGTACAGCACAGCATAGCCAGCCAGCGAGAGAGGCCTTGCCCAACCCTCCCTCCCTCCCTCCCTCCCTCCCCCTTCACAGTATAGTGACTCAGACACATGCACACATCGGGTGGCTTAGAAAAAAAAAACCACACATAATGCAGCAGTTTGCTAAATGATGATCTGCTCCTCAATGTATGGATTGTGAAAGAGCTTCGGTTGTACATTGTAATGGAGATTTAGCCTATTGGTTTTTACACCCAGTGGGTTCGTTCAACCATCATCCATTCACATGTACATTCCTGTGTGGAGCGTCAGCTCTTTAGGTCTTTGTGTGGGTTAACACACATAGACGTTTTTTTTTTTACACTGCGCCCCTGCTTGTACAGTCTGTCACACACACACACACGCACGCACACACGCATGTAGGCAGGGCAAGAGAGAGAGAGAGAGAGAGGGAGTTAGGCGTGTTGAGTAAGAGATACGTTCATTGAATGACGCCTTAGTCATTTGGACAAGTGATAAGCTGTTAGCTTACAGTAACTGTACAATGACTGGTGTTGTGTAAAAACTATGGACAATAACAGCATTTAGACCCAGTGAACTGAAACGGGGAGAGAGAGAGAGGGGGGTCAGTTTTAACTCCTGTGCACTAGCTCTCCTGTCTGAGCCGATCGCACTTGTTCACCCTCTCTCTCTCTCTCTCGCTCTCTCTCTCTCTCTCTCTCTCTCGCTCTCTTGCCTCATTGTTTTCAGAGCGTTGCGCTGGTATGAGAAATATGGTACAAACTCCCCTCCAGCTCATTCCACCACAACAGATGCTGTTTCAAAAAACACCACAAGCAAGAGGAGGAGCGGTTCAGAGGAGCTAAAGTAGATGTTTTCTCCCTTCTTGCTCTCTTGCTTGAATCCCGATAACAACGAGTAAGAAGAATAACAGCAGAGAATGTGCTCTCACTCCCCTGTCCATTTATTTAACCCATTAAAGACCGGGAACGCATCTTGTGTCATTTTACGATTTCTTTGGCTATTCAAAAATAGCAGATCTACAAAGCTCATAGTACTACTGAGTGCCGCGCTACGAGCTTGTAGATCTGCTATTTTTTTTTAAATCGTGAAAAAGTTGTGCAAATCTTTTAATATAGTATATATATTTTAAAGCAAACATTTGTAAATCAGATCTTTGCTTCTGGGGGGATTCTACAAATGTCTTCTAAATCTGACAGTTTCTTCCTGAAAAACGTATGTTTCTATATATCAGTGGTACTTTTTCATGTCAAGGAAACCCTGAAAATGATATGTATTTGGCCCGCGGACCCCCATCTCAAAATATGTTGTTCCAGGGACCCCCCAGAAGCAAAGATTTGAGTTACAAATGGTCGCTTTAAAAAAAATAATATATATATTCAAATATTTGCACACATTCTCACGATTTAAAAAAAAATAGCAGATCTACAAGCTCATAGCGCGGCACTCGGTGCCGCGCTATGAGCTTGTAGATCTGCTATTTTTGAATAGCCCAAAGAAATCTTAAAAATGACACAGATACGCATCTGTGTCTTAATGGGTTAAATAAAGTGTTCTTAAACTAAGCAGAGCCACAATGAACAGAGAGAGAGAGAGAGAGAGAGAGAGGGGGGGAGGGGCCTGGGCTATGCCTCCTGGCTCCCATGTTATAGCTTCAGTAAAGCTGTGTTTGTTGTTGATGGAGTAATAGCCGCCTCGCTGCAGAATGTGTGGCAGGGCAGGCAGACATCCAGACATCCAGGGCCTTGCTGCTGCTGCTGCCCTCAAGGCCTCCGACGATCCGGTT
>NC_137611.1:4853550-4863742 GCF_963280865.1 Gymnoscopelus braueri
TTCAGATGTGGGGTCCGCGGCCAAATACATATCAAATTCGGGGGGGGGGGGGGGGGCACTCCTTGGCACGAACAAGTCTGAGAACTACCGATTTACAAGGCATTTGTACTGTAGAATCGGCCTCAGGTCTTAACCCATTAATACCTGGAACGCATCTGTGTGACTTTTAGATTTCTTTAGGCTATTCAAAAATAGCAGATATACAAGCTCGTAGCGCGGCACCGAGTGCCGCGCTACGAGCTTGTAGATCTGCTATTTTTGAAAAATCGTGAACATTATTTTTTTTAATTTTTTTCCGAAAAACTGTTAGGATTTAGAAAATGTTTAGAAGCGGCCTCAGGTCTTAATGAGTTAATAATGGGTTTAATGGCTACCTTTCTGCTTCGTCCTTGCCCCCCTGTTCTGTTCTCTGTTCTCTTTCCTAAGCCTGTGTGATGATGAGTGATAGGTAGTGAGCTGTCCTGTCCTATCTAGCCCAGCCAGAGGGAGGGGTTAAGAGGGAGGGGGTGCCCCCCCCCCCTGCACCCCCCCCCCTGCATGCAGTAAGGTGGATTCTACCCTGCAAACCCCCGGCTAGCAGCAGCACGGCACACTGGCTTCCAAGCTGCTGCTCTCCTGCCAGCCGCCGCTATAACTCCTTTATCGGGTAACAATGGCAGGCGAGGCCCCTGCTCTGCCTGGAGGCCTGGAGCCTCCTGGAGCCATCCTGGGGGGTAGAGGAGGAGGAGGGGGAGGGAGGAGGAGGGGGAGGAGGAGGGGATCGCCTTGCCTGTGAAAGGCTCTGTCTGTCTGTCTGTCTGTCTGTCTGTCTGTGGGGCAGCCGGCAGTGAAGGGTAGAGATGGGGGTTCGGGGAGGGGAGGGGGTACAGCAAAAGAAGCAGGTCACGCCCAGATTAAGACTTGTGTGTGTGTGTGTGTGTGTGTGTGTGTGTGTGTGTGTGTGTGTGTGTGTGTGTGTGTGTGTGTGTGTGTGTGTGTGTGTGTGTGTGTGTGTGTGTGTGTGTGGGGGTTGTCAGGGAGTCCTTGCTTGCCAGTTCATGTGGCTGCGGGCATGAGTGGAGGGAGAGAAGGAAGACGAGAAGGGCTGAAAGAGGAGAGGAGAGGGAGAGAGAGAGAGAGAGAGGGATAGAGAGAGAGAGGAGGACAGACAAAAGATGAGTACAGGGGAAACTGTGTGTGTGTGTGTTTGAGGGGATACCGAAGGGGGAGGAGTTAGTAATCAGAGCTTTTGGCCCTGGTCCCTGTCATCGCTTCGCTTCAGCTGATCTGAGTTGAACACACCTTCAGGGGGTGGGTGGGTGGGTGTGTGTGTGTGTGTGTGTGTGTGTGTGTGTGTGTGTGCGTGCTTCATCAGTCAGTCAGCCAGGCAGTAGTAGTTGTAGCGTCATAATAATAATGCATGCAAGACAAAGCTGGTTTGGTGATGCATGCTTCCTTTGTGTGACCAATGGCGTTGCATTGGTCTGGGTGGGGTGCTCCTACACACACACACACACACACACACACACACACACACACACACACACACACACACACACACACACACACACACACACACGTCCCCCTCTGTTTTGGGCCCCATCCCCATATGGTGGCTTGGCTTGATGAGCACTTGATGAAGTCAACCAGAAGCACTCTCTGCATGTGTGCTTCTATATGTGTGTGTGTGTGTGTGTGTGTGTGTGTGTGTGTGTTGCCAATCTGTGATTGCTTCTCTCCTAATGGATAAATGAATGTAGCTCTTGCAGAGCTATTGTGTGTGTGTGTGTGTGTGTGTGTGTGTGTGTGTGTGTGTGAGACCACACATGTGTGTATTGTCAGCTGTAGATTGGCCTGCAAGCTGTTTCATTATTATATTTCATTATTCATGTTTCTCGCATGATTGTCTGCGAGGGGCCGATCATTAAGTTATTGGGGCGGAGGGCCAAAGATGGTGGGGGGGAGGGGTATAGCCGCCCCCCCCCCCCCCCCCCGCATTCATTTAACCACTTAAACCCTCTATACTTATAGGTACACAGAGTTAGTCAGTTGATTGGGACAGTTGTACTTGGTCCACTCCTCTTTTTTTCCCTCCACAACACATCTTTTCTCAGAAAAAAGCCAATCATCAAGTTGTCATGCGTGTTGGGAACTCGTAGATCTGCTGTTTTCGGCCAAATGTTCCCCCCCAGAATAGAGATGCTAGGGTTCAATTGGTAACTTCACAACCAGGAAAAACTACAGCATATTCTTCTCATATAAACTTGAGAAGATTAAATAGCCCCCAGAATATGTTAGCCGATGCTAACCGCAGAACCACAAAGGTAGCGTTTACTTTTGAGTTGACTTGGTATTATTTCTTTTGTTTGCCACAGAAGGAGTTGCCTGTTACTATAGTAACCACTACTATTATTTTCCTTTTCATATAGAACAGAATAGAAAAACGCTGTGTAGAATTCACCATATGCTGCGGCGCCTTAACTATTCAAAGAGCCCCAAACCCCCTTGATCAATTCTTTATCGTATCTTACAATCCTCCAATGTTGGCATGTGAAAATGCCCCAGTTACCATCTTAACGTGTCAAACCCAGTGTCTGCGGATATAACTCGACATCCGTGAAAATAAGGCGCACCAGCCCTTTCATTTAATGTTCTTAAAGAGACTCTGTTCTTGAAAGAATCGACCTGATCAAAAAATGTGCCTCCTTTCTTTTTTTCCGCTGTGAAGTGCTCCTCTTACATGCCTCCATGAAACATCAAAAATATTGTTGTTGTTCATGATTTGTGGATTATTTTAAGCTAATACAGCCCAGACAGACGGCACTTTTAAATGCTCTGCCCTCTGAAGTTCTACAAGATGTCATGTTGTCTCTCTGTGTGACGAGCAGAAGAGGTTAGAGTGGAATGCCCTTGATGAGGATGATGATTCCTTTTGTTTTAATCTTTAATTATTTCTTCTTGTTTTTTTTTTGCTCTGCGTTCATCAGAGACTTGGCTTACAGCTGTACAGTAAACAAAAACATCACTAAGGCAGATGAATAAAATGGACGATTAGATTTGTGCTACATTATGTTCAGCTTTGTCCCCGGGTTGTGTGACCTCGCAAACTGTGTGTGTGTGTGTGTGTGTGTGTGTGTGTGTGTGTGTGTGTGTGTGTGTGTGTGTGTGTGTGTGTGTGTGTGTGTGTGTGTGTGTGTGTGTGTGTGTGTGTGTGTGTGTGTGTGTGTGTGTGTGTGTGTGTGTGTGTGTGTGTGTGGACAAACATGAAGAATGTCGGCACAAGCAGTTTTTTGTCTTCTGCTTTCTCTGGGCCATTTCCCTGCAATTTCTTTGTATTCACTTCTTCAAAACGGAGCCATTTTGCCTTCATGTGTTCCTCAAATGAAATATAAGCCTCTTAAATGCATACTTATCTTGCCGTGCAGACTGTGTGTGCTTGAAGTACACACACACACACGCACACACACACACTAAAGAGGCATTGTGATGCCAGCCCTTGTCAGCACTAAGACAGCGGCTGCATGCATATGGCAGATGGCTGCTCCCTCGCTTTGCATGCCGGCATATTAAACAAAACCTTCCTTTTCCATAGCAAGGCCACGGCGTGGTTTTAGGACAAGGCCAAACTGTGTGTGTGTGTGTGTGTGTGTGTGTGTGTGTGTGTGTGTGTGTGTGTGTGTGTGTGTGTGTGTGTGTGTGTGTGTGTGTGTGTGTGTGTGTGTGTGTGTGTGTGTGTGTGTGTGTGTGTGTGTGTGTGTGTGAGAGAATCGGAGGAAGAGAGCAAAAAGAGCAAATGTCCCAAAATGCAGGGGATTGACAGGCTGGACGTAGGAAACTCACACATAAGCAGAAAACAAAGACTTGCTCGCATGCGTTCACACACGGCACATGCACTGCTTCCATAAGCATCCTCCACACACGCATGCACGGCACGCAAGCGCACACGCGCGCGCACACACACACACACACACACACACACACACACACACACACACACGTTCTGTGTGTATGACTAGTTTCTTCTATGGCCTCATTGGCCAGAGTTGCAACACACTGCGGATGGTGGACTGAGCTGCCTGGATCTGACGTGTGCGTGTGTGTGCGTGTGCGTGTGTGTGTGTGTGTGTATGTGTGTGCGCGTGTGTCTATGGTAAAGTGATGTATTGGTAATTGGAGGGTGAATTCAGCGCGGTGACCTTTTGAGAGCTGTCAGCTCCTTTCATGTGTTCTGTGTGCCCCTTGGTAAGAGTTGTGTGTGTGTGTGTGTGTATATATGTATGTGTGTGTATATGTATGTGTGTGTGTGTGTGTGTGTGTGTGTATGTGCTTATACGTGCATGTCTCTGGTCTGGCATTTGGGGCTTTCTAAAAGCTTGCTGGTTATCTTTTAAAGGCCCATGTGCTGCTAAGCTGTGTACAAAGTGTTGGCTTTAGGCTTTAAGGGCTGACTCTTCCTTTTGCTTCCATAATATCCCTCCTTTCTGACCAAAAGCCTTCCAGGAACTAGACATGAGGAACTACAAAGGTCAGGAACTACAATGTCCCGCCTGGCTGCCCAGACCTGGTTCTGTTCTTTGTAACACGAATCGAAATGTGGTGGAAAGTAACTAAGTACATGTACTTATGTACTGTACTTAAAGGAGAATTCCGGACAAATTAAGTGTTATCTTTGATGTCTCGTTACTCACCTACCGATGTGAAAAGTAGCGTTCTTTTTTTTCATATATTCCCCTGTCGTCATTTTTTAAACACCCTCCGTTGTTATAATGGGAGCGTGAGGGTTAGTGAAATTCGTCTATTATAACCGACGCAAAGTTGTTTTTTTCACTACTAGTATTCATAGTAGAGTCTCATGATAGTCAAACATGCGTTGAAACTATCTGCGAGGCTGCCGTCAATGGCGAACGATTTAACACTGGTTGCTTGTTTCTTCCAGAACCTGGCAACTCGTGTTGCCAGATTCTGGAAACAAGCAACCAGTGTTAAATCGTTCGCCATTAACGGCAGGCTCGCAGGAATTTTCAGCGCATGTTTGACTATCATGAGACTCTACAATGAATCGTAGTAGAGAAAAAAATAACATTGCGTCGGTTATAATAGACGAACTTCACTAACCCTCACGCTCCCATTATAACAACGGAGGGTGTTTAAAAAATGACGACAGGGGAATATATGAAAAAAAAGAACGCTACTTTTCACATCGGTAGGTGAGTAACGAGACATCAAAGATAACACTTAATTTGTCCGGAATTCTCCTTTAAGTACAATTTTGAGTGACTTTTTAACTTTACTTGAGTATTTCCAATTTGAAATACTTTTACTTCTACTTCACTACATCTCAGAGGCAGATATTGTACTTTTACTCCACTACAATTATTTGAACTTTAGTTACTAGTTACTTTGCAGATATATATTACTATATTATAAAGCATACATTAACTACTTTAGCCCTATTTTATACTATTTGAAAATAGCCGATCTACAAGCTCACAACGCGTCGCATCGCGACACGTTGTGAGCTTGTAGATCTGCTATTTTCAAACATTTTAATACTTTTACTTTAGATACTTTAAGTATATTTTGATGCCAATACTTTTGTACTTTTACTCAAGTAACATTTTGAACACAGGCCTTTTAACTTGTAACAGAGTATTTTTATATTGTGGTATTGATACTTTTACTTAAGTAAAATATCTGAGTACTTCTTCTGATCAATACTGGGAAAAGAGTATTTCTCACAGGTCGACGGGGAGAGTGAATACGCCAGGAAGGCGGAGAGAGAGAGACGAAAAGAAAGAAAAGACCCAAATTACGTAGAATTATGGAGGCAGAAATTCACGGCCACAAAGAAGCAGATCTCTCATAAAGGGGGGATTCTGGACTAAACTGACCTGAACCGCTGTCTTTTCTAACCATAAAGTGACCAAAATCCAGTCCAATGTCTTCGGTCCCAGAGTGACGCTGTGTCTCAAAGCCATCAAAACGATCACTAAATCACCCAAAACATGTTATTTTGGAAATGATGCACTTTCTGCAACGCTGCATGCCTGTAATTAACATATTTCAAGACACGGCTTTCTTGTGTTCCGCTCCATTCACTCCTTCTTTAACCACTTTAAGCCCCTATATGCTTCATCGTATGACAAATAGCAGATCTTCAAGCTGGGACGACTTAAAAGACGGCTTTAAAAGAGCTGCTATTTTTTTGCTATTCAAAAGGAAAAAAGAATGGGGGACACCAGCGTACACGTAGTGTGATCTACCCAGATCATATTTAGACAGTTTTAGACATAATTCACAAAGAATATTGACCTCATAAACCTCATCTCAGTGGTCATTTACAGTAGTGGTGGGACGATATGGGTACCTCACGATGCGATATATATCACGATATTAGGCCCACGATAACAATATATATCACGATATTCGCCGATATTCGATATATTGCGATATCACTATATTCAATATATATTGCAAGAAATTTCACCAACGATATATCACGATATCTGAAAATATCGATATATTGCGATATCACGATATATTGCATGAAGTTTCACCAACGATATATCACGATAGTCCTTGTACTCAATTCATAAACACATAAAATAGCACCAAACAGTTCAAAATCATCATTACACAAATACAGAGTAGGAAAAACAACGTATCACAAACTTTAAAAAAAAAAATGTATATCGATATTTTTCTGCAGTATATCGATTAGTTATCGCTGGAGAAAGTATCGCGATATATCGCGATATCGATATATCGTCCCACCCCTAATTTACAGTATACTGCATGGGTACTGCGGTTATATAGATGAACTATGTTACAGCTTAAATTATATAATGTTATGGATACTGTTGAAGATGATCGAAATAAAACTGATCAAAACCAAAGCTGCTTTGATGATAGAACACCTAAAGTGCAAACACTTTGAGATCTTTGAGACTTTGACAAGTCTTGTTTCACTTGGACATCCAATTAGTTTCAACACGTTTTTCAATCCATTATACCTTGATTTTCTTGAGACATTAACCACATGAATTCTAGCATCAGATCCCTATTCTCTGGGCATGTCATAGTGGGCAAACATTCAGTGAAAATAGCCAATCTACAAACTCACAACGTGCCGCCATGGTGGCGCGTTGTGAGTTTGTGGATCAGCTATTCTCGACGAAGAGTTTAGGTGTCGAGGTGGACAAAGGAAGTGACCACTGGGGAAACCCCCGGTCAGAGAAGTTAATGCGGTTTATTTTTTATATATATATATAATACTGAAGACATCCGTCTGCACGTTACTTCTCCAAAATAGCCAGTGTTGTACTAATGTTCAACGTTGTCACGGGTGAGCTGCAAAACATCAGTGTTTGTGTGAAATTGCTTTTTTTCCTAGACATTCTGTGAATGTAGCAGCCAACACACACACACACACACACACACACACACACACACACACACACACACACACACACACACACACACACACACACACACACACACACACACAAGGCCAGGTCACCACAATGCTTCCACAGTGAAAACACTGCAAACACAACGGCCTGTAGCTACAACAATACGCAGGATTCTTATCTCGTATTTAGCCTTGGGTGAAGAGTTTGTTGTACACACTGAAAAGAATGTACAGTTCCACAGAAACTGTCCACCACACACACACACACACCCCCACACACACACACACACACACACACACACACACACACCAAGGCCTTTCAAGTGTGTCAAGCTTTGTACAGCGTTTCATAAAGCCTCCTGTTTGTTTTGCTAGCATGTCTACTCTTTAAGTGCTTCTCGTGCACATGTTAGTTTCTCAGTCCTCTGTCCTCTCTTGTCATTGAAGGCGAACCCACTGAATGTCCTCTCTCTCTCTCTCCACACACAACAAGGTATAACCTTCATTCTAGGGCCTCTCTCCCGGCCACACACAATAGCGTGAATCGAGCAAGGGCGCCCCCCCCCCCCCCCCCTACTATATAATGCCTGGGTTTTTACTTTGAATGGACCCCTGCATGCATCCACCTTAGGCTGTGTGTAGTTTTTATTTTTTATTTTTTTTTAGCTCACATGTATTCCGGGGCATGACTCAAACCACTTTGACTCTGGGTTTTGGCATAGATTGCTTTTAGATTGGATGTATGAAATCCGTGATTGAATTTCCCAGTATCAATAAAAACGATGTCATCCTCCCGATGTCATCCTCCCCCTGCTCAGTCAGTCCTCTTTTCTCTCTCTCTCTCTCTCTCTCTCTCTCTCTCTCTCTCTCTCTCTTTAACCCATTAAGACCTGGAACTGTGTCATTTTTAGATTTGAGCTAAAAAGCATTATTTTACACTTTGGGCTATTCAAAAATAGCAGATATACAAGCTCATAGCGCAGCACCGAGTGCCGCGCTATGAGCTTGTAGATCTGCTATTTTTGAAAAATTGTGAAAATGTGTGCAAATCTTTGAATATATATATTTTTAAAGCGAACATTTTTAACTCAAATCTTTGCTTCTGGGGGGGTCCCTGGAACAAAATATTTTGATGGGGGTCCGCGGCCAAATACATATAATTTTGGGGGTCCTTGACATGAAAAAGATTGAGCACCACTGATATAGAAACATACGTTTTTCAGAATACTGTTGAGATTTAGGAGACATGTAGAATCGGCTTCAGGTCTCAATGGGTTGGCGACCACTTTTTGTGTGTGTGTGTGTGTGTGTGTGTGTGTGCTTGTGCTCATGCACGTGACAGTGTTAAAGGCCCAATTATTCTTTGTTGCATTTGCGGCATTCACTACTTTTCTGCACTTCATTGCTTCATTGCCCCCCCCCCCCCCTCTCTCTCTCTGTCAACTCCCCCGTTTGAGCTCTGCTTATTCCTTATTCCAGTTTATCATTTTTTCCCCCTCAATCAATTCCTTTATTTTCTCTCTCTCTCTCTCTTTTATTTCATTCCCTCCTTTCTTCTCCTTAAATCCCTCTTCCTCATCCTTCTGCTCAGCGTACTCTTTCACTCGGGTGTAGACATGGGGAAGCTGTGTGTGTGTGTGTGTGTGTGTGTGTGTGTGTGTGTGTGTGTGTGGGGGGGGGGTGGGTGAGTGTGTCTTATCTGCTGATCTCCATGCCCATCGGCCACGCTGTTCTCTGCTTCTGCGTCGGCGACGCATCATCAGCTGAAAGGAACTTGATTAAACCTTTCTGTCCTTCTATCTCTCCCTCCCTACCTCTCTCTCTTCCTCTTTTTTCTGCTCCCTCTCTCTCTCTCTCTCTCTCTCTCTCTCTCTCTCTCTCTCCTCCCACCACGACAGAATGGAGCAAATCAGGGAATCAATTGAATGTGATCATGACAAATGACTCCCAGCGGTTAGAGTGTGTGTGTGTGTGGGTGTGTGTATATCGTATATACGTATATATGTGTGTGTGTGTGTGTGTGTGTGTGTGGGGGTGTGTGTATATCCTATATACGTGTGTGTGTGTGTGTGTGTGTGTGTGTGTGTGTGTGTGTGTGTGTGTGTGTGTGTGGTGCACGTCTCGGTACCAGTGTGCATACGCACAACAACGGGGGGGCTGCTGGGAAATCACAAATGAATCAATCAGCTGTTATCAGATCTCGGTGAACACAGAGGGAGGGAGGGAGGGAGGGAGGGAGGGGGGGATGATGGATGGACGGGTGGAGAGGCAGAAAGGAGGAGGAGACGATTCAGTGATCTCAGTGTGTTTGTGCAGAACGCACTATACGCACTAGGCCCTGTTATGTGGAGACGGATGGATGATTCAATGCAGGGCCGTGTGTGTGTGTGTGTGTGTGTGTGTGTGTGTGTGTGTGTGTGTGTGTGTGTGTGTGTGTGTGTGTGTGTGTGTGTGTGTGTGTGTGTGTGTGTGTGTGTGTGTGTGTGTGTGTGTGTGTGTGTGTATACGCACGCACACAGGCCTGTGTGTGTGTGTGTATACGCATGCACACAGGCCTGTGTGTGTATACGCATGCACACAGGCCTGTGTGTGTGTGTGTGTGTGTATACGCATGCACACAGGCCTGTGTGTGTGCGAGAAACCGAGCAGTGTTGCCAAGTCTGCTTATTATAAGCAACTCTGGACTAAACATTGGTGGTTGTAGTTTTCTGTTTGTGTTTGTTTCTGTAGTGTAGTTGCTTTTTTGGGGCCTTGCTTCCTCAGTTTTCATGTCAGGGACCCCCACATCAAATTGCATTTGTC
>NC_137611.1:4863942-4901442 GCF_963280865.1 Gymnoscopelus braueri
AGACTTTTTTTTTGACATTTTTAATTGACTTGATCTGTTCATCAGTTTTATCTGTTTGAATCTTCTTTCAGTCCCTTCACTTTTTACTCCCCTGGCACTTTTACACTCCCCCCCTCTCTCTCTCTCTCTCTCTCTCTCTCCCCTGATTTTATTTTTCCCCTTCTTCTCTTCATCATAATGTCAGACACATAAAGTGGCCTTTATCAGATGGGCTTAGGCTGCCTCTGGAGGGGTCCTGGATATTAATTGGGACCATGGATTGTGTGTGTATGTGTGTGTGTGTGTGTGTGCACGTGCGTGCATATGTATGTGCAATTGTGCGTGTGCATGAGCGTAGGTGGTAACTACTTAAAACAACTGGTGTGGAAAAGCCTTTTGTGGGATTTTGGCCAAAGAGACGAGAGCTTAACTCCTGCTTATTAGGCTGCCCTGCTACCCTGTCCTAAAGAAACACACGCATAAGTGTGTGTGTGTGTGTGTGTGTGTGTGTGTGTGTGTGTGTGTGTGTGTGTGTGCTCACATGGGTGTCTCTTCACGTTTGTGTGAGCTGTGTGCAACTTCATGCTTGTACCTCCTCCCCCCTTTTAAATTTCTTAATTTCTTAGTCTTTTGTTCATTATTTTTCTTTCTCTCTTTCACTTTCTCTCTCTTTCTTTCTGTCTCTCTGTCCGTCTGCCATCTCTCCCTCCCTCTTTTTTTTAGCTGTGAAAGCTGTGGACGGGTGGGTTGCCATGGCTTGGTGTGATACAGTAATCCATGTACACACACACACACACACACACACACACACACACACACACACACACACACACACACACACACACACACACACACACACACACACACACACACCTTGGCTCATAAATAATTGACCTGTCACAGTGAGACGGCAGGGCAGACTTTCTAGCGGATATGCTCTCCCCTCTCTCTCTCTCTCTCTCTCTCTCTCTCTCTCTCTCTCTCTCTCTCTCTCTCTCCGCTCTATTCTCTCCTCTCAGATTTCCGATCGTTCTCCCCCATCCTCCTCTCTCTCTCCTCTCTCTCCTCTGTCTCTCCATCCTCCCCTCTCTCTCCTCTGTCTCTCCATCCTCCTCTCTCTCTCCTCTGTCTCTCCATCCTCCCCTCTCTCTCCTCTCTCTCCTCTGTCTCTCCATCCTCCCCTCTCTCTCCTCTCTCTCCTCTGTCTCTCCATCCTCCCCTCTCTCTCCTCTGTCTCTCCATCCTCCCCTCTCTCTCCTCTGTCTCTCCATCCTCCCCTCTCTCTCCTCTCTCTCTCCATCCTCCCCTCTCTCTCCTCTGTCTCTCCATCCTCCCCTCTCTCTCCCCTGTCTCTCCATCCTCCCCTCTCTCTCCTCTGTCTCCTCTTTGTCCAGACTATCACCTCTGTTTTCCCGTGACTTTGCTTTCCATCGTTAGATAAATTATACTTCAGCTAACGACCGTCTCGTTACACCAAAAACCTATTTCCGTTCTGTCTGTGGTCACACGACACTGCCTGTTCCACAAAGTATAAATCAGCCTTTTAGCCGTACCTCACTCTCTCTTTAGTAGCATCGTTGCGGTCCAAAGTATTAGGATATTGACATCGAAGTTGGTTGGTTTTGTGGTTTGTTTGTGTTGCAGCAGGTAGAGTATCTTATTTTATGTGGAGAGAGCAACCAAACACAAAGCAGACTCTGTTCTTTGGACCTTTTCATTCAGCTTCTGATCTGAAATCCATATTGTGCTGCTGTGTGTCTGTCATTGAGTTGACAGTAAAACAGGCCTTATCTTTTTGTCTCGCTCCCTCAGCACTTTTCTCTTACATCTATAGGCAGGTTGTCTAAAAGGCCACGGTGTGCTTGTCCAGTGTTATTATGACACAATGACCACTCTCCATTCAGAAAGTAGTATTTCTTTGACTACGTTAAGCCATTCAAATCTACAAATTTCTTCTAAAAATTGCTTTCTATATCAGCGGTGCCCACATTTCTTCATGTTTTTTTCATGTCAAGGACGCCCCAAAATGATATGTATTTGGCCGTGGACAAATATTCAAAAATAGGGAAAATATTTGATCTACAAGCTCACACCGTGTTGTGAGTTCATAGATCAGCTATTTTCCGTAGAGTCGACTGCTTCAGGTGCCTCCTGTCACCTTTTGTCACTTGAGTATATAGTGTAGCTTGTAGCTTTCTCAGTTTCACTTTGTTGATCATTATAGGAAACCTGACAGCAGATGTTTTCCCTGTGTGTGTGTGTGTGTGTGTGTGTGTGTGTGGGGGTGGGTGGGTGTGGGTGGGTGTGGGTGTGCGCGTGTGTGCACATGTGCGCATGCTGGTTGATCTTTTCTCCTGGAGTGATCCCAAACAGTAAAGGTCATCTATGCAGAGAGAGGGTCAAAGCTCTCATGCCAAGCCCACTGTCACTCTGAGGACAATGCCTCTGTGTGTGTGTGTGTGCTCGTTATGTGTGTGTGTGTGTGCAACAGTACATGCTGGAGCACCTTGAATAAGTGCATCATCACATCATACCATAGCAACCCTGTCTTCACAAAAAGAGAAACACAGAGAGGTGGAGTGGTGTGTGCATTGTAGACACAGGGCTATCGGATGGCACAAGCCCCACTGGAGACATCTCATTAGTGTGTGTGTGTGTGTGTGTGTGTGTGTGTGTGTGTGTGTGTGTGTGTGTGTGTGTAATCCTAGGACCATTGTCTTTGTGTAGACTCGTATTACAATGGATGCTCTTGTTCTCCTTTGTCTTGCTCTCTTTCTTTGGTATATCCACATTTATCTACACAAGGAAATTGCTCATTAAATTAAGTTTACAAATGATAGCGTGTAAAAGTATGAAATGATGTAGTTGTTGTTTAGAAATGTAGTGTTTTAGCAGAGCTACGACACACAGTGGAAAAGATCTCTTTCCTTTGTAGCACATTTTGCTTTCAAATGTTTCACATGCGGCTGAACATTGTTTATTTGATTGATTGATTGATTGAATACAAATGTAAAACAGCACCTGGTACAGTCAGACATTAAAAGGATAGTTCACCCAAATTGAATTCATGGATATATATATATATTTATTTTTTTGTCGCATTCCTTAGCCAAAAATTTGATGACCATCAATTCCATCATATCCCTTTATAGCTAAAAGGATAACACAAAAAAATCCTGGGGACTTTTCCATTGTGGTCCTATCCTATGTATTCAATTGATCAACAATTAACACAATAATACATGTCATCAACAAATACGAAACACTATATATATACAAAAGAGAAAAAGGAAAAATGGCTGCAGTGAATCAATGACACCTCCTCCTTTCAATGGGATTTTACATTCACCTCCCCTTGTGTTCTCCTCCTGAGAGATGGTTTTTTTTTTTTCAGGCCAATTTTGAAAGAGAACCCAGTGATTCATCATTGTATCTACTTAGTCACCATGACGACATTGAAACATTATTGTTATTAAACCCCTCTTCTCCTCTTTCCCTCCCTCCTCCTCCTCCTCCTCCTCCTCTCTCTGCAGGGTTCCATCTGAGCGGCACTGTCACGGAGCCGGCCTCGTCATCGGACCCCGAGGTGACACACAAGGTGGCCATCAGCTTCGACCGCTGCAAGATCACCTCCGTCACCTGTGGCTGTGGCAACCGCGACATCTTCTACTGCGCCCACGTGGTGGCGCTGTCCCTCTACCGCATACGCAAGCCCGAGCAGGTCCGTTACTAAAATAACTCCTCCTCCTTTTTCCTATTTAGAACCACTAAAGCCCTATTTTATACTTTGTCTAAAGATGTTTTTGGGGGGGAATTTGAAGACAAGCAAGACTTGTGCAGCACACCTTCAAAATGATTGGTGTTAGAGAAGACCAAGGGGCCGGTCATCGCAGTAGGAAAAAACTCCCACTCTCGTCTTAACACATTGCCTGCCAGAATTATTTCAGATTTTTTGCAGTTTTATGCCAGAGATTTTTAATTGAGAAAAAAAAAAGTACTCAGGAGCCGAGATACAGAATTTTAAAGTTTTAAGTTAACAAGGAAGTGGATAGGAGTCTAGATCTTCGAAAAATCTTATCTCCTTGGTCTTTGGGTCAAATTTAAAACATAAATAAAAATAAATAAAAAATTCGATTTTTTTTTTTTTTTTTTTTAAAGATCAAGTTGGATTTGAAAGATCAAGTTAACTTGATCTTGGAAATCAATGTGTTAAAATTCAAAATATTTAATACAATTTAAAACATTTTGAATAAGTTTGAAAGAAATGTGAACATTTTCGCCTATAATGACATGCGTAAAATGGGGAAATATAATAATCAGCTCTGCTTTTTGTGTTGAGAAACATGGCAGACAAAACTGCAGCAAGACTGAGTCAAAATACCACAAAGGCCACAGAATAAACCTCTTCCCTGTTCCTTTTCTCTCTCTGTGTGTGTGTGTGTGTGTGTGTGTGTGTGTGTGTGTGTGTGTGTGTGTGTGTGTGTGTGTGTGTGTGTGTGTGTGTGTGTGTGTGTGTGTGTGTGTGTGTGTGTGTGTGTGTGTGTGTGTGTGTGTGTGTGTGTGTGTGTGTGTGTGTGTGTGTGTGTGTGTGTGTGTGTACACACAGGTGAAGCTGAGGTTGCCCATCTCAGAGACGTTGTTCCAGATGAACAGAGACCAGCTCCAGAAGCTGGTGCAGTACCTGATCACGGCCCACCACACCGAGGTGCTGCCCACCGCACAGAAACTGGCCGACGAGATCCTCTCCTCAAACTCCGAGATCAACCAGGTCCACGGTAAGACCAAGAGAGCCAAGTAGCTAGTTAGCCACACGCTGACATGTTCGTGGTGGACACGGGGTTTGGTGGAGGGCATCTGTAGACCGGAGAATGAAGCAGGGGGGGTGAGGAGACAGAAATATCCTTCGCTGCTGTCGGGTGGAAATCTTGAATGTCCAAATACCGTTCCTTATTTTATTACGGTATTTTAACCCATTAAGACCTGGAACTGTGTCATTTTTAGATTTGAGCAAAAAAGCATTATTTTACACTTTGGGCTATTCAAAAATAGCAGATCTACAAGCTCATAGCACGGCACCGAGTGCCGCGCTACGAGCTTGTAGATCTGCTATTTTTGAAAATTCCTGAAAATGTGTGCAAATCTTTGAATATATATATTTTTTAAGCGAACATTTTTAACTCAAATCTTTCCTTCTGGGGGGGTCCCTGGAACAACATATTTTGATGGGGGTCTGCGGCAAAATACATACCATTTTGGGGGTCCTTGACATGAAAAAGATTGAGCACCACACTGATATAGAAACATTAGTTTTTTTCAGAATACTGTTGAGATTTAGGAGACCTGTAGAATCGACTTCAGGTCTCAATGGGTTAAAAACCTGTTAGAATAGTGAAAATAGAAGATCTAGCCGGAGCTTGTGAGCTTTGTACTGTAATGTTACGGATACTACTTTTGTGTGATTCTCTTGTGTGATGAAGTAGGGCATTAACCCATTAATACCTGGAACGCATCTGTGTCACTTTAGATGTCTTTGGCTATTCAAAAATAGCAGATATACAAGCTCATAGCGCGGCACCGAGTGCCGCGCTATGAGCTTGTAGATCTGCTATTTTTGAAAAATCGTGAAAAAAAAATGTTTTTTTTTCCAAAAACTGTTAGGATTTTGATTTTTTTAAAGAATCGCCTCAGGTCTTAAAGGGTTAATTTACACAAAACATCATAAAGATACAAGGTTTCTACACCGACAGCAACGGACATGGTCAACATGTCACTCACTCCCACTTCATCCTCCCAAAAAATGTTGACGCTCGCCCAGCTCGCCGGTCCAGGAAGTCCAGAGATTGCACTTCCTGTCTGTGTTTGACAAGAGGGGGGGGTCACAGGGGTTGAAGGTCATTGGGTTCAACGTCGTGATTTAGAGGAATGTGGCTATTTTGTTGTTTCACTTCCCAGACGGTCAGCTGACACTTCAGCGGGGCTTTCCCCCCCAGAACAGGTCACTTCCTGCTCCATCATTAGGAGTGTTTGCCCCTGTCCAAGCGCATCCATGTTAACCTGCAGAAACACACACACACACACACACACACACACACACACACCCCGACACACACACACAGACACACACACACACACACACACACACACACACACACACACACACACACACACACAGCGTCGAATAGGAGAAGTTTATACAAATGGAGTTCTCTTAGAGTTCTCAACAGGCCTGAAAATTAAGGCCCTGGCCCTAACTGGGCCCTACTGTGCCGGCCCGGGGTTCGACCCGGCCCCAAAACCCGCATCCAACAAGCTTTGAACTGAGCAGATTGGACCTTCCGTTCCAGAGATAATGGCCAAAACACGAAAAACTGCCACTTTCACCGATTCTCGGTCGCCGATTTTTTTATTGAGTTTTGGCCATTGTCGCCCGTTTTTCTTCAATAACACGGGCTAGGAAGGTCGGACGGCAACAAACTAGATACCTGAGTAAAGTTCACTTTGAGCTGCAACCAACACATCCACTGCCATTTCCGTCTGTCTTACCGTTAGAAAGATTGAAAGATTTTTTGGGGGGTAATAGATATTTTTTTCTTTTTTCTTCACGGAACCTTGCATACAGGTTTCCTGTATGCAAGATTTATAAATGGAAAAAAGAGGCCGCACTGCTCGTAGCCACGATGCAAAAAGTGTTTTAACGATAAACAACCAACGTTTCGACGAGACAAAGTGTCTTCTTCAAGGATTGAACGTATTCTTCAAGACCTTTGTCTGGTCGAAACATTAGTTGTTCATCATTAACATTGTAGTTTGAGAACTACTGCTGCATGTTATGGCTGAGGCCAGGCTTTTTGGGGGGAAGACATGAGTTAATTTAGGATGGAGCAAAGAGGAAGTGAGTCTGGCATGGGATTGAAGGGTCTTGATTTGAAGAAGCTTTTGGAGGGCGAGGCTGTCTGTATGTTATAACCTCAAGTTCTCCGGGGGCCCCCCGACTGTTTATTTCCCCTGGAAGTGTTTTGCTACAGCGCCCGGCCGTGCGTTGGGAGAGAGCAGGAAGGATTTGGGTGACTGAGTGACTGAATATACACAACTCCTCCTGGGCTGTGTTGACACTTTGCTTTGATGTGGACGTGAGGATGTTGATCTGACGCTTTCTGAATTGTGCTCATGTTTTCCGTTTCGTTCCTATAAATAGCCTGTGTGTGTGTGTGTGTGTGTGTGCGTGTGCGTGTGCGTGTGCGTGTGCGTGTGCGTGTGCGTGTGCGTGTGTGTGTGTGTTCGTGCACACATCACTTAAAGGGGTAGTTCACCCACAAAATAACTTTTTTTCTATTGATTACTCACCCCATGGAGCCTTGAATTCATGGATATTTTTTTGTTTTTGTCGCATTCCTTCCTTTATTATTTGATTATAATACATTTGTCCCCATTGATTCCGGTAGGAGACACAAATGCATTTGTGTCTCCTACCGGAATCAATGGGGACAAATTTATTAAAATCAAATTATTGGCTTAGGAATGTGACAAAAACTAAAAAATATCTATGAATTCAAGGCTCCAGGTGGTGAGGATGGGGGTCGCAAATATGTGACTGGTTATGACATGGTCATTTTTCTTTTCACAGATTATGAAAGTACAGAATGTAAGCTTTCAAGTGATGTGTTTCTTATGGAAATTGGAAAACATTTGTAGGGAATAACCTCGGTGGAAACTTTCCATGGGAATTAACTTGGACTT
The DNA here is from genome assembly GCF_963280865.1 of Gymnoscopelus braueri. Taxonomy (NCBI): domain Eukaryota; kingdom Metazoa; phylum Chordata; class Actinopteri; order Myctophiformes; family Myctophidae; genus Gymnoscopelus; species Gymnoscopelus braueri. The sequence continues at coordinate 4,871,659 of NC_137611.1, forward strand.
TATGGGGAATTAACTGGAAATAACCTTTGGGTGGGATACCGTGTGTGTGTGTGCGCGTGTGTGTCCATCCTTCTTCTCAACAACACATCTGTGTGTGTGTGTGTGTGTGTTCCCAGGTGCCCCAGACCCTACGGCGGGCGCCAGCATAGACGATGACAACTGCTGGCACCTGGATGAAGATCAAGTCCGAGAACAAGTCAAGCAGTTCCTGTCTCAGGGGGGATACTACGGCTCTGGGAAGCAACTCAACTCCATGTTCGCTAAGGTGACCACATCTACAGCTCAGTTACTTATTGCAGTTTGTTCTCAATACATATCCAGTACATGATACAAAATCCTCATTGTTGATTAAACCACTCTCAACCTGGCCTTTTGATTTTGGGCACGTCGTTAAAAACATTTCTAAACATTGCGAGAATGACAGATCTACAAGCTCACAAGGCACTGCATTGCGTCATGTTGTGAGCTTGTAGATCGGCTACATTTACAAATTAAATGGTGTGAATAGTTTATGCTGGGAGTTTGAATTAAATGAACTCTGATCATTTTACTGTAGACTAAAATAAGACACAACCTTTCTGTTTCTGTGGTGGCTGTTTTTTGTCTGGCTTTTTGTCTGGTAGGTTCAATCCCATTATTGAATCTTGCTAGGCCCACAGTGAATTTATGAAGTGCTGAAGCACATTTGTATGTTTATCAAGTTAAGTTATTTAATAGGCGATTGTCAAGACACAGAAAGCTGTCGGCACTACGATGTCTTAACGTCTCCAATTCACCGACTCTTCAGGTGCGGGAAATGCTGCGAATGAGGGACTCCAACGGCGCCAGAATGTTGACGCTGATCACAGAGCAGTTCATGGCCGACCCCCGCCTATCACTGTGGAGACAGCAGGGCACGGGCATGACGGACAAGTGCCGGCAGCTATGGGATGAGCTGGGTGAGCAGGGGTTCTCTCAGCTATGGGATGAGCTGGGTAAGCAGGGGTTCTCTCAGCTATGGGATGAGCTGGGTAAGCAGGGTTTCTCTCAGCTATGGGATGAGCTGGGTGAGCAGGGGTTCTCTCAGCTATGGGATGAGCTGGGTAAGCAGGGGTTCTCTCAGCTATGGGATGAGCTGGGTGAGCAGAGTTTCTCTCAGCTATGGGATGAGCTTACAGTGTGATTAAAAACGGTTCCGTAAAACGGTTCCAAATGTGATGGAACCGTTTACGGTTCCTCAATGTTGGTTCCGGTTCCTCCGGTTCTGGATCACAACCCCCCCAACTGTGGTGGGTGTTCCTCGGACCCCTCTTGTTGTCCACTTTAAAGTTAAATGAGGATGGATCTGTGAAGAACCTTGTGCTCTTGTGAACCACTTTGTGGCCTTGTAAACAATTTTGTGCTCCAGCAAACAATTTAATGGTAAACACATTGGTCGTATAGATATGAACGGTGTGATGACATGGCAAAAAGAGTCAACACCCGCAAAGCATGGTTGAACAGGACAGTTTTTAACAGTTTCATAGAGGATTAAGCCAAAGTGGGTTACCTGTGTGGAACTGGTTTATCTTTTAGAACATTTAATATTTACTGGAAGATGAGGCTGAGGGCACATTGTGATTTCTCTATTAAACTTTGTAGTAGAAAATGTTAAGCTTTTGGCCAAAGATTCCTTGTTCTGTATGTGAAGAGATTCAGATTTATCTGAAAAAGTTAATTGTATTTTATTTTACACTTGAACCCTTTTCATACACTTCAGTTTACTGGGGTTCACCAGGGGTCTACTGTATACTTCTTCCACTGACACCTTGTAGATCTGCAATTTCCCCCCCTCCCCCCCCCCCCGAATGTTCGCCTATTATTATGACATGCCCCAGAAATTGGGCCACTTAGGGTCCATGTGGTTAAGTAACCAATCACAGGCCAGAGAGTTGGTCAGGTGCTCAACAGTAGTTAGACTGATGAAATAAGCGCTCAATCAATTAGCAGGTCAGACAGGAACGCCCATCATCACCTACCTAGTCAGGTTGATTGGCAATTAGTCATGGAGCCCCCAGTCACCCAGCAGCCAGTTTCTGCCCTGGACGCCCCTCTCTCTCCCCTGTATATACGCAGTTAAGCCCTGTGGATCAATACGGCTGCTCAACTTCTCTTCAGATCGATCTTAGCATTTAGAGGGTCGATGGGCACTGAGTAGCTTCCTGAGAGGGTGGGGGGGGAGGGAGAGGGAGGGAGAGCCAGTGTTGGAAAAAGTACTCACATGTTTTACTTAAGTAAAAGTATCAATACTGCAATGTAGAAAATACTCTGTTACAAGTAAAAGTCTGGAATTCATAATGTACTTGAGTAAAAGCACAAAAGTATTGGCATCAAAATGAACTTAAAGTACCAAAAGTAAAAGTACTTCATTATGCAGAATGTCCCATTTCAAGTTTTCAGATGTATACAAATCTTTTGAAAATAGCAGATCTACAAGCTCACAATGCGTCGCATTGTGAGCTTGTAGATCTGACGTAGATCTGACGAAAGATCTACGAAATCTGAAGTTGTAAATGTACGTTTTGTAATTGCGAACGCGGAAGGACGCGCCTCCGCCCAAGTGCAGCTTACTATGAAACCGTGCTGGCTCTGTGCCTCTGTGTGAACCTCTGTGTGCACTGCCTGTGTGCAGCCGCGCCCCCATGTGACACGCGCTCTCATTGGCTGCTGACAGATCTACTATGAAACCAACCCGATCGCCCCCCAAACACGGTGAAATACCACGGATTGACAAACGGCAATTCCGTGCATAGATGACTAGGAACTCCGAAACTCTGTGCATAGGAGAACCATATCCCCCCCATTAACTTCAATACGAGGCGGAGGCAGTCACGTGACTTTCTCTCTACGCTCTCCCCATCACGGTGAAATAACACGGATTACAAGTCCGTAAATACACAACATAAAAAAAAAAATAGGGCTGCGTTCGCTTCCCGCGTTCCTGCGTCTTACTTGTAATAATCAAAATCTGCAAAGTAACTTGTAACTAAAGTTTTCAAATAATTGTAGTGGAGTAGAAGTGAAAGTACTGAAAATTGGAAATACTCCAGTAAAGTAAAAAAAAGACCTCAAAATTGTACTTAAGTACAGTACTTGAGTAAATGTACTTAGTTACTGTCACCACTGGAGGAGAGAGCTAAAGACAGATGGACGGACAGAGGCATAAATGCAAAGAGAAGCTGATCCCATGAGTTTAATTGGCTACTCATCTTTCGTGGAGGTGCGGGCATCTCACTTTGGACTCAGATATAAGTGCACGGACGGGCAGGGTAAATGTAAGTAAGTGGCATCATAAAAATAGCATTATTGCCCTGCCTCTGAAGGTATAAAAGGATATTAGTGTCATTTATTGGACGTATTACCTGCAGCGCGTGCCTGTGATCTAGATAACAGTAGCTCATGATTACGCTTTTATAAGATCAAGACCATTTGTCTCCACGTACCGTAAAAATTCTACGCTGTGTTTGTCAACATCCAGCGGTTCACACGTTATGGGGCAAACTATATGGTGCAGGCAAGATCTTAAAATAACTATATCGACTGTTCTTAAAATGCGTAATATTGTCACTATCGTGCAGAAATGATTTCAATCCATATTTGTTATCCATATTTCAACTTTTTTTCATAACTTAATGCTACTGGGTTTGCACGACAGTGTCACACAAAAGTAGAGAAAATTGCCTACAATCTATAGCTGATATACACGCTCGCACGTGAAAACTTTCGCCTAGAACAGTGGTTCTCAACTGGTGGTCCGGGGTCCTTGGGGGGGTACCAGGGGATCCCCAGCTAAATTAGTTAACACAGTGTCACAATCATTTCAACCATTTAGCTTTGGCTATTCAAAAATAGCAGATATACAAGCTCATAGTGCGGCACCGAGTGCCGCGCTATGAGCTTGTAGATATGACGATACGTACCGTAGGTCTTGGTTGGTCATAACGAGCCCCGTCAGATTCAGAGAGCAGTCGGTATGTCCACAAAACTGTAATGTAAACTATACTGCAAAAAGCTCCTGTGTATATCCTGACCTCTTGACTCCTTAACTCTCTCCCCAGGTGCATTGTGGGTGTGCGTGGTGCTCAACCCCCACTGTAAGAGCGAGGAGAAGAGCGGCTGGCTGAAGCAGCTGAAGAAGTGGGGAGACATGGACGTGTGTCCACTGGAGGACGGGAACTACGGCAGCGAGCTGCCGAACATTACCAATGCACTGCCGCAAAGCAACCTGGGACAAGGTCAGTACAAGAGTACAGACGCACACATTACCAATGCTAAAAACATTAATATAAACTAAGCTATGATGACTGAGACTAAATGTATTGACAATTTCATCAACAAATAAAAACTAGACTAAAATGTCAGTGAGGGATCTAGTGGAGAAGAGATCCAGTAGAACTAAAAGACAAGTCATTTTATGTTCATTTTATGCTCACAACGCGATGCGGCGCGTTGTGAGCTTGTAGATCGTCTATTTTCAGCATGAAACCAAGTGTAAAATCAGCCATTATGACGCCATCAAGGCACCGCCAAAATATTTTAGTCGACTAAATCAACTGTAGATTTAGTCCACTATAATCTTATGATATTTAGTCGGCTAAAACTAGACAAAAACTAAAACATTTCATATGACTAAAACTAAATCGACTTTTATTCAAAAGACTGTGACTAAAACTAAATCAAAATGTGTTGTCAAAATCAACACTGACACACACACACACTTTCATTTTAGGGTCCATATATTCAGCCCCTCAAACTGGGACCCTTAACCCATTGAGACCTGAAGCCGATTCTACATGTCTCCTAAATCTCAACAGTATTCTGAAAAACATACGTTTCTATATCAGTGGTGCTCAATATTTTTCATGTCAAGGACCCCCAAAATGATATGTATTTGGCCGCGGACCCCCATCAAAATATTTTGTTCCAGGGACCCGCCAGAAGCAAAGATTTTAGTTAAAAATGTTCGCTTTAAAAATATATACAGTATATTCAAAGATTTGCACACATTTTCACGATTTTTCAAAAATAGCAGATCTACAAGCTCGTAGCGCGGCACTCGGTGCCGCGCTATGAGCTTGTAGATCTGCTATTTTTGAATAGCCCAAAGTGTAAAATAATGCTTTTTAGCTCAAATCTAAAAATGACACAGTTCCAGGTCTTAATGGGTTAAATCGATACGCCCGTTTGTCGTGCACGTGCGAAACCCATTCATGCACGTCCATATACACGTGCACATGTGTACGCGCCATAGGTGTTGCTCACAGGCAACGACTCAGTGTTGAATTCAGACATGCAATGCATTAGCTCATGTTTTCTGAGTGGGTTAGGTGAGCATGTTTACATGAACAGAACGATGATAGACGTCTATGCAACCACTGAAAACAACTATTGTTATGATAATTATGGCAAAAACCGGGACAATTTTGGAGTGAATGTTTTAGAGGTATTTGTCAGGAAAACGGGCCAAACCGGGACGCCTGGTCATCCTATATCATTTCATTTCAACCTTTATTTAATTCTCTGAAAACACACTGAGGGCTGAGACCCTCTCTTCCAGTGGTGCCCAGATTACAAGTCTGAGAAAAGCACAAACAATATAATGAGAAATTTTAAATAAATAAAAGAAAATCACATCACATGATTTATATCAACATCAATTAAAACTGGGGTGCAATTTAGATCGACCAAAGTTGATATATATCCCACTGAAGGTGACCTCCAGGGGAACAAGAGAGAGCTGTACTTAAAAGGAAACCCTTTAAGGTGTTCCAGGTATGCGGGGCAAAAAAAAACACCAAAGCAGAGACTGTCCAAACTCAGTGGAGACACGGCGGAATCTCAAGCATCAAACAGTCCTCAGAGCGCGTACGCTAGGCACTCGTTTTCCCCTGCCGAAGAGAATTTAAATAACAGGGTAAACTCCCAATTAAAACTTTATAAATAAATAAATGCTGATCTCTCCTAGTAGTGCTAACACACACACACACACACACACACACACACACACACACACACACACACACACACACACACACACACACACACACACACACACACACACACACACACCCACACACACACAAATAAATGCGTATGATTAGTGAGAGGAAAGATTCACTCACAAACAGGGGGGGGTGCAGAAGATGCCGTTTACTTAACCTTATCGTCCCTCTTCTGGGGCTAACATTGGGCAAAAAAAAACACGGCGGATCTACAAGCTCACAGCGCATCTCAGTGAGCTTGTAGATCTGCAGTTTTCTGCGAAGATATTTAGTGAAGAGCCAAAACATGAGGGGGGGGGGGCTAGTAGTATGGAAAATGTATCTGCTGATGACATTATCAGCAGAGATTTCTAACATTTCGGCGGCTCTGCTGTTAAGATGTTCCAGGAAGAGAAAAGTCTGCAGTTTCCATTAGCTTGAAATCCCCGGCGATGATGATGTCATCATCAGCAGGTAGCGTTTGTTGCTAGCTTTCCACGGCCCCGCCCTCTGAGACAAGGAGACGGTAATCATTATACCGTCCTAATAATGAGCATTAGTCTGCAGTACAGAGGGAAAGTTTGAATGTGGAAATAAAATGGACAGCATTATGTATTTCTACCTAAAGATACTCAAATGTTTTGTCAATGTACTAAAAAAAACAACTACTTGCTAGGCTAAAGGCCATCATCGCCCGACTGAACCGAAGTGTTGTGAATGTGAACTGACCACCAAAGGAAAAATATCATTAGTGCCAGAATAGTGAGCATTAGTGAGGACTGATATATCCTCGCTATCCACCAGAAAAAAAAACTCATTTCTCAATATTTAAACTTTTTGTGTTTTTCCGTAAATGAATACCCTTCTTGATCCATACTACAGTGTCACACAAAAGCGTCAAAAGTAGCAGATCTACAAGCTCGAAACGCAAAGCGTTTCGAGCTTGTAGATCTGCTACTTTTGACGCTTTTGACTTTGAATCCTGAAAAGTACGTTTTCCACCCGACTAGGGCTGTCAACTTTCCTCAGAAATGATATTCGAATATTGGTCTTAAAAATGTGCAGATATTCAAATATATTCTAATCTTATTATTATTATAATAAAAAATATATATTATTTCTTTTCCCCCCCAAAAAAAAATGTATTATTTTTTTGACAGAAACGGTACAAAAAACTATTTATCGAGTGCTCAGATCCAATAAAACATCTTTTGTTTGTTTTTATAACTTCATACATTGTTTTTTGTATTGTCCCTGTCAAATAAACATTAAAAAAATATAAATACAAATATATTTTTTTAAATTTGAATATTAATTTTCATATTCGAATATACATATTTTCCCAATATCGAATATTCGTTTGACAGCCCTACACCCGACAGAGACGATATGGAGATAGAAGTTGAATGGTGAAATGTTTTTCGAGAATTACAACCAAGCTTACATACACGTTTTTCGTACAGTTCCTACCTGTGATGAGTGATGTATTCACAGTGCTCTTACACGTTCTGTCCCCCCTCCCTCCCTCTCCCTGTCCAGACTCCCTCTCGCGGCCCAGGCGCACAGTGTTCACGCGGGCCATGGAGGCGTGTGACCTGCACTGGCAGGACAGCCACCTGCAGAGGATCATCAGCAGTGACTTCTACGTGTCCCCCTCCTACCAGAGGGAGGGGGAGAGCCTGCTGTTCAACCCCCAGGGGCTGCCGCTGTGGCTGGGTAAGAGCAAAATGCACACACGCACACGTAGACACACGCACACACACACACACACACACACACCAACATTTGAACTGCTTTTATTCATTTAACCCATTAAGACCCAATTCTACAAATGCCTTCTAAAATAAAAAAATCGTGCCAAGGACCTCCACATTGATATATATATATTTGGCTGCGGACCCCCCATCTGAAAATGTTTTGTGCCAGGGACCCCCAGAAGAAAAAAATAATCTAAATTATTCTATCCACAAGTTTCCTAGGGCGTTGTGGGCATCACTTCCTGTCCATTTCATTGGATATCATTGGACTTCATTGGATTTCATTGGATCAAATCGACAGGAAGTGATGCCCACAACGCCGTAGGAAACTTGTGGATAACACTCAAGATTTTTCAAATTTGTTAAATAATAGCAGATTTACAAGCTCGCAGCACGATATGAAGTGACGCGCTGCGAGCTTGTAGATCTGCTATTATTCAGAACCACTGATCTAAACCACTGTCCTAAATCCCAAGAGTTTTCAGAACAACGTATGTTGCTATATATACAAACACATGCTGTCCCGGTTTTAATTGAACCACTTGTGCTATTTCTAAAATAGCAAGAATATTTCCGCCGATAACAAAACATAGGGCCCACAATAGGCAAAATAGGGACACCAGGTTGAGAGTGGTCAAAAAGTATATTCAAGGCTTAGTTCACGTGCACACACACACACACACACACACACACACACACACACACACACACACACACACACACACACACACGTCCTATACACAAATCCTCTATGACAGACATGAAGTGGAGTTGGATAGAGTAACTGTTTTGCAGAACAAGCTGCACTAGTAGTCGCACACACCTAATTCCATTGAAAGTCACACTCAGACACACACACACACACACACACGCACACATACACACACACACACACACACACACACACACACACACACACACACACACACACACACACACACACACACACACACACACACACACACACACACACACACACACACACACACACGCACATGCACACACACACACACACACGCACACAGAGAGAGAGACAGACTGTAATTCTGCTGATATTGAGGCCAGTATCTGCAGTAAGCAGCTTCCAGCTAAGATCTGTCAGATTCTGCAACTTAAGCCAGCTATCAGACACACACTGGCTTTCTGCTGAGACTAGCACGCCATGTGTGACTGTGTGTATACGTGCACGCGCGTGTGTGTGTGTGTGTGTGTGTGTGCGCGTGGGGGGGGGGGTCTGACAAAAGCTCAAGATTGTAAGGGTGTGAGTGTGTGAGGGAATGTGTTCCTCTGTGCGTGCCGTGAACACATGCATTGTTGTCTTGTATTGCAGTCCTAACCCTGTCCCTGTCTGTCTGTCTGTCTGTCTGTCTGTTTGTCTGTCTGTCTCCCTGTCTGTCTGTCTCCCTGTCTGTCTGTCTCCCTCGCTGCGTAACAGATCACGTCCCGACGGCGTGCGCCCGGGTCGATGCCCTGCGTTCCCATGGTTACCCCAGGGAAGCCCTGCGACTGGCCGTGGCCATCATCAACACACTGCGTCTGCAACAGCAGCGGCAGATGGACATTTACAAACACCAGAAGAAAGGTAACGCACTAACACACACACACACACACACAAACCTTTCCACAAACCTTATCCTCTCTCTCTCTCTCTCTCTCTCTCTGTGACTGTGTTTGCATCAGTGTTTCGTGTGAGACACACATGCAACTTTCCAGACTACAGTCTGCTTTGATCTGTCTTCGAGTTAACATTTTAGCAGTGGTGGAAAAAGTATTCAAATTCTCTACTTAAGTAAAAGTACCAATACTGCAATATAAAAATACTCTGTTACAAGTAAAAGTCCAGAATTCAAAATTTACTTGAATAAAAGTACAAAAGTATTGGTATCAAAATGTACTTAAAGTACCAAAAGTAATAGCCTAGGTATGAAATAGGGCTAAAGTGGTTAATGTATGTTTTATAGTGTAATAATTTATATCTGCAAAGTAACTAGTAACTAAAGTTTTCAAATAATTGTAGTGGAGTAAAAGTACAATATTTGCCTCTGAGATGTAATGGAGTAAAAGTACAATATTTGCCTCTGAGATGTAATGGAGTAGAAGTAAAAGTATTGGAAATTGGAAATACTCTCAAAATTGTACTTAAAGGGATACTTCACTTTAGGGCCGGGGACACATTTAAAAAAAATATTAAAAATAAATGAAAAAAGTTATGGAAAATTCATGGCCCCCTCACGCATTAGAGTGTCCTACTAATGTGTGAGGGGGCCATGAATTTTCCATAACTTTTTTCATTTATTTTTAATATTTTTTTTAAATGTGTCCCCGGCCCGAGAGTGAAGTATCCCTTTAAGTACAGTACTTAAGTAAATGTACTTAGTTACTTTCCACCACTGCATTTTAGTGCTTCAAAGTAAGCTTATGTGTGTGTTTTCTCCACAGAGTTGCTCCAGAGAGGAGTGACGTCCACCACCAACCTGGAGGGCTGGGTGGGTCACCCTCTGGACCCCATCGGCTGTCTGTTCGCCACGCTCACAGAGACCTGTCGCATCGACGACGACAGCAGTATGGACACTGGAGGTTAGACATTATTCATTCATTTTATAATCTTAGGGCAAAGGTCTCACATGTGCGACTGCAGGGGAATGACCATCACCTGCCGATGCCACATCCATGTGGGCAGAATGCAGAATTTGACGGTAATCAATATGATAGTTTGTGGTCCGTTTGAGTGGTTGTGGTGGTTGTTCACACGTGAGCGCTCACTAGGAAAACTACAGCCAATGACAGACAGCCACACCATTTTTTTTTTCTTTGGTATTGGTTCATTTTAACCCTTTAAGACCTGAGGCGATTCTTTAAAAAAAATCTAAATCCTAACAGTTTTTGGAAAAAAATCTAAACTTTTTTTTTTTCACGATTTTTCAAAAATAGCAGATCTACAAGTTCATAGCGCGGCACTCGGTGCCGCGCTATGAGCTTGTATATCTGCTATTTTTGAATAGCCAAAGACATCTAAAGTGACACAGATGCGTTCCAGGTATTAATGGGTTCAAAGATTTGCACACATGTATATAGCAAAAATCTAAAATAGAGTTACAAACCGCTAAGGGTCCATTTGGTTCCTTCCTAATCTAAAATGACAGAGATGCTTTCCCGGATTGAATGGGTTAAATATACTTTGCTTATTACGCTTATTGCGTTGCATTGACATAAATGTTTGAACGCACACACTGTTAGTCTAACAGCCAATCCCCTCGTTGCACAACCCCACCAGAGAGCTTTTGTTAGCTATAGAGTCTCGGTTCACAGGCCTAAGTGTAGCGTTCCTACCAGCTAATGGCTAGTCGTAGCATTATGTCCTGATGACCAGAGGTGACCGGGGACATCAGATGGCCCGACCAGACCCACAGAGTGACTCAACAGACAACAGGCTCCATGTTATTAAATCCAGGAACCTCAGTGCCATTGTGCTGCAGACAGCCATAAACTACCACAGCATGAATGGATGGGGGCCTGGTCATTTACACCACACTGGGGAGGGAGGGAGAGAATGAGAAAAAAGGAGAGAGAGTATAACGGATGACACACACACCCTTGTGTGTGTGTGTGTGTGTGTGTGTGTGTGTGTGTGTGTGTGTGTGTGTGTGTGTGTGTGTGTGTGTGTGTGTGTGTGTGTGTGTGTGTGTGTGTGTGTGTGTGTGTGTGTGTGTGTGTGTGTGTGTGTGTGTGTGTGTGACTGTGTGTGTGTGTGACTGTGTGTGTGTTACATATATACAATCCATCACCATTTTCCATTGGAAAGCCAGCCCAGGGCCTTTTTGCATCAGAACACAGCAGACTAAGGGGTTGGGGTCTGCCTATTGTTTGCAGGCTACAGGGAACCATTGTGAGCCCCAAACAATGCTGACCACTGGCACACTCATTGGGTTGTGTATACGGTGTTGTCCGTGTGCGCTATAGAGAGAGAGAGGGAGATAGAGAGAGAGCAAAAAACGATTGTCCTCCTGTGTTGTTTGGGGAATAGTGTATGGAATGGATGCCACACAGTGAAATCGTTGGTGTTCATTTAACTCTGTGAGTATACGAATGGAACCAAATCATCACGGGTCCATTTGGTTCCATTTGTTTACTCTTACAAATGGATAAATGGACAGGGAGGATTTTACTGGGACCCCCCTGTGAAGCAGCTGGGAACATCTGTCACGGAGGGCGGGGCTTAAGCTGGGATGGGAAATACTTGGACTATGGGAAATACTTGGAAAGAACAGAGTACTTAGCTTTACTCTATTCTCTGGACACACACACACACGCACACGCACACACACACACACACACACACACACACACACACACACACACACACACACACACACACACACACACACACACACACACACACACAGAGAGAGAGCCCAGTAAACAGGATTGGAGGGATCATTCCCTTCTGTGGGATTTGAGTCAAATGCTGGGGTCTCTGTCCATGCCATGTCAACAGATGTTAGTGTGTGTGTGTGTGTGTGTGTGTGTGTGTGTGTGTGTGTGTGTGTGTGTGTGTGTGTGTGTGTGTGTGTGTGTGTGTGTGTGTGTGTGTGTGTGTGTGTGTGTGTGTGTGTGTGTGTGTGTGTGTGAGGGAGGGAGAGAGAGAGACTGGATACCTCGCTGAATGATGTCAACAGCTGGACACAGCTGTTGACAAAGGCAAGAGAGAGAGAGAAAGGGACTAGGGCTTCAAATAATCAGCGTACACAAATACCCGTGTTCGCTGGTATGATGCAGAAGGGAGGGCACTAGCGACTCAGCATGAAGGATATCGCTTTCTTTCCACACACGCTACACCATCCCCCGATGAAAGTCCTCCCTGTTAGCTGAAAAGTGTGTATTAATTGGAGGAGACACAAGCTCTTCTTTCACCATGTGAGAGACATGGGTGAGCAGTGACAGCGATTACCTGTGTGGGGAAAATTGGGAATTGGCATAACAACTAAAATTGGGAGAATAAAATCAAATACAACTGATATTGTAGAAAAGAAAAGCATTACAACAAGCTATTGTGTTTCAAGGCGTTTGGTTGATCTCCTGTCGTTCTGCAGCGTTGGCACCGTTCACCTGCGGGCCTGACGTAGCTCAAACCAAATAAATGATTGAAGCGGAAATTAATCTTCCTCACGGAGAACCAGACGCATCCCGACTAATCCTCTTCATCCCCCTTTCTGTCTTTGTCCCCTGCTTTGTTTCCCCAACCTCTTTTTTATTTGTATTCCTTTCTTTTTATTTTCTTCTTTTGTTTGTTTGTTCCTTCCTTCCCTCCCTCCCTCACTCCTCTGCCAAGACCAAAAAAAAAAAAAAGACATCGTGACATCTCCGGTTTACACTTCCTGTATCTGCGTGAAGTAGGTTTCCCGCCTTTTTTTTAGGAGACGGGAAGCAGGTTGGAGTCTATTCATTCCAATGGAAGAGTGAACGTGAACGCAGCCTCTGAACCATTCTTTAGCCCCGCCCCCATGGTCACTCACTGAACTAAATATTAGACCCAATCGTCCCCAAAGAGACAAATCAGGAGACGATCAACTTTGTTATCGACCTTTCTCTCTCTCTCCCAGCGACACACTCTCGTGGGATCTTAGCACCAGTAAACATCAGCTGTTCGCGAGATCTGCCCGTTAACACATTGACTGCCAGAGTTTTTTCAGAACGATTTTGGTACCTTTTCGCATAGCCACAGAATATTTTTCTCCAGTATGATTGATCCCCAGATGGTTTCTAATCACAGATGAGATTCAGGTGTGGTTTCACAAATGTCAACGAGGTCATTATGACCTTGTTGTCATGTGTTGTTTGATGTTTGAAAATAGCTCAAAACCAGTAGTTTCAAACCAAAAAACAATGTGAATTGTTTGTCCGTTTGAATTTTAACATTGAAGTGGATGGAGCAGCAAATCTTTGGAAATTGTTATCTCCCTTATTCGTTTGGAATATCGAAAGAGTGTCAATTATAAATAATTAGAAAATCTTTTTAGATTTTTTTTTCTTTTTTTCTAATTTTTTTTTTTTTTTCAGGACGTTTTTAAACGTCTTTGGCAGGCAATAGCTGAATTCCCAAAGACGTTTATAAACGTCTTTGGCAGTTAATGTGTTAAACGGCGCCGCCCACTTAGGAGACCATTTGTAGATTTTGTTGTATAATTTCTCCTCTAGCGGCTGGAATTGGGATTGTTGTATTATTTTCCTAAATTTAACCCTCTTTGTCCTCTTTTGTCAGAAGGAGACCCGCGGCCCCCGTCCTACCACCACGTCCCGGTGTGGGGGAGTACGGACGGAGGGGAGTCCTACCTGGCTCTGGCGCTGGAGGTGGCGCTGATGGGCATGGGTCAGCAGAGGATGATGCCCGAGGGCCTCTACGCTCAGGATAAGGTGACCATTCCTTTATTTTAAAATTTAACTCAGAGAGGGTACAAAATAATGCAAATTCAAAAACCGCAAAAGTTTAGCAGATCTACAAGCTCGAAACGCGTCGCTTGGTGGATCTGCTACTCTTGATGCTTTTGTGTGAAGCGCTAGTGCAGGGGGTCTTCAACAGGGGGTCCGGGACCCCTAGGGGGTCCTCAGAGTTACTACAGGGGGTCCGCCAAATCTTTGTGTTACGTTTTTTTTTTTTTTTTACCTTGAACCACTTGAACCCTAGCATCCCTTTTCTGAGGAGAACTTGAGCCAAAAATAGCAGATCTACAAGCTCACAACGCCTCGCGCTGCGAGGCGTTGTGAGCTTGTAGATCGGCTATTTTTGGCAAAGAGGCGTAGAGGGGGAAAAAAGAGCAGACCAAGTGAACAAAAAAAGTTTAATCTGAAACACAATTTTATACGATATAGAGGAGGGTGGTCCCTGCTTCATCTCTCTCTCAGCTGCGAACAGACTTTTTGCATGTAGTTTAAGCGCAAGGGGGCGGGGTGGCGGGTGGGGAGAGAGCCTGGCGACGCGAGCTATGTTAGTGCACTGAGTGGCAGTTGGGGCAAACGCAGTCCCCACAACATCATTTACGATTCTGTGCCTATCGGTACATAACTCGGACGGCGCTTTTAGTCGACTAGCAGACCATCGGCCGGTCGTCGCGGGCACTCGCGCCTGGAGGCGCTCGGGCGCGACTCCTCGGCCTCAAGGTCTGCTGAGTCGGCGCGCCTCCGTCATGGTCCAAAACTATACTTTATCGGCGGAAAAAAGTAGTCTGCGGTTGTTTGAAAAATCGTAAATGATGTTGTGGGGACTGCGTTTGGCCCAACTGCCACTCAGTGCACTAACATAGCTCGCGTCGCCAGGCTTTCTCCCCACCCACCACCCGCGGCCCCGCCCCCTTGCGCTTAAACTACATGCAAAAAAGCTGTTCGCCTCTCAGCTAGGGGGTCCTTGGGCTGAAAACGTTGAAGACCCCTGCTCTAGTGTGATCAAGTAGGACGTTAATTTACGGAAAAAAACACCAAAAAGTTAAAATGTGTAGATAAGAGGTTTGGATATCAGAGTGTAGATGACGGGTCATAAGCCCTACTTCTGTGCCCACAACCACCCACTATACTGGGGGACCCGGCCGTGCTTGTTGCTATGGATACCATAACCAACGCATCGCCGTATGGAACAAACGTGTAATGGAGGAGAAGGAGGAGAAGGAGGAGGAGGAGGGGGAGGCCCCCATGGATTGACTATTTCCTACTCTGTGTTTGATGGAATAGAAATGTGTGTTCTTCTCAGTGGTGGAAAAAGTACTCAAATTCTTTACTTAAGTAAAAGTACCAATACTGCAATATAAAAATACTCTGTTACAAGTAAAAGTCCAGAATTAAAAAATTACTTGAGTAAAAGTACAAAAGTATTGGCATCAAAATGTACTTAAAGTACCAAAAGTAAAAGTACTAAATATTTGAAAATAGCAGATCTACAAGCTGACAATGCGACGCGTTGTGAGCTTGTAGATCTGCTATTTTCAAATAGCCTAGGTATAAAATAGGGCTAAAGTGGTTCATGTATGTTTCATAATATCATAATTTATATATGAAAAGTAACTAGTAACTAAAGTTTTCAAATAATTGTAGTGGAGTAAAAGTACAATATTTGCCTCTGAGATGTAGTGGAGTAGAAGTAAAAGTATTGGAAATTGGAAATACTCAAGTAAAGTACAAATACCTCAACATTGTACTTAAGTACAGTACTTAAGTAAATGTACTTAGTTACTTTCCACCACTGGTTCTTCTATATATGTGTTTCTATGTATAGTACGGGGCAATAACACATCCTATCTGTTGGGTGGAAAAACCTCATATATCCAAATCTATGACTTTTCAGGATTTGATGCTTTTTGTGTGACGCTGTAGTATGCAGTAGAGTGCCGCGCTACGAGCTTGTAGATCTGCTATTTATTTATTTCTAATCGTGGGAAAATTTGGGCAAATCTTTGAATGTATGTTTTTTTTTTAAAGCTAACATGTTTAACTCTGGGGATTCTACAAATGTCTTCTAAATCATAACTTATGTTGCTATGATATCAGTGTTTTTTTTCATGTCAAGGACCCCCAAAATGATATGTATTTGGCTGCGGACCCCCATCTGAAAATAATTTGTTCCAGGGACCCACCCAGAGGCAAAGATTTGAGTTACAAATGTTTGCTTTTAAAAATAACAATATATATATTCAAAAAAATCCTCACATTTTCCACGATTTTTCCCCAAAAAAATGCAGATCTACAAGCTTGTGAGGCGGCACTCGGCACGAGCTTGTAGATCGGCTATTTTTGAATAGCCAAAGACATCTTAAAATGACACAGATGTGTTCCTGGATTGAATTTGGTTTATTATAGAGACACATGAATGAATGAGCCTCTAGTCTTAATATCCTGGGGTCCAGGAGGTTTGCTTCGTGTTTTAACACTGAACCCTCTACCGTCCTGGTGTTCGTAGGTGTGCCGTAACGAGGAGCAGATCGTTGCTAAGTTACAGGAGTTGGAGTTGGACGACGTTCTGGTCCAGACCCTGAGGAAACAGGCCATACAGCTTCTAGAAGGTACGCGTTCAACAACCCACCTACTCTCTGTGTTCTGTCTTTAACCCTATCTAACCCTGTCTAACCCTAACCCTGAGGAAACAGGCCATACAGCTTCTAGAAGGTACATGTTCAACAACCCACCTACTCTCTGTGTTCTGTCTTTAACCCTATCTAACCCTAACCCTGAGGAAACAGGCCATACAGCTTCTAGAAGGTACATGTTCAACAACCCACCTACTCTCTGTGTTCTGTCTTTCATCCCCCTCTGAGCAGTGTTGCCACGTCTGCTTCTTATAAGCCACTTTGGGCTTGTTTTCTATCTAAGTTGCATGTAAATTATTGGTTGGGGTTGCAGGTTTTTTGGGCTTGTTTGTAAAACATAGTTGCTTATTTGGGCTTTTTTTCCCCAATGCTGTTTAAACCAGTGGTTCTCAAACATTTTCATGTCGAGGACCCCCCCAAATTATTGTTTTTGTCCACGGGCCCGCCCCCCCATATCTAAAAATATGTTGTGCCAGTGACCCCCCCATGCCAGATTTGTGTTGTTAAAATGTTTCTAATCTGTTTGAATGCGATGCGTTGAGAGCTTGTAGATCGGCTATTTTCAAACAGCCGACGCATATAGGTTTAAAGTGCTCGTGTGGCCTGGAATAGTCGCTTCTTTTGGGGCTTGTTTTCATAGACCCTGGTTGCTTATTTCACTCGCAAAAAAAAAAAACCTCTGGCAACACTGCCTCTGAGCCTCGGTGTATGCGGCGGGTGGCTCCGTCGCACACACACACACACACACACACACACACACACACACACACACACACACCCACCCAGCCCAGCGGCGCCTCGCACTACGGGGAGAAAAAAAAAAGAAAAGATCAAGTGGATTTGTGCCTTCAAGCCTCCATCCTAAACATCGTTATATCAGCACAGCAGCTGAAACAGCACAGGCCTAAATCCTCACTGTTTGTCTGACTCTCGGACTTGAACAAACGCTGAGGATTTGTGCCGTGAACTCTTTTTTTTTCTGAGTCAGTTGCTACGTGCTATAGCTAGCATTTATAGTGTTACAGTTAGGGCATACAAATGTTGGTCAACTTTTCTTCAGTCCTTTAACTTTGGGATATGTGTGTGTGTGCTCCTTTTAACACATCGACCGCCAGAGGTTAATCTCATAATGTGCTCACCAGTGCCAACGTGTTATTGTTGTTTTTTTGTTTTTTTCATGTCGCCATAGATCTTGTTAAAATCCTTAAGATTGAGCCGTACACGGTCTGTTTACATCCACGACATGTCACTGTATCTCCCAGTGAAAACTGCATGTCAAACGGATCTCCATGATTGTAGTTAGAGCGGATTACGTTAAACAGTGATATGCGAGGAGAAAAAACTACAGGAAGAGAATTGAGTTTCAGTGTGCGCTTTAGAATGGGGGCCGACGTGATCGTCAAAACCAGATCCCAAATAATTCTGTTTCCGGTCATCAAACCGGAACCGGAAATGGATAAAAAAAATCCGAAAGTGCACCTGGAAAATTTTCAACGCGAATCGGCGGTTCGCGTAGATCTACGCGACTGGCACGCTGCGGCTTTAAATAGGTTCGCGTAGATCTACGCGATTGGCATTCAATGTGTTAATGTAAAATATATAAAACGTATTTGTGTACTTTAATCTATTTATGTTGTTGCTGTCAGGCAGAAACCTCTCGTCTCCATATTTCAATGTTGTATGTTTTTGTTTGTGTAAATTAGTTCGTCATGCAAAAAGCTGTAAAAACAGCAGATCTACAAGCTCAAAACGCGCCACTGTGTGACGCGTTTTGAACTTGTAGATCTGCTATCTTTTGCCATGTTTGAATTTGAATCCTGAATAATAACACAGTAACATTGGACATAGTTATGAGGTTTCTTTCCACCAGACAGCAACGGCTTTATTTCTCTCTCCCAGAGAGAAAATTAAATAAATACACTTTTGCCCCTCTGTCACTGATCATTCTAACACCATCTCTCCTCCTTCCTTCCTTCTCCCTGCATCGTGTCCAGCGGGTCCATTCAGCGGTCTAGGAGAGGTCATCCACAGGGAGAGCGTGCCCATGCACACCTTCGCCAAGTACCTGTTCACCGCCATGCTCCCGCACGACGCAGACCTGGCGTACAAGCTGGCCCTGCGCGCCATGAGGTGAGCAGCGGCACGCACAGGGTTAAAAACCCCATGAATGCATATTAACTCTTTAAGACCTGAGAACGCATCTGTGTGTCATTTTTAGATTTCGTTGGGCTATTCAAAAATAGCAGATCTACAAGCTCATAGCGCGGCACCGAGTGCCGCGCTATGAGCTTGTAGATCTGCTATTTTTGAAAAATCGTGAAAAATGTTGTGCAAATCTTTGAATATATATATATATTTAAAGCGAGCATTTCTAGCTAAAATGTTATTGCTTCTGGGGATTCTACAAATGTCTTCTAAATCAGTTTAAAACAGTTTTCTGAAACACTTATGTTGCTATAATATTAATGTCAGTGTCAAGGAGCCCCACAACGATATGTATTTGGCTGCGGACCCCCATCTAAAAAAAAATAAATCCAGGGACCCCCAGAAGCAAATATTTGAGTAAAAAACAATTGCTTTATAGATATATATTCAAAGATTTGCAAAAAAAAAAACGATTTAAAAAAATATAGCAGATCTACAAGCTCATAGCGCGGCACTTGGTGCCGCGCTATGAGCTTGTATATCTGCTATTTTTTAATAGCCAAAAGTATAAGATATGGATAAAGTGGTTACACAGATGCGTCCCCCGGTCTTAAAGGGTTAATGTCAGATCTACACGCTCAACGCGTGGCATCGCAACGTGAGCTCACAGAGCTTGTACATCTGATTCATTTTTTTTTTACAATATTTGACCATTTTCACCTGTAATGACATGCCCAAGACAGGGAAGCCGGTTTGAAAGGGTTTTTAAACCCAGGAATCTCTCAGGTAGCTTTAAAAACAAACTGCCTTTAATGTTGCTATGGTTATGAAAAGGAGGAGGAGGGACAGTAACAGGTGCAAAGCTGTCAGATTTGAACTTGAACTCATTTGAACTTGAACTCATTTGAACTTGAACTCATTTGAACTTGTATGGTAGTAGTATGCTTTCAAAGTAGCCTACGAATCTTATGAGTTTACTGATTTACGACTGCATGTGCGATTATCAGTGGTGGAAAAAGTACTCAAATTCTTTACTTAAGTAAAAGTACCAATACTGCAATATAAAAATACTCTGTTACAAGTAAAAGTCCGGAATAAAAAATTTACTTGAGTAAAAGTACAAAAGTATTGGCATCAAAATGTACTTAAAGTACCAAAAGTAAAGGTACTAAATATTTGAAAATAGCCGATCTACAAGCTCACAACGCGTCGCGATGCGACGCGTTGTGAGCTTGTAGATCGGCTATTTTCAAATAGCCTAGGTATAAAATAGGGCTAAAGTGGTTAATGTATGTTTCATTATATCATAGTTTATATCTGAAAAGTAACTACCGTAGTAACTAAAGCTTTCAAGTAAATGTAGTGTAGTAAAAGTACAATATTTGCCTCTGAGATGTAGTGGAGTAGAAGTAAAAGTATTGGAAATTGGAAATACTCAAGTAAAGTACAAATACCTCAAAATTGTACTTAAGTGCAGTACTTAAGTAAATGTACTTAGTTACTTTCCACCACTGGCGATCATGTACTAATGGTGACAGGCCTCAGTGGACTCCTCCATGTTAAACAGTGTATTATTATTTTTGCTTCCCTCCAGGCTGCCGGTGCTGGAGTCGTCAGCGGGCTCGGGGGACATGGGTCACCCCCACCACGGCATCTCCATCGTCCCGAGCAGATACCCCCGCTGGTTCACCCTGGGCCATCTGGAGTCCCAGCAGTGTGAGCTGGCCTCCACCATGCTCACCGCCGCTAAAGGTACGCGCACGCACTCACACACACACACACACACACACACACACACACACACACACCCACACACACACACACACTGAAAACCATGTTCTGTGCATCATGACAAGGCAGTTTATCTTCACATATAACCCATTAAAGGAGAATACCGGACAAATTAAGTGTTGTCTCTGATGTCTCGTTACTCACCTACCGACGTGAAAAGTGGCGTTCTTTTTTTCCATAGATTCCCCTGTCGTCATTTTTTAAACCCCCTCCGTTGTCATAATGGGAGCGCCTGGCAACACGGAGACAACCGTGATCAGAGACAACACTTAATTTGTCCGGTATTCTCCTTTAAGACCTGAGGCCGATTAAAACTTTTTTTTCCTAAATCCTAACGCTTAAAAAAATACATACCGGTATATTCAAAGACTTGCAAAAAAAAAAAAAAATAGCAGATCTACAAGCTCATAGCGCGGCACTCGGTGCCGCGCTATGAGCTTGTATATCTGCTATTTTTGAATAGCCAAAGTAATCGTAAAATGACACAGATGTGTTCCCGGTCTGAATGGGTTAACAAACACATGAACCCTAAACGTCCCTATTCAAAGGCAGACATATCTGCTCTGGTCTTGTCTTGTAGATATTAGGCTATTTTCAGGCGAAGAGATTTGGAGTAGAGTGGGGGAAAAAAAGGAGAGGACCAAGTACACTCAAATTCAGCAGTGAATATCAGGCCAGTCACTTCGGTTGTTACTCTCTCTCTTCCATAAGCAAACTTAATGGGACTCGGCGCCCCCTGGAGAAGTGACGGCCGTATTCAGTATGCACTGTGACAGTGATGTCTTCATGTCCTCCCCCAATTAAACCCTTCTACACATAGTTAAAGGAGAAATCCGGACATTTTAAGTGTTATCTTTGATGTGTCGTTACTCACCTACCGACGTAGAAAGTGGCGTTGATTTTTTCCAGCGATTGTAACGAACAGACCTGTGAAGACAATTTTCCCTTTGGGGACAATAAACGATATTATTATTATTATTATTATTCCCCTGTCGTCATTTTTTCGACCCCCTCCGTTGGCATAATGGGAGCGCGTGGCTAAGGGAAATTCGTCTATTATAACCGATGCAAAGTAATTTTTTTCTCTACTACTACTCATTGTAGAGTCTCATGATACTCAAACATGCACTGAAAGTCCCTGAGAAGCTATCGCTAATGCCGAACGAGCTAACGCTGGTTGCTTGTTTCTCTCCCAGAACCTGGCAACTCGGTGTTGCCAGGGAGAGAAATAAGCAAACAACGCTCCCCCCCCCCCAGAATAGGGAGGCTCGAGTTCAAGTGGCAAAATGTAAAGCCTTAGTGATAAATCTTTGACGATGTGTTGTCCTCCTGTCAGGCGACATGCTGAGGCTGCGGACGGTGCTGGAGGCCATCCAGAAGAACATCCACTCCTCCTCTCTCATCTTCAAGCTGGCCCAGGACGCCTTTAAGATCGCCACTCCTGCCGACAACCCTCCAGACATTACACTGCTCAACGTGGCACTGGAGTTAGGACTGCAGGTATGCGAGCGCGCACGTGTGTGTGTGTGTGTGTTTGTGTGTGAGTGTGAGCGGGACAGAAAATAGGAACGTAAGCACGTCGGAGCTTTACTTATCTTTTCTTTTTTACCGTGCGACCACAATTTTCATAAATCATTGTAACCGCGAGAGAGTCAGGGTGCTTGTTAGCAAAGAAAATCATGGCAGCCCTTTTCTTTCAACTTGTAATCTTTGAAAGTAGCCGCAGCCTCGCCACAAATAAACAGAGAAAACCTTGACTTATGGATGTTGAGAGAAGAGCGACCACATACAACACAACGTTCTGTCACAGAACGCCAGGATCACAGTCATCCTGGAATAACTACCTTATTTTCTGGCTATTTAAAGCCTGTGGTGGCGGTGGTGTGTGTGTGTGTGTGTGTGTGTGTGTGTGTGTGTGTGTGTGTGTGTGTGTGTGTGTGTGTGTGTGTGTGTGTGTGTGTGTGTGTGTGTGTGTGTGTGTGTGTGTGTGTGTGTGTGTGTGTGTGTGTGTGTGTGTGTGTGTGTGTGTGTGTGTGTGTGTGTGTGTGTGTAGGTGTTGTTTTTCTTGTTGGCTGTCATTAATTGGAGATGATTTAGTCAGACTTTAAATGTCAGTCAGGTGGATCTGGCGGTTATTTGTCGCGCTGTAGACCAGGGTCATGTGTCACAAACGGCCACTTGAAAGACTTTTTAAAACCAAGTGAATCATGAGACTGCTGCGACACACTGAACCAACCGTAGTTTAGTTACTTTGATCTTTCTTTGCAACATGTATCGCTGTCAGGCAGAAACCTTGTATATCCATGTTTACGTAACAAAGGTGTTGGACATAACAAGGATTTCACCCCGTTAGCAATCATCATCATATACTAAATACACCGTGTGGCTTCAGCTGTCAAACTCCTTCAAGTGACAGATACCATTTTCCCTGATCTGTTTATATAGCTTTCATTTAGCGTTGGCAAAGAGACACGGTCCTGCTCTAACAGTACTTTACCTTTACCACTGCATGGAGGAACTGATCAAACACTGTGTGTGTGTGTGTGTGTTTAGGTGATGAGGATGACTCTGTCCACACTCAACTGGAGAAGGAGAGAGATGGTCCGCTGGTTGGTTACCTGTGCTACTGAAGTCGGTACGTATCAAAGCACAAAGCATTTGTACACTCGTATTGCCTCTCTCCTCAGCCAGTGTTGATTTTTACAGCACTTTTTGATTTAGTTTTAGTCATATTTTAGTCATCTGAAATGTTTTTGTCGAGTTTTAGTTGACTAAATATCATAAGATTATAGTCGACTAAATCTACAGTTGATTTAGTCGACTAAAATGTATTTTGGACGGTGCCTTGATTGCGTGGTAATGCCTGATTTTACACTTGGTTGCATGCTGAAAATAGCAGATCTACAAGCTCACAACGCGTCGCACTGCGTGAGGCGTTGTGAGCTTGTAGATCTGCTACAGTATGTTCAGAGAGTAACACCCGAGCACAAACAAACATAAAATGACTCGTCTTTTAGTTCTACTGGATCTCTTCTCCACTAGATCCCTCACCAACATTTTAGTGTAGTTTTTATTTGTTATATATTTAGTCTTAGTTTTAGTCATCGTAGCTTAGTTTTTAGTAAGTTTGTATTTAGTTTCCGTCAGTGAAAGGTAGTCGACAAAACATTTTTCGTCATAGTTTTAGTCGACGAAATCAAGCCCTCTCCTCCCCTCTCTTCATCATTAAACAACTGATTTAACCAACGTCATCACCAGAGATCTCTCTTAACCCATTAAGACCTGGAACTGTGTCATTTTTTGATTTGAGCTAAAAAGCATTATTTTACACTTTGGGCTATTCAAAAATAGCAGATCTACAAGCTCATAGCGCGGCACCGAGTGCCGCGCTACGAGCTTGTAGATCTGCTATTTTAGAAAAATCGTGAAAATGTGTGCAAATCTTTGGATATATATTTTTAAACCGAAATTTTTTAACTAAAATCTTTGCTTCTGGGGGGTCCCTGGAACATAATATTTTGATGGGGGTCCGCGGCCAAATTCATATAATTTTGGGGGTCCTTGACGTGAAAAAGTTTGAGCACCACTGATATAGAAACATAGGTTTTTCAGAATACTGTTGAGATTTAGGAGACATGTACAGTAGAATCGGCTTCAGGTCTAGACCCCACACTGCCTCATGTCTCTTCTTCAGCTCTAATAATAAAGGCTTTTCCTCCTCCTGTCTTGTTCCTCCAGGTCTGCGGGCGTTGGTGAGCATCCTGCAGAGCTGGTACACCCTCTTCACGCCCACCGAGGCCACCAGCATCGTGGCGGCCACCGTCATGTCCCACAACACCATCCTGCGCCTCAGCCTGGACTACCCGCAGCGCGAGGAGCTGGCCAGCTGCGCCCGCACGCTGGCGCTGCAGTGCGCCATGAAGGACCCGCAGAACTGCGCCCTCTCCGCCCTCACGCTCTGCGAGAAGGACCACATCGCCTTCGAGACGGCCTACCAGATCGTGATCGACGCCGCGTCCACGGGCATGACCTACTCGCAGCTGTTCACCATCGCCCGCTACATGGAGCACCGGGGCTACCCGCTGAGGTCCTTCAAGCTGGCCTCGCTGGCCATGACCCACCTCAACCTGGCCTACAACCAGGACACGCACCCGGCCATCAACGACGTGCTGTGGGCGTGCGCCCTGAGCCACTCGCTGGGCAAGAACGAGCTGGCGGCCATCATCCCCCTGGTGGTGAAGAGCGTGCACTGCGCCACGGTGCTCTCCGACATCCTGCGGCGCTGCACCATGACGGCGCCGGGCCTGGCGGGCATCCCCGGCCGGAGGAACTCGGGGAAGCTGATGTCCACGGACAAGGCGCCGCTGCGGCAGCTGCTGGACGCCACCATCTCGGCGTACATCAACACCACGCACTCGCGGCTGACGCACATCTCGCCGCGGCACTACGGCGAGTTCATCGAGTTCCTGAGCAAGGCGCGGGAGACCTTCCTGCTGGCGCAGGACGGGCACATTCAGTTCGCCCAGTTCATAGACAACCTGAAACAGATTTACAAGGGCAAGAAGAAACTCATGATGCTGGTCAGGGAGCGCTTCGGTTGACCCCCTCCCTGACCCCTGACCCCTCCTTGACCCTTTTGACCCTGACTGTACCCCTCCCTCACAGGGACCTTCTTCTTCTAGGGAACTAAGTTTGACTTGTTTCTATTTAAGTTACGTTCTTCTTCTTCTTTTTTTTTTTTTTTACTCATCTCAAGTTGTTCGTCGCCCGTCTTTATGTTTTTGTTCTGTTTTGTTTCTCCGATGTGAACCAGGAAGTGTTCACGACGTGTTGCTCTACTTCCATAAGACAGTGAAAAGGGGAAATGGCTTACTATGTAAAAGAAATGACGACAAAAAAATACTAATGTTTGAAGCATTTTTCTCGCCCTGACTAAAAGGCCTGGTTCATGGTTTGATGTCCACGTGTTGAGGGCCTCCACAACCAGCCACGTGAACGCACCTCCATTGGCACGGATCATCTGAATAAAGCACTATATAGTGTAGTCTTTTTCCAACAAGATATAAACAAAAAATTTTAAATTTAAGTAAAAGCCCAAATGGCTGACAGTTGATAGAAGCAAGACAACAATGCTGTTGGACGGTACATTTAGCCTACAGTGCCGTCACAAGATAACGCTCGGTATCAAGGATACATGAACAGAGGGCTTTTCCAGGAGGGAATGGCTGCTGAGCTCGTGCATGGTGGACGTGCACAGAACCACGAACCAGGCTTTTAACGGTGAAGTTAAAAAATATTAGAGAAAGATAATTAAAAGATTGTGAAGAAAAAAAACGAAACCTTTTTTTGAGACGGCACATAACGTTATGAAAAACCAAATATGATTTTGTTGTATCGGGTACTTATATACACTTTGGAGCCTAATGGGGACGCTTTCAGCTGGTGGGTTGAGAGGAAGTGGTTTTCAAGGAGAAAGGAAATGTCATTCCAAAAAAAACAAAAAAACAAACGGCAACAACAGTGAGGTCACAGACACAGAGTTACTGTCATAACCTTGACTATGTAATTCATGTCAGCTTTAACTTGTCTATCAAAAAATGGCCTCTTTGTTGCATTCCGGTGCGTCTTAGCGTAGAGAGGGGGGGCAGAATACTGAACTCTAAACCATTTAAACCCCATATGGTTGACCAGTGTCTTTGCTGTTTGGTGTTATTGTGGGGAAAGCTTCCGCTGAAAATAGCCCAGCTACAAGCTCACTGTGAGCTTATCGATCGGCTATTTTCCTGCGAAAGCCTTCCCCACCAATAAGGACGCTGGGGTTCAAAGTGGTTAATTGTGTAATTGTGTGAGACGTGATCCGTAATCCGTTTTCATGCACTATAGTTTCAAACAGAAAGAACCACGTTGCTTCACAGAGTCTCTATGTGTTTAACATACAGTACTTACATCATCCAGAGACGATAGGATTCTTCAGTACGCTGGTTAACAGTGTATATATACTGTACACCCACCTATCTATTGCAATATTCGCATTTTGTTGACAAAAAAACTGACCAAAATGGCTTTTGACTGAAATGTTACTTATTTAGACCTGATTCTAAAAACGCCTTCAAAATCCTTTTTTCTGAAATTCTTCAGATTCGTATTCAGAAATTTCCCCAAATATTATGTTGCTATATATATATATTGCAACAGTTAATGTGACTCAGAGGTTTTCCCAGCTTGAAAGGTATAACAACGTATAGGTGTTCCAGGTCTAATACACATTTAGTCAAAAAGACTCAAACTAAATCTCAATCGGCTGCTGATATTAATACGATAGATGGATTGTATAATAATCTCACGAACATTGACATAATACAAGAACCATTTGTCCTCTGCCAGTTACCACTGCACCGCTAGCTAGCTATCTGTAGCTACTTGTGTTATAAAGGCTCTCTCCTAAAGCAAGATTTAGTTGCGAAGCAAAATTAGACGGATCTCTGCTTTAATACCGGCCTGTTATTCCAATGCTATTTTGTCAATTCGCTTCTGTTGGCACTGCCTGTGGCTAAAACTGTTTGAAAGGGTGATTTTAGCTAGCTCTATACCTACCTGTGAACGCTATTGGTTCTGCTGTCTATGGACTGTGAAGTTGAGTGGCCTTGTCTGACTGTGACTTTCAGATAACACAATTACAAAAAGAAAACGGTATATTTTATGGCTTAATAACATGCTTTGAGACCACATGCCTTTGGCGGCGCCGGATGTTTTTTTTAAATGACTGTTCATGCATCACAGTATATCCACGATTCTCTTAAACCCAAAATGGCAAAAGTGTTTTTTGTTTCATTAAAATGGCAGTATACATACTATACAGTACATCGAGAGCTTGAATCTCTAGTGATAGGACTAAAATGTCATCGTTACAAAGCACTTCACACATAATATACCTCCTCAGTACGTTCTGCCTGCTTCAGCATTTTATTTATTGACCCTTTTAGAGACGTTGTATGACTGAGTAGGATTTACAGACACATGGAACAGCATTATATTAATAACCACTTGAACCCTATAGTGTCCATATTTCTGCGAACATTTGGCGAAGATAGCAGATCGACACGTGCTTGTAGATCGGCTGTTTTCAGCCAAGATATTTTAGTCTAGAACCTAGGAGGGGGGGCCTAATATAGACCCCTGGGGGACTCCGGGTTTAAGTGGTTATAGATACAAAGGATATGAGTCAACCTGATTAATGGGAACTAATTGTTTGATGGAAGAAAAAATTGTTTTTGAACAAACATTTTCATGTCTGCTTTTACATTCCATGAGAGCTACCTTCACCCACCCCGGGTAGTCGGTCACAAACTTTGGGCCTTTTTTTTCCTCTTTTTTTTTTTTTTTAGATCCGAAGAAAAACTGATAGAAGAACGAAAAAGAAAGATCGCGCAAAAGCAAGAAAAGAGAGACTAAACTCAGTTCTCAGGGAAATCACTTAAAGAAACAAAAACAAAAAAGTAGTAGCATTTAAGATATTGTAAATATGAAAGTGTCAATTCAGAAAATTGTAAAGTTATAATTATTTATAATAAGTATGTAATTTGTTTTCCTTTTTCTTTTTTTTTGCTTTGTATTGTTCTGTTTTTTGGGATACTTGAATTGTTTTTTTTTTTGGGCGGGGAATGTGACGTAGTTTTTTGTAAGATGAAAGACTTCAAGGCATTTCTCAGGTGCTCCTATGTACATTTCTTTCGGTTTGTTTTTTGCTATTACCGCTATTATTATTATTATTATTATTTGTATGTTTTTTTTTGTGATTTTTGTTTTTGCAAAAGAAAAAGAGAAAAAAATGTTTTCTAAAAGGAAGCATGTTATTTGGAGTTTGAGGAAAAAAAATAAAGAAGGCATTCATTTGTAAAACGGATACTAAAACCTGACTATGCAGAAACCACTTCACCGTCGTGTCACCTCTTATAAAAAACCCCCCTCCCCCCAACACACCATAAACCAGAGACCTAGAAGGGAGGAACTTTAAAAAAAAGAGAGCGGGGACGGAACCACTATTGAGGGGGACATACAAAGATGAGACACGGCATGCTTGTATTTTGGACAATGCGCAGTAAGCCAGCCTGCATACCGCTGCAATGTTTAGATTTCAAAGAAAAAAAGAAAACTTAAAAAAAAAAAAAAAAAATCTAATATTTGGAAAATGGTGGAAGATGCCTTTTTTTTTTACCTGATCAATGTACAAAGTTAGTTTGGCTCTTTTTTTTTGTTCTTTTTCTTTTCTTTTCGTTTGTTTTTTATTGGGACTTATAAGCCTATAGTGTCTTCTCAAAAAGTCCAAGTGTCCTCTCCTGGCACCACCATGCCATGAGAAAACATCCAACAGCAGCAGCAGCAGCGTTGCGGCTCCGCCTGAACAAAAGGAGACGCTTTAATGAGGACCTTGGTTTTACATCCAATTACATCCTACTACCCTCCAACACCCCCCCCCCCCACCCACTCAACTGCTTTGTTTTACTTCCCGTTCATTAGCCCACCGAGCTGATTAGGTTCAACCTTTTCTCTATCGCTTCAGGTTCCTCTCATTTTCTACACCGTTAGGACTTTTATTCCCCTCTTTAATCCCAGGATTTGTTCCAGGAACGCATCCGCGTGTCATTTCTAAGATTTCTTTGGCCATTCCAAAAATAGCAGATCTACAAGCTCACAGCGTGGCACAGACAGAGTGCCTTTTGGGTGGTCCTTAGATATTGACTTGAAAGTTTGAGAACCACTGATATTATAGCAACATACGTTTTTTTTTTTTTTTTTTTTTTAACCGTTAGGATTCAGAAGACGTTTGTAGAATCTTCCAGAAGCCAAGATTTGAGTGAAAAGATGTTCCCTTGAAAAAACTTATAGGATTTCAAAGATTTGCTAAAATATTCAAGATTTTTCAAAAATAGCAGATCTACAAGCAAATATTTTTTAATAGCCCCAAAGTATAAAAGAATGGTTATAGCTAAAATATAAAATGACACGGATGATGCGTTCCACGGA
>NC_137611.1:4911442-4956442 GCF_963280865.1 Gymnoscopelus braueri
TAAATGCTGGTGGAACCAGAGCAGCAACAACATCAAAGAGTCACAAGAAAAAACACAAAATCTAAATAATTTCCTACAGCCCAAAACTGCTTCCATTCACTGTCATTGTGGTAAGTGTGTGACTGACAGGTGTCATTATTTACTCTATAGAGCGTCGCAGTTCCCGCCCACTTCCTGTTTTTTTTGGTGCCGGAAGAAAAAACTCAATGCATTTTTCCATTGACATTTCCAAAAATATTTATATCTATTAATTTAAGCCTCGAATCAAGCCATCACGAGATGACATGAATCATGACCATAAAACGTTTTTTTCTGTGATTTTTTTTAATTTTATATTTAATTATATGATATACTATATTTAATAAATACCCTTTGTTTTGCCGTTTTCAACAAAAAAAAAATCACAGAATCAAACGTTTATGGTCATGATTCATGTCATGTCATGATGGTTTGATTCGAGGCTTAAATTAATAGATATAAATATTTTTGGAAATGTCAATGGAAAAATGCATTGAGTTTTTTCTTCCGGCACCAAAAAAAACAGGAAGTGGGCGGGAACTGCAACGCTCTATATCCTTTGGGCTGAGCTCATTCAGCCCACACACCTGTGAGCTCATTAGAGACTTTTGACCAATCATCACCAATCACAGGTAGGCCTACACCTGCTTGTGTGTGCTCTGAACAATGGCTGCAACATGAATGAGGACGATGAAAGTGAAGAGACTGGGGACACATAGTCCAAATTATATTATTAACACAAAATCGAACATTTTGTGTAACCTGGCTTAAACAAAAGGACAGGTTAAAAGCAGCTGTAGATAATAAAAGTCACTTTTTTTTGTTTCCCATGCTTGCTTTTTGGAGGATACACGTGCTTTGGACCAAAAGAAAACAGGGTATTGTGTGGATTGGACAAAAGGAAAGGAAACATGAAGGCAGCACAACAAGTCACACTGGAATCAACATGAAGCTGTCACCTGTCAACTGAAGGAGGGGAGGGAGGGCCACCACATCCCTATATGGAGACACAACCGGCCTGTGAAGAGACACAGGTTGATGTGAGCTGAGCTTCTCTTACATAAGGTAGGTTCAAGCAAGCCTAAAACTCTTAACCCATCGAGACCTGGAACGCAACTGTGTCACTTTTTGATTTGAGCTTAAAAAAAAGCATTATTTTACACTTTGGCTATTCAAAAATAGCAGATCTACAAGCTCATAGCGCGGCACCGAGTGCCGCGCTACGAGCTTGTAGATCTGCTATTTTTGAAAAATCGTCAAAGTGTGTGCAAATCTTTGAATATATATTGTTTTAAAAGGAACATTTGTAACTCAAATCTTTGCTTCTGGGGGGTCCCTGGAACAAAATATTTTGAGATGGGGGTCCTTGGCCAAATACATATATATTTTCGGGGTCCTTGACATGAAAAAGATTGAGCACCACTGACATACATTTTTAAAAAAAACTGTTAGGAATTAGAAGACATTTTGTAGAATCGGCCTCAGGTCTTAAACTAGACAGACAGACAGACAGACAGACAGACAGAGATACAGTATGTTTCTTTCTTGCATCAGGCCATTCTTAATCTCTCAAGAACAGCTTCTGCACTGCGTTGGAATCTGTCGGGGAGGTTCGTCATAACGAGTGCGCATTCAGATCAGGAAGTAGGCCGCGCTTTACCCGATCACATGTAGTGGGCGGGATTCACATGTCCGTCGATCTTTCCCCCTCGAAACAAACCGAAACTAATTTAACAATAGCGTCCGCGGAGCAGACAAAACCACGGAAATATATTCACATTTTAACTTACTCTTTCATCATAGAAACAAGTGGGCTTATAACCAAAACGATCCATGTTCTCTGGGAGAAGTGGTGTTAGTGTTCCGTGTAGAAATATTGTTAGTGGGAATGAAAACATAGTCGCACCAACCGGAAGTGATGCGCTGAAGGCGCGTCACAAACACCGGTTTCCTTGTGCTCTGGTGTTACGTTATCGTCCGCCCAGAGCCAACAGACATAGAACAAACAGCAGAGGGCGCTGTTTTTCATTTTCAGTTGGCGATGGGTTCCCAGATTGGGCCATTCTTGGCACTTGCTATAACAAAGTATAGGCCTACAGTAGTTCCATTGCTATACCTTGGTATCTGGCTGTTGCAGCAACATCAACTGTTGGTACTGTAGCCTATAACGGATTTGTCAGGATTTGTGAGCTTGTAGATCCGCTATTTTCACAAATTTTTTAAAATGTTGCCTATTTCTCAAGTAATATTTGGCCAATGTTTGACAATTTGTTGGTGACTTTTGACATAGTTTTCTTTTTCATTTTAGAGGTATTAAAAAGGTTTTAAAAGTCCTTCAATTGTCACTTTATAAATGTGAAAATACCCTGTGTACACTTATACTGTATGTTGGTTTGTTTACTGTTGAGTGAGAACACAATGTTGCACATTAAGATGATCATCTGGGGACCCCCCAGAATCATCTGGGGACCCCCCTCCCCCTCCCGACCCCCAGTTTGGGAACCTATGTACTTAGCAGTGTAGGGTTTCAATTAGGGCACACTAAAAAGTAATTTGGCATACTTGCCGATACATTTAGAAAAGCCATGCCTTCCAGCTCTTGTCCTCCTCAGGTACGCCAACCTTACAGCAAGGGGATCCCCTGAATGCAAGAAGCTCAGCCATTTTATTCCTGTGCCAATAAACCCCACCCTTAATTAGAAACAAGGAGCACCTGGCTGATACTGACCTAGTAACAGGTCTACCTGGTTACACATGCATTGAACAACAATCTCAAAAGGCAATCACAAGCAAGTTGGACTCAATGTAAGTTGATGGCATCATTTAGTGGGGGGGGGGGGTCTCCTTCGAATGGGGGGGGGGGGGGGGGGGTCCTCCTTCAAATGGGTCCGCCGCCCCCTACATTATCTCCATACCAGATGATGCAGTACTAAAGAGTAACGTCATTAGCTATTCCATACAATGATGTCATCAATGAATGACAACACAACATCGTCATCATATCCAATATAATTGTCCTTTTAAATGTTTGTTTTTTTGTATTTTCCAACACGACTCTCTTCAGCAAATTTTGGCAACAAGAAGCCCTCCCTCCTAACCTCTTCTGTAAATTAGTTGCTCTGATTCACAGTGGTGCTGGTGTGTGAAATGTTTCACTGGACGATACATCTGAAAGGAGGACATGGGAATTACTGCTGCTCTGCTGTGGCAGTCGGACACAAGGTGTACTCATTTAGAGGTTACAGTAACAGTAACATGAACAACAGTGGTCAGATTGAAGTCCACATGTTGAACACTGTGTCTCTACGCTGGGTGAAGTTGGCCCCAGTGACGACTGGAAGAGGAAAACGTCCCCTTGATGTTCCCTGCGCGCGCAGGTGCCACACAGCTGTTCTGGTAGAAGATATGGTCTATATCTGGGGGGGACTTCCTTACTGTAATGTGCTTTATTCATTTGATGTTGACAACCACAGATGGTCCAAACCCAATATTTCTGGTACTGTACCAGAGGAGAGGTACTTCCACTCAGCCTGTGTCTTGAGGAAGGTCATGTACATCTATGGAGGATTAACCCAGCTGACTGTACGCACTAATGACATCTACAAGCTGGACACCATCACAATGGTCTGGTCTTTAATTAACACCAGAGGAACTCCAGCACCTGCTTCATTAAGTCATTCTGCCACCATCATCGGGACTAAGATGTTTGTATTTGGGGGCTACAGGCCCCATGGGGGATACTACAACAACATCAGAGTGTTTGACACAGAGACCAACTGCTGGCTGAGCACACCTTCTGCACAGCTTCTTCCAGAAGGACGCTGTGGTCATTCAGCCTTTGCCTACAATGGAGAGCTGTACATATTTGGTGGCAACAATGACAACCAGAACTTCAATGATCTGTGGAAATTCAATCCACAGACGTGCTCATGGAAGAAGGTTAAGCCCAAAGGAAAAGCCCCATGTGGGATATCTTGGATGGGTTGTTGCATGGTGGGAGATCGTATTATCGTCTTTGGAGGATGGCCCATATCTGATGACCTGTATGTCTTAGATTTAATGTCTAATCTGAAGATGTTATGCAAGCTAGCAGTTATTCAGTACCGTCTGGAGCAGTCTGAACTCCCACATAACATCAGGTGGGAACTGGCTGTCATGACTGCCAACAATAACTGAAAACAACATAGGCTTGTAAAAAGAGAAACAAACATGTGATCCCACTATAAATAAAGAAATACAAAAACTGCAAGTGGCAACAGGGTCCAAGCATTTAATAAGAAGATTGTGACATTATGATAAAGAGAAAGATGATGAATTGAAAGATGATGGCTCTCAGGAGAAAATGCAGATGAAGAAAAATAAAAACATCATGTGGTTCACAGTGATATTTGTAGACCAAGGACCAGTGGAGATTATATCTCCATGCTGGACTTGGAAGTTGGAACGCCCCGGGATTCCCCAGAGGGAAGTGGCTGATGTGGGAAGAGGGATTCTCTGCTGGAACTGTTACCTCCAAGACCCTCTGGATAAGTGAATGAAGATGGATGGATGGATGGATGGATGGATAAGTGGGTGGATGGATGGATTCACCACATTAAGACTTATTCTTTTGCATTCTGTAAAGACTGTTACTTTTAAAAATAGACATTTAAACCAACAAACATACGTACAATACCATACATTGGCTGGCGTAACAGAGGAGACAGCAGCATGGAATAAGGGCATACTCTTTTACCATACTTACTAATTCACCAGGCAGCCAATATGCCGATACATTTAGAAAAGCCATGCCTTCCAGGTCTTGTCCTCCTCAGGTACGCCAACCTTACAGCTAGGGGATCCCCTGAATGCAAGCAGCTCAGCCATTTTATTCCTGTGCCAATAAACCCCACCCTTAATTAGAAACAAGGAGCACCTGGTTGATACTGACCTAGTAACAGGTCTACCTGGTTACACATGCATTGAACAACAATCTCAAAAGACAATCACAAGCAAGTTCGACTCAAAGTAAGTTGATGATATTGTTTAGTGGGGGGGGGGGGTCTCCTTCAAATGGGTCCGCCGCCTTCTAAAGAGTAACGTCATTAGCTATTCCATATAATGATGTCATCAATGAATGACATCACAACATCGTCATCATATCCAATATAATTGTCCTTTTAACTGTTTTTTATCGTATTTTCCAACACAACTCCCTTCAGCAAATTTGAGCAGCATCGTGCCCTGCCTTCTAACCTCTTCTGTAAAT
This sequence comes from Gymnoscopelus braueri, assembly GCF_963280865.1. Taxonomy (NCBI): domain Eukaryota; kingdom Metazoa; phylum Chordata; class Actinopteri; order Myctophiformes; family Myctophidae; genus Gymnoscopelus; species Gymnoscopelus braueri. Next base: position 4,916,709 of record NC_137611.1, read on the forward strand.
TAGTTGCACTGATTCACAGTGGTGCTGGTGTGTGAAATGTTTCACTGGACGATACATCTGAAAGGAGGACATGGGAATTACCTCTGCGCTGCTGTGGCAGTCGGACACAAGGTGTACTCATTTAGAGGTTACAGTAACAGTAACATGAACCACAGTGGTCAGATTGAAGTCCACATATTGAACACTGTGTCTCTACGCTGGGTGAAGTTGGCTCCAGTGACAACTGGAAGAGGAAAACGTCCCCTTGAGGTTCCCTGCGCTCGCAGGTTCCACACAGCTGTTCTGGTGGAAGATATGGTCTATATCTGGGGGGGACTTCCTTACTGTAACGTGCTTTATTCATTTGACGTCGACAACCACAGATGGTCCAAACCCAATATTTCTGGTACTGTACCAGAGGAGAGGTACAACCACTCAGCCTGTGTCTTGAGGAAGGTCATGTACATCTATGGAGGATTCACCCAGCTGACTGGACGCACTAATGACATCTACAAGCTGGACACCATCACAATGGTCTGGTCTTTAATTAACACCAGAGGAACACCACCACCTGCTTCAACAGGTCATTCTGCCACCATCATCGGGACTAAGATGTTTGTATTTGGGGGCTACGGGGCCCATGGGGGATACTACAACAACATCAGAGTGTTTGACACAGAGACCAACTGCTGGCTGAGCACACCTTCAGCACAGATTCTTCCAAGAGGACGCTGTTGTCATTCAGCCTTTGTCTACAATGGAGAGCTGTACATATTTGGTGGCAACAATGACAACCAGAACTTCAATGATCTGTGGAAATTCAATCCACAAACCTGCTCATGGAAGAAGGTTAAGCCCAAAGGAAAAGCCCCGTGTGGGATGTCTTGGATGGGTTGTTTCATGGTGGGAGATCGTATTATCGTCTTTGGAGGATGGCCCATATCTGATGACCTGTATGTCTTAGATTTAATGTCTAATCTGAAGATGTTATGCAAGCTGGCCGTTATTCAGTACCGTCTGGAGCAGTCTGAACTCCCTCATGACCTCAGGTGGGAACTGGCTGTCATGACTGCCAACAATAACTGAAAACAACATAGGCCTGTAAAAAGAGAAACAAACATGTGATCCCACTATAAATAAAGAAATACAAAAACTGCAAGTGGCAACAGGGTCCAAGCATTTAATAAGAAGATTGTGACATGATGATAAAGAGAAAGATGATGAATTGAAAGATGATGGCTCTCAGGAGAAAATGCAGATGAAGAAAAATAAAAACATCATGTGGTTCACAGTGATATTTGTAGACCAAGGACCAGTGGAGATTATATCTCCATGCTGGCCTTGGAAGTTGGAACGCCCCGGGATTCCCCAGAGGTAAGTGGCTGATGTGGGAAGACGGATTCTCTGCTGGAACTGTTACCTCCAAGACCCTCTGAATAAGTGGATGAAGATGGATGGATGGATAAGTGGGTGGATGGATGGATTCACCACATTAAGACTTATTATTTTGCATTCTGTAAAGACTGTTACTTTTCAAAATAGACATTTAAACCAACAAACATACGTACAATACCATATATTGGCTGGCGTAACAGAGGAGACAGCAGCATGGAATAAGGGCATACTTGTTTTTTTATCATACTTACTAATTCACCAGGCAGCCAATATGCCGATACATTTAGAAAAGCCATACCTTCCAGGTCTTGTCCTCCTCAGGTACGCCAACCTTACAGCAAGGGGATCCCCTGAAAGCAAGCAGCTCAGCCATTTTATTCCTGTGCCAATAAACCCCACCCTTAATTAGAAACAAGGAGCACCTGGCTGATACTGACCTAGTAACAGGTCTACCTGGTTACACATGCATTGAACAACAATCTCAAAAGGCAATCACAAGCAAGTTCGACTCAATGTAAGTTGATGATATTGTTTAGTGGGGGGGGGGGTCTCCTTCGAATGGGTCCACTGGGGGGGGTGGGTCTCCTTCGAATGGGGGGGGGTCTCCTTCGAATGGGTCCACTGGGGGGGGGGGTCTCCTTCGAATGGGGGGGGGGGGTCTCCTTCGAATGGGTCCGCCGCCCCCTACATTATCTCCATACCAGATGATGCAGTAGTTCTAAAGAGTAACGTCATTAGCTATTCCATATAATGATGTCATCAATGAATGACAACACAACATCGTCATCATATCCAATATAATTGTCCTTTTAAATGTTTGTTTTTTTGTATTTTCCAACACGACTCTCTTCAGCAAATTTTGGCAACAAGAAGCCCTCCCTCCTAACCTCTTCTGTAAATTAGTTGCTCTGATTCACAGTGGTGCTGGTGTGTGAAATGTTTCACTGGACGATACATCTGAAAGGAGGACATGGGAATTACCTCTGCGCTGCTGTGGCAGTCGGACACAAGGTGTACTCATTTAGAGGTCACAGTAACAGTAACATGAACCACAGTGGTCAGATTGAAGTCCACATATTGAACACTGTGTCTCTACGCTGGGTGAAGTTGGCTCCAGTGACAACTGGAAGAGGAAAACGTCCCCTTGAGGTTCCCTGCGCGCGCAGGTTCCACACAGCTGTTCTGGTGGAAGATATGGTCTATATCTGGGGGGGAATTCCTTACTGTAACGTGCTTTATTCATTTGACGTCGACAACCACAGATGGTCCAAACCCAATATTTCTGGTACTGTACCAGAGGACAGGCACTACCACTCAGCCTGTGTCTTGAGGAAGGTCATGTATATTCATGGAGGATTCACCCAGCTGACTGGATACACTAATGACATCTACAAGCTGGACACCACCACAATGGTCTGGTCTTTATTTAACACCAGAGGAACACCACCACCTGCTTCAACAGGTCATTCTGCCACCATCATCGGGACTAAGATGTTTGTATTTGGGGGCTGGGGGCCCCATGTGGGATACTACAACGACATCAGAGTGTTTGACACAGAGACCAACTGCTGGCTGAGCACACCTTCAGCACAGATTCTTCCAAGAGGACGCTTTGGTCATTCAGCCTTTGCCTACAATGGAGAGCTGTACATATTTGGTGGCAACAAGGACAACCAGAACTTCAATGATCTGTGGAAATTCAACCCACAGACCTGCTCATGGAAGAAGGTTGAGCCCAAAGGAAAAGCCCCGTGTGGGATATCAAGGATGGTTTGTTTCATGGTGGGAGATCGTATTATCGTCTTTGGAGGACGGCCCATATCTGATGACCTGTATGTCTTAGATTTAATGTCTAATCTGAAGATGTTATGCAAGCTAGCAGTTATTCAGTACCGTCTGGAGCAGTCTGAACTCCCTCATGACCTCAGGTGGGAACTGGCTGTCATGACTGCCAACAATAACTGAAAACAACATAGGCCTGTAAAAAGAGAAACAAACATGTGATCCCACTATAAATAAAGAAATACAAAAACTGCAAGTGGCAACTGGGTCCAAGCATTTAATAAGAAGATTGTGACATGATGATAAAGAGAAAGATGATGAATTGAAAGATGATGGCTCTCAGGAGAAAATGCAGATGAAGAAAAATAAAAACATCATGTGGTTCACAGTGATATTTGTAGACCAAGGACCAGTGGAGATTATATCTCCATGCTGGCCTTGGAAGTTGTAACGCCCCGGGATTCCCCAGAGGTAAGTGGCTGATGTGGGAAGACGGATTCTCTGCTGGAACTGTTACCTCCAAGACCCTCTGAATAAGTGGATGAAGATGGATGGATGGATGGATGGATGGATGGATAAGTGGGTGGATGGATGGATTCACCACATTAAGACTTATTCTTTTGCCTTCTGTAAAGACTGTTACCTTTAAAAATAGACATTTAAACCAACAAACATACGTACAATACCATACATACATTGGCTGGCGTAACAGAGGAGACAGCAGCATGGAATAAGGGCATACTTGTTTTTTACCATACTTACTAATTCACCAGGCAGCCAATATGCCGATACATTTAGAAAAGCCATGCCTTCCAGGTCTTGTCCTCCTCAGGTACACCAACCTTACAGCAAGGGGATCCCCTGAATGCAAGCAGCTCAGCCATTTTATTCCTGTGCCAATAAACCCCACCCTTAATTAGAAACAAGGAGCACCTGGCTGATACTGACCTAGTAACAGGTCTACCTGGTTACAAATGCATTGGACAACAATCTCAAAAGACAATCACAAGCAAGTTCGACTCAATGTAAGTTGATGATATTGTTTAGTGGGGGGGGGGGGTCTCCTTCAAATGGGTCCGCCGCCCCCCTACATTATCTCCATACCAGATGATGCAGTAGTTCTAAAGAGTAACGTCATTAGCTATTCCATATAATGATGTCATCAATGAATGACATCACAACATTGTCATCATATCCAATATAATTGTCCTTTTAAATGTTTTTTATCGTATTTTCCAACACAACTCCCTTCAGCAAATTTGAGCAGCATCGTGCCCTGCCTCCTAACCTCTTCTGTAAATTAGTTGCACTGATTCACAGTGGTGCTGGTGTGTGAAATGTTTCACTGGACGATACATCTGAAAGGAGGACATGGGAATTACCTCTGCCCTGCTGTGGCAGTCGGACACAAGGTGTACTCATTTAGAGGTTACAGCAGTAACAGTAACATGAACCACAGTGGTCAGATTGAAGTCCACATGTTGAACACTGTGTCTCTACGCTGGGTGAAGTTGAAATATCCCCTTGAGGTTCCCTGGGCGCGCAGGTTTCATACAGCTGTTCTGGTAGAAGATATGGTCTATATCTGGGGGGGACTTCCTTACTGTAATGTGATTTATTCATTTGACGTCGACAACCACAGATGGTCCAAACCCAATATTTCTGGTACTGTACCAGAGGAGAGGCTCTACCACTCAGCCTGTGTCTTGAGGAAGGTCATGTATATTCATGGAGGAGTCACCCAGCTGACTGGACGCAATATTGGCCAGGTTTCCCAAACGACTTTGAGCTCAGACGCAGCCTAGAAGCTGCGTGAGAGCCTCCACGCACCTGCGCAGTAACAACCCCGCCACGATCTATCTTCATTAGTAGCAGCTGTGTGTGCTCTACGTGGTATCTAAACTGGCTTCAGGAGGCACCATCGTCGCAGGTTCTCATTACGTGTGTGCTAAAACTACATTCGCGAGACAGCATAGACGTAAAGACCTCCTGGACGAAGTCTACGTAAGGCCGACGTAAACTACGTAGGGCTGTCATACGCTACACTGCAGTTTAAACACCCTTTGCGAAAGTGAAATGGATCATAAAAATACCAGAGCCAACTGTCAGATGTCCTGAAGCAGTCCACTCCAAATACAACTTTTGAATAATATATTTATGAATGAAATTACAGTGGTGAGTTGACATCTGCAAGTTAAATAAAACACTAAAGTGTCCCCATTATGCAAGTAAATTAAATATACTTAAAATACCAAAAGGAATGCAGAATGTCCCATTTCACAAAATTAATATGTATTAAAATCTTTTGAAAATAGCAAATCTACAAGCTTGTGAAGCGTTGTGAGCTTGTAGATCTGCTAGTTTCAAAAGATGTTTTAACCATTCATAAACATGGCGAGCGCAACAGCTGTCACTTTGTGAGAGGAACTGGGGACTTTCATCATAACGTTTAACTTTAAAACTTCGAAATTAAGTAAACATGTTTAGCTCAGCATCATTTATATACCTTTAGTTAACTTGGCATATGCTTAATGTTTTTATCAGACGATCGGATCATCCGTGAGAGTACAATTTGTAAACTTCGGGTTCATGCATATAGAGGACGAAGCCCTGGTTCAGAGCGTTAGTGAACTACAGCCACACATGTCCGTAAAGCGTCCGTCAAGTTGCCGTACGGACGCCGGAGGTCCCATCCACTCCCATGTTAAAAAAAAAACGGAACGGTACTTCCGGTTTTAAACTTAACATGGGAGTGGATGGGACTTCCGGCGACCGTACGGAAACTTGACGGACGCTTTACGGATGTGTGGCTGTACCCACTAACGCTCTGAATCAGGGCTAGAAGCAGCGCAGCTGCCCGCGTTGTGTGTGTGTGTGTGTGTGTGTGTGTGTGTGTGTGTGTGTGTGTGTGTGAGTGTGTGTATATATATACATATATATATATATATATATATACATATATATATATATACATATATATATATATACATATATATATATATATATATATATATATATATATATATATATATATATATATATATATATATATATATATATAAATTAAATGTGTGTGTGTGTGTGTGTGTGTGTGTGTGTGTGTGTGTGTGTGTGTGTGTGTGTGTGTGGTCGGTCGGTCTTTTCATGGATCTATTTCGCTACGATCGGTGTTACTACCGCCCCAGGGCGCTAGTAACAAACTGCTTCGTAGGAGAGCACTGCAGGGCTACGCCTCTCGCAGAAGTAGGAGGAGAGTAGGATACGCCATTCTGTCTCCCAAATGTAGTTTTAGCAGAAACGTAACGCCGTGGACGTGTGAAGCGATTGCACGTTGGGCAGAACCAGCTGCTACTAATGAGGGTAGAGCGTTGGTTTCGCCGGGTCCCAGGCTCTTACGCAGGCTGCGTAGGCAGCGCATGAGCTGAAATCTACGTGGCTGCTATGGTACTGCGCAGATTGTGTGGACGCACGTTAGACCCGTCGTACAACCTGCGCAGGATCTCAACGCAGCATCTCTACGAATCTCGTTGGGAAACGCGGCCAATGACATCTACAAGCTGGACACCACCACAATGGTCTGGTCTTTAATTAACACCAGAGGAACTCCAGCACCTACTTCAACAGGTCATTCTGCCACCATCATCGGGACTAAGATGTTTGTATTTGGGGGCTACGGGGCCCATGGGGGATACTACAACGACATCAGAGTGTTTGACACAGAGACCAACTGCTGGCTGAGCACACCTTCTGCACAGATTCTTCCAAGAGGACGCTTGGGTCATTCAGCCTTTGCCTACAATGGAGAGCTGTACATATTTGGTGGCAACAAGGACAACCAGAACTTCAATGATCTGTGGAAATTCAATCCACAGACCTGCTCATGGAAGAAGGTTAAGCCCAAAGGAAAAGCCCCGTGTGGGATGTCTAGGATGGTTTGTTTCATGGTGGGAGATCGTATTATCGTCTTTGGAGGATGGCCCATATCTGATGACCTGTATGTCTTAGATTTAATGTCTAATCTGAAGATGTTATGCAAGCTAGCAGTTATTCAGTACCGTCTGGAGCAGTCTGAACTCCCACATAACATCAGGTGGGAACTGGCTGTCATGACTGCCAACAATAACTGAAAACAACATAGGCCTGTAAAAAGAGAAACAAACAGTGATCCCACTATAAATAAAGAAATAAAAAAACTGCAAGTGGCAACAGGGTCCAAGCATTTAATAAGAAGATTATGACCTGATGATAAAGAGAAAGATGATGAATTGTAGATGATGGCTCTCAGGAGAAAATGCAGATGAAGAAAAATAAAAACATCATGTGGTTCACAGTGATATTTGTAGACCAAGGACCAGTGGAGATTATATCTCCATGCTGGCCTTGGAAGTTGGAACGCCCCGGGATTCCCCAGAGGGAAGTGGCTGATGTGGGAAGAGGGATTCTCTGCTGGAACTAACTGTTACCTCCAAGACCCTCTGGATAAGTGGATGAAGATGGATGGATGGATAAGTGGGTGGATGGATGGATTCACCACATTAAGACTTATTATTTTGCATTCTGTAAAGACTGTTACTTTTCAAAATAGACATTTAAACCAACAAACATACGTACAATACCATATATTGGCTGGCGTAACAGAGGAGACAGCAGCATGGAATAAGGGCATACTTTTTTTTTACCATACTTACTAATTCACCAGGCAGCCAATATGCCGATACATTTAGAAAAGCCATGCCTTCCAGCTCTTGTCCTCCTCAGGTACGCCAACCTTACAGCAAGGGGATCCCCTGAATGCAAGCAGCTCAGCCATTTTATTCCTGTGCCAATAAACCCCACCCTTAATTAGAAACAAGGAGCACCTGGCTGATACTGACCTAGTAACAGGTCTACATGGTTACAGATGCATTGAACAACAATCTCAAAAGGCAATCACAAGCAAGTTCGACTCAATGTAAGTTGATGGCATCATTTAGTGGGGGGGGGGGGGGGGGGGGGTCTCCTTCAAATAGGTCTACATTATCTCCATACCAGATGATTCAGTAGTTCTAAAGAGTAACGTCATTAGCTATTCCATATAATGATGTCATCAAGGAATGACATCACAACATCGTCATCACATCCAATACAATTGTCCTTTTAAATGTTTTATTTTCTATTTTCCAATAGAACTCCCTTCAGCAAATTGTAGCAACAACATCCCCTGCCTTTCAACCTCTTCTGTAAATTAGTTGCTCTGATTCACAGTGGTGCTGGTGTGTGAAATGTTTCACTGGACGATACATCTGAAAGGAGGACATGGGAATTACAGCTGCGCTGCTGTGGTAGTCGGACACAAGGTGTACTCATTTAGAGGTTACAGTAACAGTAACATGAACCACAGTGGTCAGATTGAAGTCCACATGTTGAACACTGTGTCTCTATGCTGGGTGAAGTTGGCTCCAGTGACAACTGGAAGAGGAAAACGTCCCCTTGAGGTTCCCTGCGCGTGCAGTTACCACACAGCTGTTCTGGTGGAAGATATGGTCTATATCTGGGGGGGAATTCCTTACTGTAACGTGCTTTATTCATTTGCCGTCGACAACCACAGATGGTCCAAACCCAATATTTCTGGTACTGTTCCAGGGAGGAGGTGCTTCCACTCAGCCTGTGTCTTGAGGAAGGTCATGTATATTCATGGAGGATACAACCAGCTGACTGGACGCACTAATGACATCTACAAGCTGGACACCATCACAATGGTCTGGTCTTTAATTAACACCAGAGGAACTCCAGCACCTGCTTCAACAGGTCATTCTGCCACCATCATCGGGACTAAGATGTTTGTATTTGGGGGCTACGGGGGCCGGGGGGAATACTACAACAACATCAGAGTGTTTGACACAGAGACCAACTGCTGGCTGAGCACACCTTCTGCACAGATTCTTCCAAGAGGACGCTTGGGTCATTCAGCCTTTGCCTACAATGGAGAGCTGTACATATTTGGTGGCAACAATGACAACCAGAACTTCAATGATCTGTGGAAATTCAATCCACAGACCTGCTCATGGAAGAAGGTTAAGCCCAAAGGAAAAGCCCTGTGTGGGATGTCTAGGATGGGTTGTTGCATGGTGGGAGATCGTATTATCGTCTTTGGAGGATGGCCCATATCTGATGACCTGTATGTCTTAGATTTAATGTCTAATCTGAAGATGTTATGCAAGCTAGCAGTTATTCAGTACCGTCTGGAGCAGTCTGAACTCCCACATAACATCAGGTGGGAACTGGCTGTCATGACTGCCAACAATAACTGAAAACAACATAGGCCTGTAAAAAGAGAAACAAACATGTGATCCCACTATAAATAAAGAAATACAAAAACTGCAAGTGGCAACAGGGTCCAAGCATCTAATATAGTAAGAAGATTGATGGAGTTGATTTCACCCTATGACCCACACAAAGTACCACATACTTGTATAACGGAGGAAATAAGGAAGAAACCAAACTCAGACAGGCAGCCAAGGGTATAAAGAAACATGTTTGTATTCAGATCAGAGAGACAATAGAAGGTTACAGTATCACAGGGGTCCGCATCATCGGTCGGCGTCTCTCTGTCGTGTAACAGAGAAAGCAGTAGCTTTTAACATTGTCCAGTAACATAAACATATGACATCATAGGATGACAGATCAATCGTCCAGCCGTCGGAGGTGTAATCCTGCCATTGGTGGAGAGCGATGAGGTTCCGTCGTCGTCTGATGATGGTAGATGATGGTAGATGATGATGGTGTGACAGTTTATCTCTGGACAACAGCGTCCCCATGTCTGGGTCAAACACGTTTGACATCTGACTGCTCTGACCTGTCACTGGTCAGATGATGATTTGGGTGACACTAAAGGGAGAAAGCTGTAGAGAAGAGCATTCTAGATACAGTGTTCTTAAAACAAAAGATTGCCGCAGAGAAAGCCTGCATGCGTTTGACCTTGGCTTGCAGACACAGAGACTGCTAGTAGAGAGTACAGAGTACTTTTACCATGACAAAGTACAGGCCCGTATGAGACCATAATTAATAGGACATTTTAACCAGGTTTAAGGGACCCTAGACACATTATGATAATTGAGATAAGAGATCAAATGACTCTATCAAAGATTATGACATGATGATAAAGAGAAAGATGATGAATTGTAGATGATGGCTCTCAGGAGAAAATGCAGATGAAGAAAAATAAAAATATCATGTGGTTCACAGTGATATTTGTAGACCAAGGACCAGTGGAGATTATATCTCCGTGCTGGCCTTGGAAGTTGGAACGCCCCGGGATTCCCCAGAGGTAAGTGGCTGATGTGGGAAGACGGATTCTCTGCTGGAACTGTTACCTCCAAGACCCTCTGGATAAGTGGATGAAGATGGATGGATGGATAAGTGGGTGGATGGATGGATTCACCACATTAAGACTTATTATTTTGCCTTCTGTAAAGACTGTTACCTTTAAAAATAGACATTTAAACCAACAAACATACATACAATACCATACATTGGCTGGCGTAACAGAGGAGAGAGCAGCATGGAATAAGGGCATACTTTTTTTTACCATACTTACTAATTCACCAGGCAGCCAATATGCTGATACATTTAGAAAAGCCATGCCTTCCAGCTCTTGTCCTCCTCAGGTACGCCAACCTTACAGCAAGGGGATCCCCTGAATGCAAGCAGCTCAGCCATTTTATTCCTGTGCCAATAAACCCCACCCTTAATTAGAAACAAGGAGCACCTGGTTGATACTGACCTAGTAACAGGTCTACCTGGTTACACATGCATTGAAAAACAATCTCAAAAGACAATCACAAGCAAGTTCGACTCAAAGTAAGTTGATGATATTGTTTAGTGGGGGGGGGGGGGGTCTCCTTCAAATGGGTCCGCCGCCTTCTAAAGAGTAACGTCATTAGCTATTCCATATAATGATGTCATCAATGAATGACATCACAACATCGTCATCATATCCAATATAATTGTCCTTTTAACAGTTTTTTATCGTATTTTCCAACACAACTCCCTTCAGCAAATTTGAGCAGATTTGAGCAGCATCGTGCCCTGCCTTCTAACCTCTTCTGTAAATGAGTTGCTCTGATTCACAGTGGTGCTGGTGTGTGAAATGTTTCACTGGACGATACATCTGAAAGGAGGACATGGGAATTACCTCTGCGCTGCTGTGGCAGTCGGACACAAGGTGTACTCATTTAGAGGTTACAGTAACAGTAACATGAACCACAGTGGTCAGATTGAAGTCCACATATTGAACACTGTGTCTCTACGCTGGGTGAAGTTGGCTCCAGTGACAACTGGAAGAGGAAAACGTCCCCTTGAGGTTCCCTGCGCGCGCAGGTTCCACACAGCTGTTCTGGTGGAAGATATGGTCTATATCTGGGGGGGAATTCCTTACTCTAACGTGCTTTATTCATTTGACGTCGACAACCACAGATGGTCCAAACCCAATATTTCTGGTACTGTACCAGAGGAGAGGTACTACCACTCAGCCTGTGTCTTGAGGAAGGTCATGTACATCTATGGAGGATTCACCCAGCTGACTGTACACAATAATGACATCTACAAGCTGGACACCATCACAATGGTCTGGTCTTTAATTAACACCAGAGGAACACCACCACCTGCTTCAACAGGTCATTCTGCCACCATCATCGGGACTAAGATGTTTGTATTTGGGGGCTGGGGGCCCCATGGGGGATACTACAACGACATCAGAGTGTTTGACACAGAGACCAACTGCTGGCTGAGCACACCTTCAGCACAGATTCTTCCAAGAGGACGCTTTGGTCATTCAGCCTTTGCCTACAATGGAGAGCTGTACATATTTGGTGGAAACAAGTACAACCAGTCCTTCAATGATCTGTGGAAATTCAATCCACAGACCTGCTCATGGAAGAAGGTTGAGCCCAAAGGAAAAGCCCTGTGTGGGATGTCTAGGATGGTTTGTTTCATGGTGGGAGATCGTATTATCGTCTTTGGAGGACGGCCCATATCTGATGACCTGTATGTCTTAGATTTAATGTCTAATCTGAAGATGTTATGCAAGCTGGCAGTTATTCAGTACCGTCTGGAGCAGTCTGAACTCCCTCATGACCTCAGGTGGGAACTGGCTGTCATGACTGCCAACAATAACTGAAAACAACATAGGCCTGTAAAAAGAGAAACAAACATGTGATCCCACTATAAATAAATGATGGCAACAGGGTCCAAGCATTTAATAAGAAGATTGTGACATGATGATAAAGAGAAAGATGATGAATTGAAAGATGATGGCTCTCAGGAGAAAATGCAGATGAAGAAAAATAAAAACATCATGTGGTTCACAGTGATATTTGTAGACCAAGGACCAGTGGAGATTATATCTCCATGCTGGCCTTGGAAGTTGGAACGCCCCGGGATTCCCCAGAGGTAAGTGGCTGATGTGGGAAGACGGATTCTCTGCTGGAACTGTTACCTCCAAGACCCTCTGGATAAGTGGATGAAGATGGATGGATGGATGGATGGATGGATGGATAAGTGGGTGGATGGATGGATTCACCACATTAAGACTTATTCTTTTGCCTTCTGTAAAGACTGTTACCTTTAAAAATAGACATTTAAACCAACAAACATACGTACAATACCATACATACATTGGCTGGCGTAACAGAGGAGACAGCAGCATGGAATAAGGGCATACTTGTTTTTTACCATACTTACTAATTCACCAGGCAGCCAATATGCCGATACATTTAGAAAAGCCATGCCTTCCAGGTCTTGTCCTCCTCAGGTACACCAACCTTACAGCAAGGGGATCCCCTGAATGCAAGCAGCTCAGCCATTTTATTCCTGTGCCAATAAACCCCACCCTTAATTAGAAACAAGGAGCACCTGGCTGATACTGACCTAGTAACAGGTCTACCTGGTTACACATGCATTGGACAACAATCTCAAAAGACAATCACAAGCAAGTTGGACTCAATGTAAGTTGATGGCATCATTTAGTGGGGGGGGGGTCTCCTTCAAATGGGTCCGCCGCCCCCCTACATTATCTCCATACCAGATGATGCAGTAGTTCTAAAGAGTAACGTCATTAGCTATTCCATATAATGATGTCATCAATGAATGACATCACAACATTGTCATCATATCCAATATAATTGTCCTTTTAAATGTTTTTTATCGTATTTTCCAACACAACTCCCTTCAGCAAATTTGAGCAGCATCGTGCCCTGCCTTCTAACCTGTTCTGTAAATTAGTTGCTCTGATTCACAGTGGTGCTGGTGTGTGAAATGTTTCACTGGACGATACATCTGAAAGGAGGACATGGGAATTACCTCTGCGCTGCTGTGGCAGTCGGACACAAGGTGTACTCATTTAGAGGTTACAGTAACAGTAACATGAACCACAGTGGTCAGATTGAAGTCCACATATTGAACACTGTGTCTCTACGCTGGGTGAAGTTGGCTCCAGTGACAACTGGAAGAGGAAAACGTCCCCTTGAGGTTCCCTGCGCGCGCAGGTTCCACACAGCTGTTCTGGTGGAAGATATGGTCTATATCTGGGGGGGAATTCCTTACTGTAACGTGCTTTATTCATTTGACGTCGACAACCACAGATGGTCCAAACCCAATATTTCTGGTACTGTACCAGAGGACAGGCACTACCACTCAGCCTGTGTCTTGAGGAAGGTCATGTATATTCATGGAGGAGTCACCCAGCTGACTGGATACACTAATGACATCTACAAGCTGAACACCACCACAATGGTCTGGTCTTTAATTAACACCAGAGGAACTCCAGCACCTACTTCAACAGGTCATTCTGCCACCATCATCGGGACTAAGATGTTTGTATTTGGGGGCTACGGGGCCCATGGGGGATACTACAACGACATCAGAGTGTTTGACACAGAGACCAACTGCTGGCTGAGCACACCTTCTGCACAGATTCTTCCAGAAGGACGCTGTCATTCAGCCTTTGCCTACAATGGAGAGCTGTACATATTTGGTGGCAACAAGGACAACCAGAACTTCAATGATCTGTGGAAATTCAATCCACAGACCTGCTCATGGAAGAAGGTTAAGCCCAAAGGAAAAGCCCCGTGTGGGATATCTTGGATGGGTTGTTGCATGGTGGGAGATCGTATTATCGTCTTTGGAGGATGGCCCATATCTGATGACCTGTATGTCTTAGATTTAATGTCTAATCTGAAGATGTTATGCAAGCTAGCAGTTATTCAGTACCGTCTGGAGCAGTCTGAACTCCCACATAACATCAGGTGGGAACTGGCTGTCATGACTGCCAACAATAACTGAAAACAACATAGACCTATAAAAAGAGAAACAAACATGTGATACTAAATAGTATGTTAGTGTGTAAGGACACAGCTGGCCCTGTCCAAAATAGCAATTATGTATTTACATTAATTTAAGATAATAGTTTTTTTTATGTTGTGTCTCTTGAATTGATACGATAATTCATACCTGTAGTTTAATTTGGGGGATAATATGACGGAGTGTTTAACCATGAGGTTATACAGTTATCCAGTACGTAATAATGTCTCATTATAATTGGTTAATAAGAACAAACTCCATAAAATCATCAATGTATCCAGCAAGATAGCTGGGGTACGACATGAGAGTATGGCAGCAATGTATGAGACCCGGGTGCTTAGGAAGGGGAGAGCTATTGCTAGGGATAGAACGCAGCCGTTATACAGTCAATACCACTGTATATCTGCTATTTTTGAATAGCCAAAGTATAAAAAATGGATAAAGGGGTTGAAATGATTATGACGTTTTATTAACACATTGATTGCCTAGATCAAGTTAACTAGTTTTTACTAGTCTTTAGAATCCATCACTTGATTGCCAAGAACGAGTTTTTTTTTTAACATTTTTTTATTTGACCCAAAGACCAAGGAGATATGATTTTTCGAAGATCTAGACTCCCATCCACTTCCTTGTTAACTTAAAACTTAAAAATTCTGTATCTCGGCTCCTGAGTACTTTTTTTTTTTCAATGAAAAATCTCTGGCAATAAACTGCAAAAAATCTGAAATAATTCTGGCAGTCAATGTGTTAACTAATTTTGCTGGGGACCCCCTGGTATCCCCCCCCAAGGACCCCAGTTTGAGAACCAATGGCTTAGAGTTCAAAGCACACTCTGATAGTCATGTGATGATGATCCTGTTTTTGTGTGGGATCCTGGCCACGCCAACATTGTCAACAACAACAACAACAACAACTGGATTTACAGAACTAGAATCTACTTATAATCTGGTGATCCTCTGGCTTCCTGTCAGGAAAAACAACCATTTGGGATTAAGACTCTCCACCCAACCAATCACGTGCTGCTATCCATACAACATGTGTCATTAAAAAAAATGTAATGCCAAATTGTGTGTAAATAGAATTGAGCTTTTCCATCACTAGTCTCTTAAACAGTTTTAATTTTCATTAGCTAGAAGCTTAGTGATTGGACACTGCAGCCAAAATAATCATATTTGAACTGGGGACCCCCCACCCTGACAAGCACATGGAATTGTAGGAGTTGAGGCATTGCATTTTGTTCAACAGTTTAAAAAATTGTGAAAATTGCTGATCCACAAGCTCACAAGCTTGTAGATCAGCTATTTTCACAATCATTGCCTCTTTCTTATATTATTTGACAATTTGGCCAATGTTTGACCAGTTTCAATAGTATAGTTTGTTGATTACTTTTGACGCAGAAATGCTCTTTTATTAACCCATTGATACCTGGAACGCATCTGTGTCACTTTAGATTTCTTTAGGCTATTCAAAAATAGCAGATATACAAGTTCATAGCGCGGCACCGAGTGCCGCGCTATGAACTTGTAGATCTGCTATTTTTGAAAAATCGAGGAGAAAAAAAATTGGGTTTTTTTTCAATTTTTTTTTAGGATTTAGAAGACATTTCTAGAATCTTCTCAGGTCTTAATGGGTTAATTGATTAAAAGTCCTTCAATTGTAACTTTAGAAATGTGCAGATACCCTATGGTTTGTTTACTGTTGATATATATTTTTTTAACCACAAAAATATCCCTTACCCTACCTTTAATGTTCAAAATGTTTGAAAACGTTTGTATATTTTCACCACAATGGCATCACGGCCAAAATATAAGGGATACGCCAGGCTGAAAGTGGATCAACTTTCCCTCCCGTCTGTCAGGCCTCAGTCACTCATGATCAGGTTTCCCAGACATCTGGACCAGTAACATAACAGACCTACAAGCCCACTGAGATGATATCTGACACACAGGCCCATGTGTGAGGGCTTGTTCTCTGCTGAGTTCACCTGAGGAGGACACATAAAGCTAAGGAAACAGATGTATAAAGGTCATACCTTTATATCAGTGGTTCTCAATCTGTGGGTCGGGACCAGTGTTGCCAGATCCTGTGAGAGAAACAAGCAACCAGGTCTAGGAAAACCAGCCCAAAAGAAGCGACTATGGGCCACATGAGTACTTTAACATGTACATCAGCTATTTGAAAATAGCCGATCTACAAGCTCACAACGCGTCGCTTGTAGATCTGCTATTTTCAAATAAAATCTTGCAGGGAAATTATAATAGGCAGATCTGGCAACCCTGGTCGGGACCCCCATGGGGGTGATTTTTGGGGGGTCCCCAGATGACAGTGAAGTGACAATTTAATGACTTTTAAGACCTTTTTTAATACCTAAACAGAACTAGAAGTAATCAACAACCTACTGTATACTATAACAACTGTTCAAACATTGGCCAAATTGTCAAATAATATAAGAAAGAGGACCCCCAGGGGTCTTTGAGGAATTCCCAACTCCAGTATATCTGTACGCGCGCGCGCACACACACACGCGCGCGAAAAATAGCCGATCTACAAGCTCAGATCGGCTATTTTCATTATTTATCTGTGGAACAGAGTCAAACTAAATGTAATGCCTCAACTCCTACAATTCCAAGTGCTTGTCAGGATGGGGGGTCCCCAGTTCAAATATGATTATGTTGGGGGGTCCCCAGTTCATATAGGATTATTTTGGGGGGTCCCCAGTTCATATAGGATTATTTTGGGGGGTCCCCAGTTCATATAGGATTATTTTGGGGGGTCCCCAGTTCATATAGGATTATTTTGGGGGGGTCCCCAGTTCAAATATGATTATTTTGGGGGGTCCCCAGTTCAAATAGGATTATTTTGGGGGGGTCCCCAGTTCAAATAGGATTATTTTGGGGGGGTACCGGCCTGAAAAGGTTGAGAACCATTGCCTTAAGTTATATAGTCCCATACAGTATATACATTTCTATATAGAAGCGGGTTCACATCACTGCTCTGGCTGTTTTTAAGAGGCTCAGTCTGATGCATTTTAATCGGGTCTTTAACCCATTGAGACCTAAAGCCGATTCTACATGTCTCCTAAATCTCAACAGTATTCTGAAAAACCTATGTTTCTATATCAGTGGTCAAGGACCCCCAAAAGTATATGTATTTGGCCGCAGACCCCCATCAAAATATTTTTTCCAGGGACTCCCAGAAGCAAAGATTTGAGTTAAAAATGTTCGCTTTAAAAATATATCTATTCAAAGATTTGCACACATTTTCACGATTTTTCAAAAATAGCAGATCTACAAGCTCGTAGCGCGGCACTCGGTGCCGCGCTATGAGCTTGTATATCTGCTATTTTTGAATAGCCCAAAGTGTAAAATAATGCTTTTTAGCTCGAATAAAAAATGACACAGTTCCAGGTCTTAATGGGTTAAGGACAGCTTTAAGATGCTTCCACCATGGACATGGGATAACATAAGAGTGGAATACA
Source organism: Gymnoscopelus braueri (assembly GCF_963280865.1). Classification (NCBI taxonomy): domain Eukaryota; kingdom Metazoa; phylum Chordata; class Actinopteri; order Myctophiformes; family Myctophidae; genus Gymnoscopelus; species Gymnoscopelus braueri. Next base: position 4,934,680 of record NC_137611.1, read on the forward strand.
TTAAGAACAGTAATATGAGATTTTGTTGGTTGTGAGTGCACAAGGGGGGGGGGGGGTCCAATATAAGCAAGATATGGCAGAAACCTCTTATCTCCAGAATATTCTAACTTTTTAGGTTGTTTCGTAAATTAACAGCCTGCTTGATCATACTACAGCGTCACACAGAAGTATCAAAAATAGTAGATCTACAAGCTCGAAAAGCGGCACGAGGTATATCCGCCATTTTGATATTTGAATCCTGAACAGTAACAGTTTTAGACATATGAGGTTTCCACCCGACAGAGACAATATAGAATATTAAAGATAAAAACTGTGTAAAATCCAGTGTACATTATATATTTGACCCATTTTATTTGAAAGTAACATTTTTATCCAGTTTAAAACACAATCCTTGGTTTGACTGGATAGAAGGAAAAAAGAAAAGCTAAATATACACACTATACTAGTGGAGCTTATTCTTATAGTACATCAGCGTTTAATGTGGTATAATAATAACAGCATAATAAGACCACAGTGACCGTGACCATTAAGTCTCAACACAACAACCTCTGCTCTCAGGATGATGATCAGCATGTAATTCCCTACATAAACCACTTGTTTTTCCCAACGCTGCACTTGGGCTGATGACATTAACCAATAAAAATAAAAAAAAATACAAAACCAGATCCAGGGTTGAAAATGTACATGGCGAGGCATCTTACATTCTTTACTGAATTTCAAGACTATTGATGGAAAACATAACATAAAAGTAGTGTGCTCTGCTGGTACCATGTTATTACTTATTACAGATAATGTTCCTTTAAAATCCAATCTGTGAAGCAGCTGCAACAGCACTAATATGCTAATTATGTCAAATAATCGGTTCTATACATTCTGAGGTTCTTTACTTGAATATTTCCATGTTTTGTTTTGTTTTGTTTTTTTTTGGTCCATATGTACTTCCATAATCTTGGTCTTGGTTTTTAGGTACAAATACAGGCAGCAAAATTTGAATATTAAATGATCCAACTTTGAAAAAGGTTCATTTATAATTGTAATATCTAAATACTGGCTTAACGAGAATTTAAAAAACAAATCCGCATCTATAGCTAAGTCAACAAACAAACAAAAAAAATCTGTATTACACAAACTGTGTGATTCCCTAAATCCCTTTAACCCCCCCCCCCCCCCCCACACACACACACACACACAGAACATGTTGTTTGCTGTTTATCCAGTAGAGAACATTGCATATGGATTTATACATGATGAAAAACCATTTCAGTGCTGCTTTGTTATGGTTTATGAATCGATCAGCCTTGGAGGGCTTATGTTCATATTACATGGCAAATTAATTTGGCTGTTGTATACAGTATGGCCAGTATATTACGGCATGAGCATTGATGAATACTAGTATTCACTAATACTAATACCATTACAATATTTTATCACTGTAAACATTTCAGTTTTTCTTTTAAAATTTGGTTCATGTTGCTGTGAGGTGTTTGTGTGAACTTGAACTTGACAAAATGGGTTATTTTTTTTAGTTCTTGTTGAGGATCATCTGGCGAGAGTGTGTGTGAACGGCTTCTACGAAGGCTCCCACGCTCTCCGGGTCCATGTCGGGGTACATGCCGTGTCCCAGGTTGGCAATGTACCCTCTGGTACCGAAACCTTCCACCATCTTCTTCACGATCTCTGAAATACGCTCCTGGGGAAGGGGGGTGGGGGTGGGGTTAGAAGAACGAGGGAAATTAAGATGGTGAAACGTTACAGAGAAAGAAAATCAAAGGATGATTTAAGTGTCAAAAGAACATATATTTTTAATGAGCCTGGAGTCCCAGTTTAACCATTAAGACCTGGAACGCATCTGTGTCATTTTTAGATTTGAGCTAAAAAGCATTATTTTACACTTTGGCTATTCAAAAATAGCAGATATACAAGCTGGTAGCGCGGCACCGAGTGCCGCACTACCAGCTTGTAGATCTGCTATTTTTTTTTTATCGTGAAAATGTGTACAAATCTTTGAATATATATATTTTTTTAAGCAAACATTTTTAACTCAAATCTTTGCTTCTGGGGGATTCTACAAATGTCTTCTAAATCCTAATCCTTTTTTTTGTTAAACTTATGTTGCTATATATCAGTGATTCTCAAACTTTTTCATGCAAGGACCACCCAAAATGATATGTATTTGGCCGCCAACCACCATCTCAAAATATTTTGTTCCAGGGACCCCCCAGAAGCAAAGATTTGTGTTAAAAATGTTCACTTTAAAAATATATATATATATATTCAAAGATTTAGACACATTTTCTAGATTTAGGAGACATGTAGAATCGGCTTCAGGTCTTAATGGGTTAATTGAAATTTTTGGATGTGCTACCCTTTTGGGATTTTTTTAAATTCCTTCTTTTGATGTGTATACTGGACTTTGGGTCTAGCAACCTCTTTTTCTTATGTGTACAAATCCAAGTATTGGAGGTTTTACCTTTGGTCCGTAGAGGGCACATGGATCCATGTTGCCCTGCAGGCTGACCTTGCCCCCTGTACGCTCCCTGAAAAATATACACACAACAAAAAGTTTTAATTTGAGTCACTTGAGTGTCAGTGCAGTGTGCGCTGCTGGGTGCATACGCACGCACGCACGCAAACACACACACACGCACACGCACACGCACACGCACACGCTGAAACAAATGTTTTACTACAGTGCTGGACAGAGATGGTTAACCTGGCTGGAACCACGTTAACCATTTACCAACCACTACCATCAGTATTAATACACCTGGCTTCTCTACTGTTGCATTGTGTACAGACTCACTTCCTGATTTTTAACAGAACCTTTTTCTGTTTACTTTGAAATGTATTGCTACTTTTATTTTGTATATTTATCAGACGTTTTTTTATCTTATCAGTGTGAAGAGATTGGAGAGTTGTTCCTATACTATGTTCCATACCTATACTATGTTTCTATCCTATATATATGTATAATATCTTTAATTATTCCTTTAAAAAAATGTTTTTGTTTGTTTATCTATTGATCTAAAATACATATTATCTATGTCAATATTTAACTACTTTCAGTCTCAACCTGGCGTTCCTATTTTGGGCATGCCATAAAAAGGCGAAAATTCAACAAAAAAAAAATGTGATGAACGATAATCAAAATATGCTTAAAACCTAAAATGCTACTTTCGTTAACCACTTGAATCCCCAGCATCCTTATTCTGGGGGTAACGTTGTAGATCTGCAATTTTTTGGTGAATTGACCGAAAGCATTCTTTACAGGTTAGTTTGATCAAGTATAGAGGGTTTAAGTGGTGCTGAATTTGCAGCAATTCATCCCAGCGTATGACGGAGGACATTTTCACCATAAATTAAAATCTCTGCGATACGATTATTGTGAGCGTTTTTTTATCACGATAAACGATAATGATTCTGGTCCCATCCCCAGTAGAGTGATAGAGTGATAGAGGGATAGAGGGAGGACTAAGCAGGAGGATTTGACGAGCGCCCGAGAGGCAGCTGACACACTGGGACAGTTCTCAAAAGGTGAAATGCAGGTCAACCTGTGACCAACAGACCAGCTGACCCAGAGAGTACTCCTCTGGCTCATAGTAGACTTAAGTAGAAGGGATCCCAGTGGCTTGGTGTGTGTGTGTGTGTGTGTGTGTGTGTGTGTGTGTGTGTGTGTGTGTGTGTGTGTGTGTGTGTGTGTGTGTGTGTGTGTGTGTGTGTGTGTGTGTGTGTGTGTGTGTGTGTGTGTGTGTGTGTGTGTGTGTGTGTGTGTGTGTGTGTGTGTGTGTGTGTGTGTGTGTGTACGTGCATGCTTCCACAATATTTGTGCAATGTGCAAACCACTTGTGAGATAGATCACTCGATATAGAGTAAAAACTCTGAATAGGTTTAATTAAACAAGGATAAACCAGTCCTGGCCTTGGCTTTGAACTGGCCCTCTGGACCTTGCATACATACATGTATGTGTGTGTGTGTGTGTGTGTGTGTGTGTGTGTGTGTGTCTCTCTCACAGGAGCATATATGTATGTGTGTGTCTCACAGGAGCATACATGTATGTGTGTGTCTCACAGGAGCATATATGTATGTGTGTGTCTCATATGAGCATGTGAAGAAACAAGTGGAGGAGTAGGTTAACGTTTCACAACACACCTCTGTCCATTAGAGTGCTTGTTAGTGTGTGTGGTGAATAATGTGGGATTAGACTAGAGAGTGACTTCACACACAGGTCGCTGTGTTGCTGTCAAAGTGTGTGTGTGTGTGTGTGTGTGTGTGTGTGTGTGTGTGTGTGTGTGTGTGTGTGTGTGTGTTACCGTGCTGATGAAGGATCGATGGTCCAATCCAGACCGACGACCTCGTAGTGAGACTGAGACAGGTCTTCTAGAGCGTAGTGTGCGTCCTTTGCAAAGACAATCTGTACACACACACACACACACACACACACACACACACACACACACACACACACACACACACACACACACACACACACACACACACACACACACACACACACACACACACACACACACACACACACACACACACACACACACACGAAAGGAGAAGTTACAGGGGATACTTTGAAATCAACCTTTTCCTCCTGGCAACATGAACCATTGTTGGTACAATGGCTCCACCTGCTGGTGGTATATCTGGTGGTGATGTGTGACTGAATTGATGTGTGTATTGTGTGTGAACTGTGCAGACTGCCGGTGATGCATATGACATTAAAATGCAACATGTTAAGTATTTGTTTTCATAAATCCCCCCCGCCATGCGGCAGAGGGGGAATTTAAATTCTGTGGGTTTTAATAAATGCTGAACCAATTAAAAGTATTAACAAGAGCTTGTGACTTAACCCATTAAGACCTGAGGCGATTCTTTAAAAAAAAATCTAAATACTAACAGTTTTTGGAAAAAAAATCTAAAGTTTTTTTTTTCCAAGATTTTTCAAAAATAGCAGATCTACAAGCTCATAGCGCGGCACTCGGTGCCGCGCTATGAGCTTGTAGATCTGCTATTTTTGAATCGCCAAAGAAATCTAAAGTGACACAGATGCGTTCCAGGTAATTGGGACAGTGGAGGACTACAGCCGACAGTGACCATATGTATGTTACATACAGTATGACATGTGTGTGCACATACAGTACAGTATGACATTGTACAGTACTAGTGTTGATTTCGTCGACTAAAACTATGACGAAAAATTGTTGTTGAATACCTATTTTCACTGACGAAAACTAAATAAAAACTAAATAAAAGCTATGATGACTAAAACTAAGACTAAATATATTGACAATTTCGTCAACAAATAACTAGACTAAAACGTCAGTGAGGGATCTAGTGGAGAAGAGATCCAGTAGAACTAAAAGACAAGTCATTTTATGTTTGGTTGCGCTCACGTTCCGAAAATAGCTGAACTACAAGCTCACAACGCGTCACAGTGCAACGTGTTGTGAGCTGGTAGATCTGCTATTTTGGCATGCAGCTATAAGTATAATTAGATTTAGTCAACTAAAATCTTATGATATTTAATCGACTAAAACTAGATTAACACTAAAACATTTCAGGTGACTAAAATATGACTAAAACTAAATGGAATTTCATTCAAAAGACTGACTAAAACTAAATCAAAATGTGCTGTACAGTATGACATATGTGTGCACATACAGCACTGTACAGTATGTCCTCCTGTGTGTCTCTCTCACCATGGGTACGTCCTGGCCTGAATCCTTCAGCTTGTCTTTGACCCTGCGGGCGATGTCTCGTAGGTAGGGCAGGGAGAACTCCTTAAACTCCACGGGTCCCAGGATGCCAGCGTTGGACTCAAACACCTGCAGAGCCTGGACAGCAGCAGCAGCAGCAGCAGCAGCAGCAGCAGCAGCAGCAGCAGCAGCAGCAGCAGCAGCAGCAGCAGCAGCAGCAGCAGCATCACAGGGGGTTAGCAGAGAAACACCACAGAATACATGGATTAAAGCTGAATGAAATCTCACCCCTGAAAATGTCTGTATGCTCAAGTCATAATAGATGAACCTTCTCCAAAAAATAGCAGATCTACGGAACAAACAACAGGCTGTGATCCATCTCTCTAATGATCCTCTGTACAGAATGTAGAGGCTTCAATGGGACTGGAGCAGTGGTGGAAAAAGTACTCAAATTCTTTACTTAAGTAAAAGTACCAATACTGCAATATAGAAATACTCTGTTACAAGTAAAAGTCCAGAATTCAAAATTTACTTGAGTAAAAGTACAAAAGTATTGGCTTCAAAATGTACTTAAAGTACCAAAAGTAAAAGTACTAAAATGTTTGAAAATAGCAGATCTACAAGCTCACAACGCGTCGCAGCTTGTAGATCTGCTATTTTCAAATAGCCTAGGTATGAAATAGGGCTAAAGTGGGTAATGTATGTTTCATAATATCATAATTTATAGAGTAACTAGAGATAAAAGTAACTAGTAACTAAAGTTTTCAAATAATTGTAGTGGAGTAAAAGTACAATATTTGCCTCTGAGATGTAATGGGAGTAGAAGTAAAAGTACAGAAAATGGGAAATACTCCAGTGAAGTAAAAATTCCTCAAAAGTGTACTTAAGTACAGTACTTGAGTAAATGTACTTAGTTACTTTACACCACTGGACTGGAGACAGTCGTGTCCCTCACCTGCGCCCCCGCAGCCACCTGTCCCAGCAGATAGTCCACCACCACGTCGGTCAGCATCTTCAGCAGCATGTGGCTGGACTCCGGGTGGCGGTACAGCCATCGTTTAGCCTTAGAGAGAGTCTTGGAGCCTCCGCCTTCTATCATGTAGGCCATCAGCGTCCACTGTGGAGAGGAGATGTCATCTGTTCCTCATTTCCGTTCAAAGTATCGTTATAAATTATTTTATATCGGAATTTCCCTTTCTGATAGGCAGCAAGCTATATATGCTTCGATTATTTTGATTTATATTAATAAAAATTTGCACGACTGTAAAAATGAAACTAAAGCGGGGATGAGGCGTCGCATCCGCTTTTATCCTCTGATAATCTTCAGAGCTTCCGTTGCTCCAGACTGTATGACGGAAGTATTTACCATTTTTAGGGAGGAAACAGTCTGGCCACACGAGACAAGGAAACCTGGGACTGTAGTTAACCCATTAAATCCGGGAACACATCTGTGTCACTTTAGATTTCTTTGGCTATTCAAAACATACCAGATATACAAGCTCATAACGCGGCACAGAGTGCCGCGCTATGGGCTTGTAGATCTGCTATTTTTGAAAAAATAATATTGAAAATGTCTGAAAATCTTTGAATATAATACATTTTTAACTCAAATCTTTGCTTCCCTGGAACAAAGTTTGAGAACCACTGATATTATAGCAACATAGGTTTCAGGAAAAAAACCTGTTGTAGAATCACCCAGAAGCAAAGATTTGAGTTACAAACGTTCACTTTAAAAATATATATATTATATTCAAACATGTTTTCAAGATTTTAAAAAAATAATGTGTTAGCGGCCTAAATGGGTAAATGGACTAAATGCAGTCTTATTTGTAAAGATATGTGAATGCATTTATATGTGTGTCTTACCGGTGCTCCAGTGAACCCGATGAGCGGCACCTTGCCCTCTATCTTGTGTCTGGTCAGGGTGAGGGCCTTGAACACGTAGCCCAGCTCCTTCTGGACGTCCACCTTGGTCTTCAGGAGCTGCAGGTCCTCTGGCTCCTTCAGAGGCTCTGGGAAGGTGGGGCCTTTACCTGGAACCATCTGGACCTCCATACCCATGGCCTGGAGGGAGATAGGAGATAAGACTTTAGTTAATCTTTGTTGAATACAGGCAGAGTGTGGTGAGGTGATCTATATTGTAGGATGGGTCCCCACATGATTTTTTTTTTGGAGGCGGGGTTTAAGTAACACAGCTTCCAAGATCATTTGACCATGTGGTTATATCTAGAGACGTCTGTTATTGTTTACCTGTGGTATAACCAGGACGTCTGTTATTGTTTACCTGTGGTATAACCAGGATGTCTGTTATTGTTTACCTGTGGTATAACCAGGATGTCTGTTATTGTTTACCTGTGGTATAACCAGGATGTCTGTTATTGTTTACCTGTGGTATAACCAGGATGTCTGAGAAGATGATCGCAGCATCAAAGGGGAAACGTCTCAGAGGCTGAGGGAGCAAAATACACATACAAATGAGAAATCTATTGTACAAACTACATAAATGCCACCCTAGTAGTGATGAGCGGGCCGACCCGTAACCCGCGCCGCGGTGGTCGAGTCAGGATTTCAGAGGCAATTATGCGGGCTGCGGGTGACTGAGTCAGCCGCTCTCACACGCAAAAAAAATAATAAAAAAAACTATTTTGAACAACATGCTTGTTTATTTACCCCATGACAATGTTGTGCTACTGTAGACATTTAAAGTGACTTTGGGTACTTAAAAGAGCTCTATATAAATCTGAGCTACTATGATGATTATCTTTTTTTTCCCACCGCGGGTCGCAGGGCGGGTTGAGCCATAGATTTATATATGGGTTCGCGGGGCGGGTTGGGTTCCGTGGCGGGGCGGGTCATGAAAAAACCTGACCCGCCCATCACTACACCCTAGTATATTCATGCATGCTGCAAAGTCAGTAAGTCACACACCAAAAGTAGGCTTTATATACTTGTAAAGGCTTAGTTTTTAACTATATAATTTCCAGTGGAATTAGTGCCAGTTTGTAACCTTTTCTTTAAAAAGACTTTGTGGAACAGTCAAGCTTAATTAGTAGTAATCAAAATAAAAAAGCTTCCATTTGGGAAATCCAGTACAGTGCACTCTTTGGTCATATACCCTCAAACTGTGCATTCTAAAGCCAGGGACCAGGGGTGTAGTGGAGGTGGGGAGCACCGCTCCACTAGTTCAGAGACTTTGACTAGTTGTTTGAGCTGCAAGCGCCCGCACATGCACGGATATGCCCGTGCGTACCCGTGGGGGTACGTCTACCTTGCGTATCGATCACATGCTCGCGTGTGTGCACATGCATGTGACGTAGCACGCCACTAGTAAAACTAAATCCACGGTACACCACTGCCAGGGACTCAGCCTGAGTTGACTTTCATCATGTAATGTGTTTTCAAGATGAAAACGTTGAGGGAGATAATGGGTGAAAACGTGAGGATGTTGGAGTGCTGAGCAACCAGTCAAAATGTCTCTCTACCTGTAATGTGAGTTCACAGCAGGCCTGTGGAGACTGACAGGTCTCGAAGAAGTCTTTTCCCGCCCTCGACTCACGGAACTCTACAAACACACGCACACACACACACACACACACACACACACACACGCACACACACACGCACACACACACACACACACACAGGACAGCAGGTTGTGTCAATAGATTATAATAATAATCATCTTTATACACGGAAAACTCATGAGTTAATTTAACAGTGTAACTAGTATTATGTCCACTGGTAAATTATTGAGTGCCCTAAATTCAACATGACAAAAAATGTCAAAAGAAAACATACAGCCATTCCTTGTCTCAGTACAAGAGCATGTAACTACAATCACAGCAGTTGTGTTAGTGATATTCTATTAACATACTCTACTACAGTCTGGTCAAAAATCAAAATAATGTTTCACTAAAAATAAGTTATGGATTGCAGCTTTAAGTAGGATATTTTTTCAAACTAACTTTGGTATGTGGTCAGGTTTAGACCTGGCTCAGGGAAGAGGACGCCCCTGCCATGCATAGTCCTCCATGAGCACCGTTATGAAATAATGTATTTACATCAGACAGAGACACAAGGAGGTTCATTGTACCTGGCAGGTAGCGTCCAGCCTGTCTCATACACCACACAGGGACATGTGGCGTCTCCTGTCCTCGGCAAGCGCGCAGGAACGAATCGTTCTTCAGTGCGGGGAAGTCTTTGGGACTGGAGACAAAAATGACAAACAATAGACATCATGAAGGACATTATGCCAGCTGAATGACATGCCTTAACCCTTAACCGCAAGTGTGGTGTAATGCGGTGGGCAGGCGAGATTTTTTTTTTAACCCCCCCCTCTTAGTTGGGCAGGCGACCGCCTGTCCTGCCTCTACAGTGGGTACGCCTCTGAACTCACCTCCAGGGTAAAATGTGTCTCTTAAACTTTAGCACCACTTCAAAATGAATATGAATACATTTTTAAGAAAAAACATCACCATAAGATTTGATTTTTTTGGTAATTCACACGTATATACATTTATGGCTGCAAAAAAAAAATTTGCGGATAACTTTTAACCTCAAGTCCACAAGGGTGTAATCTATGCAAAAATGCATTGAAAAAGTAGTGCCCAGACGTGTGAACGAAATGTCACTTTTTCATGGTTCACCTTATGGCCTATTCAAGGCATATTAGTTGTTTTCCCCCAGCTACACAGCTCTTATGTATTTCAAACTTCCTCTCCATCAGATGATTTGATTAGATATTATTTGGGCTTCTGTTTTAGTTACTTAGATTTAGGACTGGGCAATATATAATTTTACATCGATAGTGATGAGATTACTAGATATTGACTGGGACTTTGGATGCTATAATATTGTAATATGGCATACTGTACGTGTTTCCCTGGTTTTAAAGGCTGCATTGAGTAATAGCTGTTCTATTATTTGCCCTTACCCACTTAATTACATCAGCATTAACTGAAGATTATTTTATTTTAAAATGTAACATTTTCCTGTTAGCCTAGTACAGTGGTTCTCAAACTTTTCCATGTCAAGGACCCCCACATTGATATGCATTTGGCCGCAGACACTCTGAAAAGGTTTTGTACCAGGTACCCCCAGAAAAGAAGATTTATGTCAAAACATTTTAGATATTTTTCAAAACATTTAAAAAAGATTAGATACCAGCTCGCAGCACGGCACAAAGTTACACGCTGATAGTTTGTACAGTAGATCTGCTATTTTTGAATAGCCAAATGGATAAAGTGGTTAAAATGATTGTGATGCTGTATTAACACATTTTGCTGGGGACCCCCTAACCCTAACCCCTAATTAGCACGGTCTCTAACCCCCCGGAGACCGCGGGGGCAGTAACATGCCACTTATTGGACACAGGCCAGGGTCTGATCAGCCTCGGTCAGGTCGCCTGGAGTAGGGCGTCTGTTGCAAGACCCGAAACACCCAGTGACTCCAGGTAACAACACTGATGATGTGTCCAAGTTTGTGCATCAGTTGATGTTTTATTGACTGAACCCATCTGCATTGGAGAACAAAAGAAGGCTCTAACAGCTGTAGGTTTAAAGCCTTTAGTTTACGATAAGGTTAAAGGTAGGGTAAGTGATTTTCTTTGGTTAAAATAAGTGTTAAATAGCTCTATATTCTGATAGTACTCATTGCTATAGTGTTTGTTCAGTAAAAGGAGTCTCCAGCTCTTTATAAAACAGAGAATGCATTTCCAATTTTATCCAATCAGGATAGAGAACTCAATCAGGATATAGATTAAACAAGTGAAATTGGAAGTGATGACACTAAGAAATGAGCATGCAAAATTGGAACTGGAAGACTATAAAAATGAAGCTTAAAAATTGGTACTTTCTCCTGATTGGCTGAGATTTTGACACCTACCGGAAAATGTATTTTCTGTTAATTAAAGAGCTGGAGAGACGGGAAGACTCCTGTTACTGAACAAACACTCTATAGCAATGATTACTATCAGAATATAGTGCTTTAACCTTTTAACAAAATACTTTTTGTTTTAACCAAAAAAATATCACTTACCCTACCTTTAACCATCTTCTCTTGACTCTTATCTGAACTGTGGACCAACAGCTCCTCCCTAACAACCACTCTGCTCATCCTGTAGATAACACTCCTCTCCTCTCTTATCTTCCTCCAGCAGTGGAATAACGGTTGAATGAAAAGCTGCGAGTAGAAATAGCAGATCTACAAGCTCACAACGTTTGGCTTCCACTACATCACAGAGGCAAATATTGTACTTTTTACTCCACTACAATTATTTGACAACTACAGTTACTAGTTACTTTGAACGATTTGAATTATTACAAAACATACATTAACCACTTCAGCCCAATTTAAACTTTGGCAATTTGAAAATAGCAGATCTACAAGTGCAAATCGTGCCGCGAAGTGACGCGTTGTGAGCTTGTAGATCTGCTATTTTCCTACGATATTTATACATTTGAAAACTTGAAATGGCACATTCTGCATAATGAGTACTTTCTACTTTTGGTACTTTAAGTACATGTTTTTTACTTGTAACAAAGTGTTTCTACACTGCAGACAGTATTGATACTTATTTTAAGCAAAACCTGTGAGCACTTTTTACACCCACTGTCCAACAGTGAAAGCTGTCGCTAACGTTAAGTGTTTCATAATAACGATACAGATGGTGTTACTGTATAATATGTATTATTACCATGTTATTACTGTCTGATATCAGGTGTACTTACAGTATGAGGTCGTCCTTGTCCATGGTGGTGATTAGAAGATGTTTCCACAGATGATCAGAGTTCTTCTAAGAGATAGAAGATGGTTTCAGAGTCCTTCTTCTCTCCACAGCCTCCACTCTGTCATTCAAACTGTTTCTCTTGCACAACTCTCCTCCTCTGCTTCAGGGCGCGGCCATCTTTGCATGGTCACGTGATGCATCATGTGATCATATGACGCCACGAGGAAACTGAACTGTCATTTCACATTAAAAGCTCACTATGAACATGTTCCCCATTTAACAAAATAAATACAAATAATAGCCCAATAATAATAATTTGAGCCAAAACATTTGACAAATGGGCAGTGTTGCAAAGTAACTAAGTACATGTACTCAAGTGCTGTATGTAACAGAGAGGTCCTCTGTTACTGATGTTTGGCACTTTTGCACAGTTGTATTTTGCATAATTATGCAACAATAAATAATGTTGTAGTATGAGAATAATTATTGGTGTAGTTCATGGCGTTTTAATAGATGTTATGAGAGTTAATGTTATCTGTATTTATGTATTTGTATTATTTGGTAATCTACCCCTTGACATGGTGGAGTCCAAACTAATTGCCTCCAGCTGAGTATAAAAGGCTGCCAGAAACAACCATATTCAGTTGGTGGTAGGATGAGAGCAGGACACCACCATGTCACCTGTGTGGAGAGCTTCCTGTGTTTGTGTTTTTTGTATTGTTGGTGAACAATTAGAATAAAACACCTTTTTGGTTGCACCCTATCAAGGCCTCTGTACTAACTCCAACCGCTAAAGGGCTCATTCTTCACACTGAACTTAAGTACAATTTTGAGGTATTTTTTACTTTACTGGAGTATTTCCAATTTTCAATACTTTTACTTCTACTCCACTACACCTCAGAGGCAAATATTGCACTTTTACTCCACTACAATTATTTGAAAACTTTAGTTAGGCTACTAGTTACTTTGCTAAACATACATTGACCACTTCAGCCCTATACTTGGCTATTTAAAAATAGCAGATCTACATGCTCTCAAAGCTTCGCTTTCCAACGTGTTGTGAGCTTCATCATAGGCATCCGTCCGTCAGTGATGACGATGGGTTGCGCCTGAGGGGTCAATGTTTCTTGCAGCGGCGACTGTGGGTTTTCAAAGGATTTTATACATTTGGAAACTTGTGAAATGGGACATTGTGCATACTGAGTACTTATACTTTTGGTACTTTAAGTATAATTTTGATGCCAAGAATACTTTTGTACTTTTACTCAAATACATTTTAAGACTTTTACTTGTAACTTAGTATTTCTGCGTTGTGGTATTGATACTTTTACTTGAGTACAACATGTTGAGTACTTCTTCCACCACTGCAATAATTGGGTGCACCGTGCACGTAAAGTTAATTTGTATCTACAACTTTTCATTCATATAAAAAGGCGACTCACTCACCAGCCACACAAAACTAAAGCAAGACACTGTTAGTAGCCTATCTATCCATATTTAAGAGTTAGTAGCCTCTGTCTATCTGTCTATCTGTCTGTCTGTCTGTCTGTGTGTTATTGTCGGGTGACGAAGGGTCCTCATAAGAAACAAACAATCAATATGTATAACTTTTTTTAATTGATCAAAATGACACATTTTAATTTTTAATAAAAATGTAATGCATGCATTATTCAAACATCTTCATGATCAAACCGTAAGAAAACATACAGATATCTCCATATCAAAAGCAAAATGAAATGTACAGCTTGAAGACTCTTTCACATTTTTCATGGAAGACATTTGATATAATTATCATTGTTATTATAGACTTATTCAAATATCCAAACTACAGTTTAAATTCATGTAGCCTCATACATTTTAAAAAGCACTGTTTAGTTACTTTCATTCATTTATAGGATCAGCTAAACACTAAACCTACAGTACCTTTATTAAAAGAACAACATAGCATTGAAAATGATTGACCACACACACTATAAACAGGCTTTAGAATTATATATTTAACAAAAATGAAAGGAAATGAAATAGCTCAGTGAAATTGAAGGATTTGAACATTTTCTAAATTGAAAAATAAAAAGGAACAGTTGAAATGCACACCGGTAGGGTTAGTTACAGCACTTCAATATGAAGTTCACTTTAAAGGTGACCAACCCTTCACTTTACTTGTTAATAAAAACAAGACTGAAATGACAAAAATATATCCCTAGTCAGTACTCCATCATTAAATCTATTATAGCTTCAGCAAAATTGTTGTCAATTTCACCTATTACGACCAGGAACTCAGAGGGTGAGCAAGCTAACTGTATCTGTACATGTGTGTATTGTGTACTTGTACTGTATGTAATGTTTTATGTATGTGCATAGGACCCCCTCTAAAATGAGATTCATCTCAAGGGGCTATCCTCTCAATAAATTCTGACCAAATTCTGACCACTCGGTGCCGTGCTATGAGCTTGTATATCTGCTATTTTTTAATAGCCAAAAAAATCTTAAGTGACACAGATGCGTTCCCGGTCTTAATGGGTTAAAAGATATATATTGTTAGAACAATTTATGAAATGTATACCATGTACTTAAACAAATAAACAAACAAACTGACAAACAAAAACACAATGTTTATATTTTTTTGTAAAGCATGACTTGAAGTCTCTTCCACTCTGCGTCAGCGGAGAAATGTAGGCTATTTGATGATTGTGATAATAATCATATTTCCTACCTTATTCTATATTGTTGAAAGGTGAAAGACGTGAAAGAACATTCACCACATCTGGAACCAACTCCAAGAAAACTGCAGGTTTGCTATACCTTTATTTCATCATTTCTTCTGCACTAATGTATTCTCAAATTATAATTTTGTACTTCTTATATTATCTTTTATTATATTCAAACTTTATTAACGTTTTTACTTGCACTTCCCTTAATGCTCTGTGTCTTAATGTGTTAAAGGGATAGTTCACCCAAAACTAACTTTAAAAAAAAAAGTTTTTGTTGCATTCCTAAACCAATAATTCAACGGAACGGCTGACGGAATTTGGCTGACGGACCAGTAGACAGCGGTTCTGGTAGGAGACACAAAGGAGACTCTTTGTGTCTCCTACCGGAACCGCTGCCAACCGTAACCCTGACCCTGATCAAAGTATTGTCTTAGGAATGTGACAAAAAACAAAAACATATCCATGAATTCAAGTCTCCATGGGGTGACTAATCGATAGAAAACAAGTCATTTTGGGGGTGAACTATCCCTTTATAATGCTTAATGCTTTATGTAAAGCACTTTGAATTGCCCTGTTGTTGAAAGGCGCTACCGTCTACAAACAAACTTGCGTTTGACTTGCCTTGCTGTGAAAAGTGATACTAAACGTATTATAGCAGTGATTTTCAACCTTTTTCATGCCAAGGACCCCTAAATTGATATAAATTTGGCCGCGGACCCCCATTTTAAAATGTTTTGTGTCAGGGACCCCCAGCCAGAAGCAAAGATATCAGTTAATTTTCGCTTTAGAAAAATATAAATATTCAAAGATATGCACACTTTTTCAAGGTTTTTAAAAAAATAGCAGATATACAAGCTCATAGCGCGGCACTCTGTGCCGCGCTATGAGCTTGTATATCTGCTATTTTTGAATAGCCCAAAGCTAAGTGGTTAAAAATGATTGTGACGCTACGTTTCGTACGTGCTACGTGCTAACGTGCTACGTTTCGCTGGGGACCCCCTCGTACTCCCTCAAGGACCACCGGTTAAAAACCGCTGGACTAAGTGACACCATAAATGACCACCCCCCCCCCCTGCCCCCCCATCCATCCATCCATCCAGTCCTCTAGGGCTGCTGCTGGTACTGTCCCTCCGTGGCGGTGTTGAAGTCGTCCAGGACGCTCTGGATGAAGTCGAAGGTGGGCCTGTCGTCCGGCTTGTCCTTCCAGCACGTGGTCATGACCTCGTACAGCTCGGCGGGACAGCTCTCCGGCTTGGGCATGCGGTAGCCGCGCTGCACCGACGCCATCACCTCCCCGTTACTCATACCTAGTAGTGGAGGGATAGATACGGCACAATGACATGGAGATGAAGGTGTGTCCCAGTGTTGATTTCGTCGACTAAAACTATGACGAAAAATGTTGGTTTGGTCGACTACCTTTTTTCACTGACAAAAACTAAATCAAAACTATGATGACTAAAACAATTTAGTCAATAAAAACTAGATTAAAATGTTAGTGAGGGACTAGTGGAGATGAGATCCAGTAGAACTAAAAGACAAGTCATTTTATGTTTGGTTGTGCTCTGCTGTTGCGTGCAGTTTTGTTTGTGTTAACACAGTCACTTTAAGTGTTTTTCGGCCTATCAGAATGACCATCTCTCACTGTGTTGGGAGGTAGCTCACGTGCTTTGTGTTTAGTGTTGGGCTAGCATTCTGATGAGCACTCAGGGTCCATTTTGTTCAGTGATTTGGTGTCATTCGAGGGTCCTCTTTGTTCAGCCTTTTGATCGGCTCCTGTCATGTGTTCTGGGGAGGGCTCATATGACAGGAGTACCTCCATATTCCCTTTGTCCACTAAGTAATCAATCGTGTATCCGATTGTTCCCCGTTTTCCCCTTTTGCCCACTCGAAAATCCTTTGTGGCCCTTCCTCCCCTTAGTGTGTTCAGTAATCATGTGTTTGATCAAGTGTGTGTGTGGTGAATATAGGCCTACTCGTGCAAAAGCCACATTTGAATACATTTTGCATTACATTCTAACTTGTGAGGGTATTGGGCATACCCCCACCTACTCATTTGAATTTGAATTATTCTGGTTTTATATGCCTCTGTGTGTTCAGTAGCGTGAATGTTCACTTTGTGTGGTGAGTACGCTCAAGCCAAATTGTGTCTATTTTTGCATTAAATTTGGTGAATTAATTCTAAAGTGTGACAGGGTATTTGGATACCCCCACGTACTAATTTGAATTATTTTTTCATTATTATGCCACTCTGGCTTTGTAATGTTTTCTTAACTTGTGAAAGTCTCTCTCGTTTTAGCCCCTCCTGGAGAACTTCTAGGGGGAAGTTTTCGTTTAGATTTTTTTTGGTACATTTTGTAATTGTTGCAATTATTTTCTATTTGTTTTGTTGTCCAAAGATTGTAGTACATTTTTTTTCGCTTTAAACATATATTTATATTCAATGATTTGCTTTTTTTTTTTTGATTTTTCTTTAAAAAAAATCTGATCTACAAGCTCGTAGCGTGGCACTCAGTGCTTGTAGATCTATTATTTTTTAATAGCCAAAGAAACCTTAAAATAACACAGATGCGTTCCTGGTCTTATAAACGGGTCTAAGAGAGAAAAACTACAAACAGCATTTGTGCAGTACACATGTTTGACCAGTAGAGGGCAGCCCACAACTGTGTAATGCTTTAAGTTACTATAAGTTTGAGCAGACATACAGTACTGTCTGCATGGCAGCACTATGATAAGCAGGAAGATGTGATGATATAAAAACCATAAAGGACAGTTAATCATTAATCACCTGGGTAAGGGATCTTCCCGTAGGTGACGATCTCATAGATCAGCACGCCGAACGACCACATGTCTGACTTGATGGTGAACGAGCCATAGTTGATGGCCTCTGGGGCCGTCCACTTGATGGGAAACTTGGCTCCTGTCAACCACACACGCATACGCACACACACACGCACACGCACGCACGCGCACACGCGCACACACACACACACACACACACACACACACACACACACACACACACACACACACACACACACACACACACACACACACACACACACACACACACACACACACACCGTGAGATTTCTCATTGCTGATAAAATGAGGTGAAATGAGGTAGGGAATTTTGCGCTCTAAACTCAAAGCTTACTATAGCAGTGGTTCTCAAAGTGGGGTCCGGGGACCCCCAGGGGTCCTTGAGGGAGTTCCAGGGGGTCCCCAGCTAAATGATGGATAGTTAGGACCCAAATGGAATGAAATGGACCCTAACGGGTCCATTTCATTCCATTTGTACACTCTCAGAGTTAAATTAACATTGATGTTACAATATAAATTGGGGTCCCAGAGATAGAAATGGCCTTAAATGGGGGTCCGTAGCCTAATGCATGTCAAACTGGGGGTCCTTGAAATTAAAATGGTTGAGAATCACTGCTACAGCCGTAAAAAATCTTCTCTTATGGGGGTCCCTGCCTGGCATATCTTTTCAAATGGGGGTCTGCGGGCTAATAAGTGTCAATTTGGGGGTCCTGGACATGAAGAAGTTTGAGAACCACTGTACAATAGGGCTGAAAACAGGTGCGAGAGGCCAGCATGAAAGTCCATAAAAAACAAAAAGGCTCGCACACTGAAAGATGAAAACTCAGGCTCTTTATAGATGCAAAAAAAACAGTCCTTTACTTACAAAAGTGTAAAAAGTGACATGGTGAAATACAGTGACACGTTTCGGTCCTCAGACCATCATGAACTCTCACCGTTTGCACTTTTGAAAGTAAAGGACAATTTTTTGCATCTAAAACAGGGGTCTTCAACTATTTCAGGCCAAGGACCCCCTAGCTGAGAGAGAGATGAAGCAGGGACCCCCTACTCTATATTGTATAAAATTGTGTTTCAGATAAAAGTTTTTTTTATCACTTAGTCTGCTATTTTTTCCCTCTACATTTTCGGCTAATGTTTCCCTCAGAAAAGGAATTCTAGGGTTCGAGTGGTTAATGTAAAAAAAACTAAATCATATCACACAAAGATTTGGCGGACCCCCTGTAGTAGCTCTGAGGACCCCCTAGGGGTCCCGGACCCCCTGTTGAAGACCCCTGATCTAAAAAGCCTCAGTTTTCATCTTTCAGTGTGCGAGCCTTTTTTTGTTGTTTATGATGAAACGAGGCGACAATATTGAGGCACGGAAGCTTTGCTGTTTTAACCGCTTATATTTGATACTCCATCGTACGATCGTGACACAAAATAGCCGATCTACAAGCCCACCACAGCACGTCGTGCTGCGTTTGTGAGCTTATACTTGATACTGGCGACTGGTCAGCTCACACAGTAGGACACAACACAGTGACATGAATCTTAACCTCAATTTGTCCTGCACAAGGAAATGACATTCTTGGATTGTCATTTATCACAGAGGACCCAGTTTCCTGAAGTGGGTCCCCTTGATAATAGTAAAAATGACCTTTTCCATGGAATTAGCATGATGACAGATCCCATCCCGCCGGGAAAGCCTGTGAAAAGGTCCTTCTGATTCATTCCCTCTATGTTCCTGTGTTTCATGAAGCCATGAAGTCACAGAGAAAGACAGGATAAGACCCGTCATCATGGGAATAAACCCATGGAAACAGCTCATAACAATGAATGAGCTATTACAGGAATAGACAGACACATACTGTACGTATACACACACGCACACACACACACACGCACACACACAGTTTTATTTAACCCATTGAGACCGGGTGATAATCGGTGTAATTTTTTGATTTCTTTGGCTATTAAAAAATAGCAGATACACAAGCTTGTAGCGCGGCACCGAGTGCTGCGCTACAAGCTTGTAGATCTGCTACAAGCTGCTCGATTTTTGAAGAATCTTGAACATTTGGGCAAATCTTTGAATATATATGTCTTTGCTTCTGGGGGATTCTACAAATGTCTTCTAAATCCTAACAGTTTTCTGAAAACATTATGTTGCTTTAATATCAGTGGTTCTCAAACTTTTTCACATCAAGGACCCCCAAAATTATATGTATTTGCCCGCCGACCCCCATCTCAAAATGTTTTGTTCCAGGGACCCCCCAGAAGCAAAGATTTGAGTTACAAATGTTCGCTTTTAAAGATTTTTCAAAATATTTTTCAAAAATAGCAGATCTACAAGCTCATGCTATGAGCTTGTAGATCTGCTATTTTTGAATAGCCAAAGTATAAAGTATGTGTTTGTGGTTACACAGATGCGTTCCCGGTTTGAATGGGTTAAAGATGGACAGATTTGTCATCTAGGTAATTCCACACATGCTCTCACACACTAGCACTCTGTCTCTCTGTCTCTCTCTCCATCTCTCTCTCTCTCTCTCACACACACACACACACACACACACACACACACACACACACACACACACACACACACACACACACACACACACACACACACACACACACACACACACACGCGCGTACGTACCCTCTCTGGCGGTGTACTGGTCATCCTCGATGACCCGGGCCAGTCCGAAGTCGGCTATCTTACACAGGAGGCTGTCCGACACCAGAACGTTGGCTGTTCTCAGGTCTCTGTGGATGTAGTTCTTCCTCTCTATGTACGCCATGCCCTCTGCTATCTGAAAAAAAAGTATAAAAACGATATTATGTAAATAAAAGTATAAAATAAATGTATACTGTACTAAATTTACAACACACATACACTTATTTATAGTTGGCCAATCCTGTGTGTGTGTGTGTGTGTGTGTGTGTGTGTGTGTGTGTGTGTGTGTGTGTGTGTGTGTGTGTGTGTGTGTGTGTGTGTGTGTGTGTGTGTGAATCTGTGTATTTACAGAGGTGATTGGTCAGCTTCCGTATAACCCTTATGGGTGATACAGCAGCTGACCTATCGGTGAAGCCATCCGTGTTGATTTCGTCGGCTAAAACTATGACGAAAGATTTCAGTCGACTACCTTTATTCACTGGCGAAATAAAAACTAAGCTATGATGACTAAGACTAAATATAGTGACAATTTCGTCAACAAATAAAAACTAGACTATAATGTTAGTGAGGGATCTAGTGGAGAAGAGATCCAGTAGAACTAAAAGACAAGTCATTTTATGCTGGGTTGCGCTCGGGTGTTGCGCTCTGAAAATAGCAGATCTACAGTGACGCGCTGTGAGCTTGTAGATCGGCTATTTTCAGCATGCAACCAAGTGTAAAATCAGTGGGAAAACTGTGGGACTAATAGTATCTCGTCGTTTACTGGAACAGTTTTTCCCAAGGTGGTGAAAGATTGGAAATGAAAGAAGAAGAAAAAAAAAAAACCTTTCCAAGAATACATCCTCTTTCATCCTCTACAATAGGAAGTGCAACTTACAACATCTGCCAATCTTGTAAAGACATTTTTATTATTATTTACAAAGTAATCGATTTTTGGATTTTAAAAAAAATGCTTTTTAGGCTATTTCACATAGTTCAGTGTAGAGAGACAGGAAACCCAGGGCCGAGAGAGAGAGAGCGAGAGCAGAGACATGCATTTAGGATTAATCAAATAATCCAAAAATATAATCGACAGAGGAAGCGATTATGAAAATAGTCATTATTTGCAGCCGTTGCCACGTTCCACCCAGTGTTGCCAGATTCT